>NC_091282.1:33667364-33988822 GCF_032444005.1 Ranitomeya imitator
GGGGACAGGCTGTATGGGGGCAGGCTGTATGGGGGGACAGGCTGTATGGGAGGCAGGCTGTATGGGGGGACAGGCTGTATGGGGGCAGGCTGTATGGGGGCAGGTTGTATGGGGGGACAGGCTGTATGGGGGGACAGGCTGTATGGGGGGACGGCTGTATGGGGGACAGGCTGTATGGGGGGCAGGCTGTATGGGGGGACAGGCTGTATGGGGGGCAGGCTGTATGGGGGGACGGCTGTATGGGGGACAGGCTGTATGGGAGACATGCTGTATGGGGGGACAGGCTGTATGGGAGGCAGGCTGTATGGGGGGCAGGCTGTATGGGGGACAGGCTGTATGGGGGGACAGGCTGTATGGGGGGCAGGCTGTATGGGGGACAGGCTGTATGGGAGACAGGCTGTATGGGGGGCAGGCTGTATGGGAGACATGCTGTATGGGGGGACAGGCTGTATGGGGGGACAGGCTGTATGGGAGGCAGGCTGTATGGGGGGCAGGCTGTATGGGGGGCAGGCTGTATGGGGGGACAGGCTGTATGGGGGGACAGGCTGTATGGGAGGCAGGCTGTATGGGGGGCAGGCTGTATGGGGGGCAGGCTGTATGGGGGGACAGGCTGTATGGGGGGACAGGCTGTATGGGAGACAGGCTGTATGGGGGGACAGGCTGTATGGGGGACAGGCTGCATGGGGGGACAGGCTATTGGGGCAGGCTGTATGGGGGGACAGGCTGTATGGGGGACAGGCTGTATGGGGGGCAGGCTGTATGGGGGGACAGGCTGTATGGGAGACAGGCTGTATGGGGGGCAGGCTGTATGGGGGACAGGCTGTATGGGGGGACAGGCTGTATGGGGGGACAGGCTGTTGGGGGGGCAGGCTGTATGGGAGACAGGCTGTATGGGAGACAGGCTGTATGGGGGGACAGGCTGTATGGGGGGACAGGCTGTTGGGGGGGCAGGCTGTATGGGGGGACAGGCTGTATGGGGGGCAGGCTGTATGGGGGGACAGGCTGTATGGGGGGGTCAGGCTATGGGGGGGTGGGCTGTATGGGGGACAGGCTGCATGGGGGGACAGGCTATTGGGGGGGCAGGCTGTATGGGGGGACAGGCTGTATGGGGGGCAGGCTGTATGGGAGACAGGCTGTATGGGGGGACAGGCTGTATGGGGGGACAGGCTGTTGGGGGGGGCAGGCTGTATGGGAGACAGGCTGTATGGGGGGACAGGCTGTTGGGGGGGGCAGGCTGTATGGGGGGACAGGCTGTATGGGGGGCAGGCTGTATGGGGGGACAGGCTGTATGAGGGTCAGGCTATGGGGGGGTAGGCTGTATGGGGGACAGGCTGCATGGGGGGACAGGCTATTGGGGGGGCAGGCTGTATGGGGGGACAGGCTATGGGGGGGTAGGCTGTATGGGGGACAGGCTGCATGGGGGGACAGACTATTGGGGGGGCAGGCTGTATGGGGGGACAGGCTGTATGGGGGGCAGGCTGTATGGGGGGCAGGCTGTATGGGGGGACAGGCTGTATGGGGAGCAGGCTGTATGGGGGGACAGGCTGTATGGGGGGCAGGCTGTATGGGGGGAAAGGCTGTATGGGGGGACAGGCTGTATGGGGGACAGGCTGTATGGGGGGCAGGCTGTATGGGGGGACAGGCTGTATGGGGGGCAGGCTGTATGGGGGGACAGGCTGTATGGGGGGCAGGCTGTATGGGGGGACAGGCTGTATGGGGGGCAGGCTGTATGGGGGGACAGGCTGTATGGGGGGACAGGCTGTATGGGAGACAGGCTGTATGGGGGGCAGGCTGTATGGGGGGACAGGCTGTATGGGGGGACAGGCTGTATGGGAGACAGGCTGTATGGGGGGACAGGCTGTATGGGGGGACAGGCTGTATGGTGGACAGGCTGCATGGGGGGACAGGCTATTGGGGGGGGGGCAGGCTGTATGGGGGGACAGGCTGTATGGGGGGACAGGCTGTATGGGGGACAGGCTGTATGGGGGGCAGGCTGTATGCGGGGACAGGCTGTATGGGAGACAGGCTGTATGGGGGGCAGGCTGTATGGGGGACAGGCTGTATGGGGGGACAGGCTGTATGGGGGGACAGGCTGTTGGGGGGGGCAGGCTGTATGGGAGACAGGCTGTATGGGAGACAGGCTGTATGGGGGGACAGGCTGTATGGGGGGACAGGCTGTTGGGGGGGCAGGCTGTATGGGGGGACAGGCTGTATGGGGGGACAGGCTGTATGGGGGGGTCAGGCTATGGGGGGGGTAGGCTGTATGGGGGACAGGCTGCATGGGGGGACAGGCTATTGGGGGGGCAGGCTGTATGGGGGGACAGGCTGTATGGGGGGACAGGCTGTATGGGGGGCAGGCTGTATGGGAGACAGGCTGTATGGGGGGACAGGCTGTATGGGGGGACAGGCTGTTGGGGGGGCAGGCTGTATGGGAGACCGGCTGTATGGGAGACAGGCTGTATGGGGGGACAGGCTGTTGGGGGGGCAGGCTGTATGGGGGGACAGGCTGTATGGGGGGCAGGCTGTATGGGGGGGACGGGCTGTATGGGGGTCAGGCTATGGGGGGGTAGGCTGTATGGGGGACAGGCTGCATGGGGGGACAGGCTATTGGGGGGGGCAGGCTGTATGGGGGGACAGGCTATGGGGGGGGTAGGCTGTATGGGGGACAGGCTGCATGGGGGGACAGGCTATTGGCAGGGGGGCAGGCTGTATGGGGGGACAGGCTGTATGGGGGCAGGCTGTATGGGGGGACAGGCTGTATGGGGGGCAGGCTGTATGGGGGACAGGCTGTATGGGGGGACAGGCTGTATGGGGGGACAGGCTGTATGGGGGACAGGCTGTATGGGGGGCAGGCTGTATGGGGGGGACGGCTGTATGGGGGACAGGCTGTATGGGGGGACAGGCTGTATGGGGGGCAGGCTGTATGGGGGGACAGGCTGTATGGGGGCAGGCTGTATGGGGGACAGGCTGTATGGGGGGCAGGCTGTATGGGGGACAGGCTGTATGGGGGGCAGGCTGTATGGGGGGACAGGCTGTATGGGAGGCAGGCTGTATGGGGGGACAGGCTGTATGGGGGCAGGCTGTATGGGGGGACAGGCTGTATGGGGGCAGGCTGTATGGGGGGACAGGCTGTATGGGGGGACAGGCTGTATGGGGGGCAGGCTGTATGGGAGACAGGCTGTATGGGGGGACAGGCTGTATGGGGGGCAGGCTGTATGGGGGGACGGCTGTATGGGGGACAGGCTGTATGGGAGACAGGCTGTATGGGGAGCATTCTGTATGGGGGGCAGGCTGTATGGGGGGACAGGCTGTATGGGGGGACAGGCTGTATGGGAGACAGGCTGTATGGGAGACAGGCTGTATGGGGGGACAGGCTGTATGGGGGGACAGGCTGTATGGGGGCAGGCTGTATGGGAGGCAGGCTGTATGGGAGGCAGGCTGTATGGGGGGCAGGCTGTATGGGGGACAGGCTGTATGGGGGGCAGGCTGTATGGGGGGACAGGCTGTATGGGGGGACAGGCTGTATGGGGGGACAGGCTGTATGGGAGACAGGCTGTATGGGGGGCAGGCTGTATGGGGGGACAGGCTGTATGGGGGGACAGGCTGTATGGGAGACAGGCTGTATGGGGGGACAGGCTGTATGGGGGACAGGCTGCATGGGGGGACAGGCTATTGGGGGGGCAGGCTGTATGGGGGGACAGGCTGTATGGGGGACAGGCTGTATGGGGGGCAGGCTGTATGGGGGGACAGGCTGTATGGGAGACAGGCTGTATGGAGGGCAGGCTGTATGGGGGACAGGCTGTATGGGGGGACAGGCTGTATGGGGGGAAAGGCTGTTGGGGGGGCAGGCTGTATGGGAGACAGGCTGTATGGGAGACAGGCTGTATGGGGGGACAGGCTGTTGGGGGGGGCAGGCTGTATGGGGGGACAGGCTGTATGGGGGGCAGGCTGTATGGGGGGACAGGCTGTATGGGGGGGTCAGGCTAGGGGGGGTAGGCTGTATGGGGGACAGGCTGCATGGGGGGACAGGCTATTGGGGGGGCAGGCTGTATGGGGGGACAGGCTGTATGGGGGGCAGGCTGTATGGGAGACAGGCTGTATGGGGGGACAGGCTGTATGGGGGGACAGGCTGTTGGGGGGGGGGCAGGCTGTATGGGAGACAGGCTGTATGGGAGACAGGCTGTATGGGGGGACAGGCTGTTGGGGGGGGCAGGCTGTATGGGGGGACAGGCTGTATGGGGGGCAGGCTGTATGGGGGGACAGGCTGTATGGGGGTCAGGCTATGGGGGGGTAGGCTGTATGGGGGGCAGGCTGTATGGGGGGACAGGCTATGGGGGGGTAGGCTGTATGGGGGCAGGCTGCATGGGGGGACAGGCTATTGGGGGGGGCAGGCTGTATGGGGGGACAGGCTGTATGGGGGGCAGGCTGTATGGGGGGACAGGCTGTATGGGGGGCAGGCTGTATGGGGGGAAAGGCTGTATGGGGGGCAGGCTGTATGGGGGAAATGCTGTATGGGGGGCAGGCTGTATGGGGGGCAGGCTGTATGGGGGACAGGCTGTATGGGGGCAGGCTGTATGGGGGGACAGGCTGTATGGGGGGCAGGCTGTATGGGGGGACAGGCTGTATGGGGGGCAGGCTGTATGGGGGGACAGGCTGTATGGGGGGACAGGCTGTATGGGAGACAGGCTGTATGGGGGGCAGGCTGTATGGGGGGACAGGCTGTATGGGGGGACAGGCTGTATGGGAGACAGGCTGTATGGGGGGACAGGCTGTATGGGGGGACAGGCTGTATGGTGGACAGGCTGCATGGGGGGACAGGCTATTGGGGGGGCAGGCTGTATGGGGGGACAGGCTGTATGGGGGGACAGGCTGTATGGGGGACAGGCTGTATGGGGGGCAGGCTGTATGGGGGGACAGGCTGTATGGGAGACAGGCTGTATGGGAGGCAGGCTGTATGGGGGACAGGCTGTATGGGGGGACAGGCTGTATGGGGGGACAGGCTGTTGGGGGGGCAGGCTGTATGGGAGACAGGCTGTATGGGAGACAGGCTGTATGGGGGGACAGGCTGTATGGGGGGACAGGCTGTATGGGGGGGGCAGGCTGTATGGGGGGACAGGCTGTATGGGGGGACAGGCTGTATGGGGGGGTCAGGCTATGGGGGGGTAGGCTGTATGGGGGACAGGCTGCATGGGGGGACAGGCTATTGGGGGGGCAGGCTGTATGGGGGGACAGGCTGTATGGGGGGACAGGCTGTATGGGAGACAGGCTGTATGGGAGACAGGCTGTATGGGGGGACAGGCTGTATGGGGGGACAGGCTGTTGGGGGGGGCAGGCTGTATGGGAGACAGGATGTATGGGAGACAGGCTGTTGGGGGGGGCAGGCTGTATGGGGGGACAGGCTGTATGGGGGGCAGGCTGTATGGGGGGACAGGCTGTATGGGGGTCAGGCTATGGGGGGGGTAGGCTGTATGGGGGACAGGCTGCATGGGGGGACAGGCTATTGGGGGGGCAGGCTGTATGGGGGGACAGGCTATGGGGGGGTAGGCTGTATGGGGGGCAGGCTGTATGGGGGGACAGGCTGTATGGGGGCAGGCTGTATGGGGGGCAGGCTGTATGGGGGGCAGGCTGTATGGGGGGACAGGCTGTTGGGGGGGGCAGGCTGTATGGGAGACAGGCTGTATGGGAGACAGGCTGTATGGGGGGACAGGCTGTATGGGGGGACAGGCTGTTGGGGGGGGGGCAGGCTGTATGGGGGGACATGCTGTATGGGGGGCAGGCTGTATGGGGGGACAGGCTGTATGGGGGGGTCAGGCTATGGGGGGGTAGGCTGTATGGGGGACAGGCTGCATGGGGGGACAGGCTATTGGGGGGGCAGGCTGTATGGGGGGACAGGCTGTATGGGGGGACAGGCTGTATGGGGGGCAGGCTGTATGGGAGACAGGCTGTATGGGGGGACAGGCTGTATGGGGGGGACAGGCTGTTGGGGGGGCAGGCTGTATGGGAGACCGGCTGTATGGGAGACAGGCTGTATGGGGGGACAGGCTGTTGGGGGGGCAGGCTGTATGGGGGGACAGGCTGTATGGGGGGCAGGCTGTATGGGGGGACGGGCTGTATGGGGGTCAGGCTATCGGGGGTAGGCTGTATGGGGGACAGGCTGCATGGGGGGACAGGCTATTGGGGGGGGCAGGCTGTATGGGGGGACAGGCTATGGGGGGGTAGGCTGTATGGGGGACAGGCTGCATGGGGGGACAGGCTATTGGCAGGGGGGCAGGCTGTATGGGGGACAGGCTGTATGGGGGCAGGCTGTATGGGGGGACAGGCTGTATGGGGGGCAGGCTGTATGGGGGACAGGCTGTATGGGGGGACAGGCTGTACGGGGGGACAGGCTGTATGGGGGGCAGGCTGTATGGGGGGACGGCTGTATGGGGGACAGGCTGTATGGGGGGACAGGCTGTATGGGGGGCAGGCTGTATGGGGGGACAGGCTGTATGGGGGCAGGCTGTATGGGGGGCAGGCTGTATGGGGGACAGGCTGTATGGGGGCAGGCTGTATGGGGGACAGGCTGTATGGGGGGCAGGCTGTATGGGGGGACAGGCTGTATGGGAGGCAGGCTGTATGGGGGGACAGGCTGTATGGGGGCAGGCTGTATGGGGGGACAGGCTGTATGGGGGGCAGGCTGTATGGGGGGACAGGCTGTATGGGGGGACAGGCTGTATGGGGGGCAGGCTGTATGGGAGACAGGCTGTATGGGGGGACAGGCTGTATGGGGGGCAGGCTGTATGGGGGGACGGCTGTATGGGGGACAGGCTGTATGGGAGACAGGCTGTATGGGGGGCAGGCTGTATGGGGGGCAGGCTGTATGGGGGGACAGGCTGTATAGGGGGACAGGCTGTATGGGAGACAGGCTGTATGGGAGACAGGCTGTATGGGGGGACAGGCTGTATGGGGGGACAGGCTGTATGGGGGCAGGCTGTATGGGAGGCAGGCTGTATGGGAGGCAGGCTGTATGGGGGGCAGGCTGTATGGGGGGCAGGCTGTATGGGGGGACAGGCTGTATGGGGGGACAGGCTGTATGGGGGGACAGGCTGTATGGGAGACAGGCTGTATGGGGGGCAGGCTGTATGGGGGGCAGGCTGTATGGGGGGACAGGCTGTATGGGGGGACAGGCTGTATGGGAGACAGGCTGTATGGGGGGACAGGCTGTATGGGGGGACAGGCTGTATGGGGGTCAGGCTATGGGGGGGTAGGCTGTATGGGGGGCAGGCTGTATGGGGGGACAGGCTATGGGGGGGTAGGCTGTATGGGGGACAGGCTGCTTGGGGGGACAGGCTATTGGGGGGGGCAGGCTGTATGGGGGGACAGGCTGTATGGGGGGCAGGCTGTATGGGGGGCAGGCTGTATGGGGGGACAGGCTGTATGGGGGGCAGGCTGTATGGGGGGACAGGCTGTATGGGGGGCAGGCTGTATGGGGGGAAAGGCTGTATGGGGGGACAGGCTGTATGGGGGGCAGGCTGTATGGGGGGATAGGCTGTATGGGGGGCAGGCTGTATGGGGGGACAGGCTGTATGGGGGGCAGGCTGTATGGGGGAAAGGCTGTATGGGGGGCAGGCTGTATGGGGGAAATGCTGTATGGGGGGCAGGCTGTATGGGGGGCAGGCTGTATGGGGGACAGGCTGTATGGGGGCAGGCTGTATGGGGGGACAGGCTGTATGGGGGGCAGGCTGTATGGGGGGACATGCTGTATGGGGGGCAGGCTGTATGGGGGGACAGGCTGTATGGGGGGACAGGCTGTATGGGAGACAGGCTGTATGGGGGGCAGGCTGTATGGGGGGACAGGCTGTATGGGGGGACAGGCTGTATGGGAGACAGGCTGTATGGGGGGACAGGCTGTATGGGGGGACAGGCTGTATGGTGGACAGGCTGCATGGGGGGACAGGCTATTGGGGGGGGCAGGCTGTATGGGGGGACAGGCTGTATGGGGGGACAGGCTGTATGGGGGACAGGCTGTATGGGGGGCAGGCTGTATGGGAGACAGGCTGTATGGGGGGCAGGCTGTATGGGGGACAGGCTGTATGGGGGGACAGGCTGTATGGGGGGACAGGCTGTTGGGGGGGCAGGCTGTATGGGAGACAGGCTGTATGGGAGACAGGCTGTATGGGGGGACAGGCTGTATGGGGGGACAGGCTGTATGGGGGGGCAGGCTGTATGGGGGGACAGGCTGTATGGGGGGACAGGCTGTATGGGGGGGTCAGGCTATGGGGGGGTAGGCTGTATGGGGGACAGGCTGCATGGGGGGACAGGCTATTGGGGGGGCAGGCTGTATGGGGGGACAGGCTGTATGGGGGGACAGGCTGTATGGGGAGACAGGCTGTATGGGAGACAGGCTGTATGGGGGGACAGGCTGTATGGGGGGACAGGCTGTTGGGGGGGGCAGGCTGTATGGGAGACAGGCTGTATGGGAGACAGGCTGTTGGGGGGGCAGGCTGTATGGGGGGACAGGCTGTATGGGGGGAAGGCTGTATGGGGGGACGGGCTGTATGGGGGTCAGGCTATGGGGGGTAGGCTGTATGGGGGACAGGCTGCATGGGGGGACAGGCTATTGGGGGGGCAGGCTGTATGGGGGGACAGGCTATGGGGGGGTAGGCTGTATGGGGGACAGGCTGCATGGGGGGACAGGCTATTGGCAGGGGGGCAGGCTGTATGGGGGACAGGCTGTATGGGGGCAGGCTGTATGGGGGGACAGGCTGTATGGGGGGCAGGCTGTATGGGGGACAGGCTGTATGGGGGGACAGGCTGTATGGGGGGACAGGCTGTATGGGGGGCAGGCTGTATGGGGGGACGGCTGTATGGGGGACAGGCTGTATGGGGGGACAGGCTGTATGGGGGGCAGGCTGTATGGGGGGACAGGCTGTATGGGGGCAGGCTGTATGGGGGGCAGGCTGTATGGGGGACAGGCTGTATGGGGGCAGGCTGTATGGGGGACAGGCTGTATGGGAGACAGGCTGTTGGGGGGGCAGGCTGTATGGGGGGACAGGCTGTATGGGGGGCAGGCTGTATGGGGGGACAGGCTGTATGGGGGTCAGGCTATGGGGGGGGTAGGCTGTATGGGGGACAGGCTGCATGGGGGGACAGGCTATTGGGGGGGGCAGGCTGTATGGGGGGACAGGCTATGGGGGGGTAGGCTGTATGGGGGACAGGCTGCATGGGGGGACAGGCTATTGGCGGGGGGGCAGGCTGTATGGGGGGACAGGCTGTATGGGGGCAGGCTGTATGGGGGGCAGGCTGTATGGGGGGCAGGCTGTATGGGGGGAGGCTGTATGGGGGGACAGGCTGTATGGGGGGCAGGCTGTATGGGGGGAAAGGCTGTATGGGGGGCAGGCTGTATGGGGGGACAGGCTGTATGGGGGACAGGCTGTATGGGGGGCAGGCTGTATGGGGGGAAAGGCTGTATGGGGGGCAGGCTGTATGGGGGGAAAGGCTGTATGGGGGCAGGCTGTATGGGGGGCAGGCTGTATGGGGGCAGGCTGTAAGGGGGGACAGGCTGTATGGGGGGCAGGCTGTATGGGGGGACAGGCTGTATGGGGGGAAAGGCTGTATGGGGGGACAGGCCATGGGGGGGGCAGGCTGTATGGGGGGACAGGCTGTATGGGGGGACAGGCTGTATGGGGGACAGGCTGTATGGGGGGCAGGCTGTATGGGGGGACAGGCTGTATGGGAGACAGGCTGTATGGGGGGCAGGCTGTATGGGGGACAGGCTGTATGGGGGGACAGGCTGTATGGGGGGACAGGCTGTTGGGGGGGGCAGGCTGTATGGGAGACAGGCTGTTGGGGGGGACAGGCTGTTGGGGGGGGCAGGCTGTATGGGGGGACAGGCTCTATGGGGGGACAGGCTGTATGGGGGGTCAGGCTATGGGGGGGTAGGCTGTATGGGGGACAGGCTGCATGGGGGGACAGGCTATTGGGGGGGCAGGCTGTATGGGGGGACAGGCTGTATGGGGGGCAGGCTGTATGGGAGACAGGCTGTATGGGGGGACAGGCTGTATGGGGGGACAGGCTGTTGGGGGGGGCAGGCTGTATGGGAGACAGGCTGTATGGGAGACAGGCTGTATGGGGGGACAGGCTGTTGGGGGGGACAGGCTGTATGGGGGGACAGGCTGTATGGGGGACAGGCTGCATGGGGGGACAGGCTATTGGGGGGGCAGGCTGTATGGGGGGACAGGCTATGGGGGGGTAGGCTGTATGGGGGACAGGCTGCATGGGGGGACAGGCTATTGGCGGGGGGGCAGGCTGTATGGGGGGACAGGCTGTATGGGGGCAGGCTGTATGGGGGGCAGGCTGTATGGGGGGCAGGCTGTATGGGGGGAGGCTGTATGGGGGGACAGGCTGTATGGGGGGCAGGCTGTATGGGGGGAAAGGCTGTATGGGGGGCAGGCTGTATGGGGGGACAGGCTGTATGGGGGACAGGCTGTATGGGGGGCAGGCTGTATGGGGGGAAAGGCTGTATGGGGGGCAGGCTGTATGGGGGGAAAGGCTGTATGGGGGCAGGCTGTATGGGGGGCAGGCTGTATGGGGGCAGGCTGTATGGGGGGACAGGCTGTATGGGGGGCAGGCTGTATGGGGGGACAGGCTGTATGGGGGGAAAGGCTGTATGGGGGGACAGGCCATGGGGGGGGGGTAGGCTGTATGGGGGACAGGCTGTATGGGGGGAGGCTGTATGGGGGGCAGGTAGCAGGCTGTATGGGGGGAGGCTGTATGGGGGGACAGGCTGTATGGGGGGACAGGCTGTTGGGGGGGGGCAGGCTGTATGGGAGACAGGCTGTATGGGAGACAGGCTGTTGGGGGGGCAGGCTGTATGGGGGGACAGGCTGTATGGGGGGCAGGCTGTATGGGGGGACGGGCTGTATGGGGGTCAGGCTATGGGGGGTAGGCTGTATGGGGGACAGGCTGCATGGGGGGACAGGCTATTGGGGGGGGGCAGGCTGTATGGGGGGACAGGCTATGGGGGGGTAGGCTTTATGGGGGACAGGCTGCATGGGGGGACAGGCTATTGGCAGGGGGGCAGGCTGTATGGGGGACAGGCTGTATGGGGGCAGGCTGTATGGGGGGACAGGCTGTATGGGGGGCAGGCTGTATGGGGGACAGGCTGTATGGGGGGACAGGCTGTATGGGGGGCAGGCTGTATGGGGGGACGGCTGTATGGGGGACAGGCTGTATGGGGGGACAGGCTGTATGGGGGGCAGGCTGTATGGGGGGACAGGCTGTATGGGGGCAGGCTGTATGGGGGGCAGGCTGTATGGGGGACAGGCTGTATGGGGGCAGGCTGTATGGGGGATAGGCTGTATGGGAGACAGGCTGTTGGGGGGGCAGGCTGTATGGGGGGACAGGCTGTATGGGGGGCAGGCTGTATGGGGGGACAGGCTGTATGGGGGTCAGGCTATGGGGGGGTAGGCTGTATGGGGGACAGGCTGCATGGGGGGACAGGCTATTGGGGGGGCAGGCTGTATGGGGGGACAGGCTATGGGGGGGTAGGCTGTATGGGGGACAGGCTGCATGGGGGGACAGGCTATTGGCGGGGGGGCAGGCTGTATGGGGGGACAGGCTGTATGGGGGCAGGCTGTATGGGGGGCAGGCTGTATGGGGGGCAGGCTGTATGGGGGGAGGCTGTATGGGGGGACAGGCTGTATGGGGGGCAGGCTGTATGGGGGGAAAGGCTGTATGGGGGGCAGGCTGTATGGGGGGACAGGCTGTATGGGGGACAGGCTGTATGGGGGCAGGCTGTATGGGGGGAAAGGCTGTATGGGGGGCAGGCTGTATGGGGGGAAAGGCTGTATGGGGGCAGGCTGTATGGGGGGCAGGCTGTATGGGGGCAGGCTGTATGGGGGGACAGGCTGTATGGGGGGCAGGCTGTATGGGGGGACAGGCTGTATGGGGGGAAAGGCTGTATGGGGGGACAGGCCATGGGGGGGGCAGGCTGTATGGGGGGACAGGCTGTATGGGGGGACAGGCTGTATGGGGGACAGGCTGTATGGGGGGCAGGCTGTATGGGGGGACAGGCTGTATGGGAGACAGGCTGTATGGGGGGCAGGCTGTATGGGGGACAGGCTGTATGGGGGGACAGGCTGTATGGGGGGACAGGCTGTTGGGGGGGGCAGGCTGTATGGGAGACAGGCTGTTGGGGGGGACAGGCTGTTGGGGGGGGCAGGCTGTATGGGGGGACAGGCTCTATGGGGGGACAGGCTGTATGGGGGGTCAGGCTATGGGGGGGGTAGGCTGTATGGGGGACAGGCTGCATGGGGGGACAGGCTATTGGGGGGGCAGGCTGTATGGGGGGACAGGCTGTATGGGGGACAGGCTGTATGGGGGGACAGGCTGTATGGGGGGACAGGCTGTTGGGGGGGGGCAGGCTGTATGGGAGACAGGCTGTATGGGAGACAGGCTGTATGGGGGGACAGGCTGTTGGGGGGGACAGGCTGTATGGGGGGCAGGCTGTATGGGGGGACAGGCTGTATGGGGGACAGGCTGCATGGGGGGACAGGCTATTGGGGGGGCAGGCTGTATGGGGGGACAGGCTATGGGGGGGTAGGCTGTATGGGGGACAGGCTGCATGGGGGGACAGGCTATTGGCGGGGGGGCAGGCTGTATGGGGGGACAGGCTGTATGGGGGCAGGCTGTATGGGGGGCAGGCTGTATGGGGGGCAGGCTGTATGGGGGGAGGCTGTATGGGGGGACAGGCTGTATGGGGGGCAGGCTGTATGGGGGGAAAGGCTGTATGGGGGGCAGGCTGTATGGGGGGACAGGCTGTATGGGGGACAGGCTGTATGGGGGGCAGGCTGTATGGGGGGAAAGGCTGTATGGGGGGCAGGCTGTATGGGGGGAAAGGCTGTATGGGGGCAGGCTGTATGGGGGGCAGGCTGTATGGGGGCAGGCTGTATGGGGGGACAGACTGTATGGGGGGCAGGCTGTATGGGGGGACAGGCTGTATGGGGGGAAAGGCTGTATGGGGGGACAGGCCATGGGGGGGGGGTAGGCTGTATGGGGGACAGGCTGTATGGGGGGAGGCTGTATGGGGGGCAGGTAGCAGGCTGTATGGGGGGAGGCTGTATGGGGGGGAGGCTGTATGGGGGGCAGGCTGTATGGAGCGGGCAGGCTGTATGGGGGGGCAGGCTGTATGAGGAGAGGCTGTATGGGGGGCAGGTAGCAGGCTGTATGGGGACAGGCTGTATGGGGGGACAGGCTGTATGGGGGGACAGGCTGTTGGGGGGGGGCAGGCTGTATGGGAGACAGGCTGTATGGGAGACAGGCTGTATGGGGGGACAGGCTGTTGGGGGGGACAGGCTGTATGGGGGGCAGGCTGTATGGGGGGACAGGCTGTATGGGGGACAAGCTGCATGGGGGGACAGGCTATTGGGGGGGCAGGCTGTATGGGGGGATAGGCTATGGGGGGGTAGGCTGTATGGGGGACAGGCTGCATGGGGGGACAGGCTATTGGCGGGGGGGCAGGCTGTATGGGGGGACAGGCTGTATGGGGGCAGGCTGTATGGGGGGACAGGCTGTATGGGGGGACAGGCTGTATGGGAGACAGGCTGTATGGGGGGCAGGCTGTATGGGGGGCAGGCTGTATGGGGGGACAGGCTGTATGGGGGGACAGGCTGTATGGGAGACAGGCTGTATGGGGGGACAGGCTGTATGGGGGACAGGCTGCATGGGGGGACAGGCTATTGGGGGGGCAGGCTGTATGGGGGGACAGGCTGTATGGGGGACAGGCTGTATGGGGGGCAGGCTGTATGGGGGGACAGGCTGTATGGGAGACAGGCTGTATGGGGGGCAGGCTGTATGGGGGACAGGCTGTATGGGGGGACAGGCTGTATGGGGGGAAAGGCTGTTGGGGGGGGGCAGGCTGTATGGGAGACAGGCTGTATGGGAGACAGGCTGTATGGGGGGACAGGCTGTATGGGGGGACAGGCTGTTGGGGGGGCAGGCTGTATGGGGGGACAGGCTGTATGGGGGGCAGGCTGTATGGGGGGACAGGCTGTATGGGGGGGTCAGGCTATGGGGGGGTAGGCTGTATGGGGGACAAGCTGCATGGGGGGACAGGCTATTGGGGGGGCAGGCTGTATGGGGGGACAGGCTGTATGGGGGGCAGGCTGTATGGGAGACAGGCTGTATGGGGGGACAGGCTGTATGGGGGGACAGGCTGTTGGGGGGGCAGGCTGTATGGGAGACAGGCTGTATGGGAGACAGGCTGTTGGGGGGGGCAGGCTGTATGGGGGGACAGGCTGTATGGGGGGCAGGCTGTATGGGGGGACAGGCTGTATGGGGGTCAGGCTATGGGGGGGTAGGCTGTATGGGGGGCAGGCTGTATGGGGGGACAGGCTATGGGGGGTAGGCTGTATGGGGGACAGGCTGCATGGGGGGACAGGCTATTCGGGGGGCAGGCTGTATGGGGGGACAGGCTGTATGGGGGGCAGGCTGTATGGGGGGACAGGCTGTATGGGGGGCAGGCTGTATGGGGGGACAGGCTGTATGGGGGGCAGGCTGTATGGGGGGAAAGGCTGTATGGGGGGACAGGCTGTATGGGGGGCAGGCTGTATGGGGGGACAGGCTGTATGGGGGGCAGGCTGTATGGGGGGACAGGCTGTATGGGGGGCAGGCTGTATGGGGGGAAAGGCTGTATGGGGGGCAGGCTGTATGGGGGAAATGCTGTATGGGGGGCAGGCTGTATGGGGGGCAGGCTGTATGGGGGACAGGCTGTATGGGGGCAGGCTGTATGGGGGGACAGGCTGTATGGGGGGCAGGCTGTATGGGGGACAGGCTGTATGGGGGCAGGCTGTATGGGGGGACAGGCTGTATGGGGGGACAGGCTGTATGGGAGACAGGCTGTATGGGGGGCAGGCTGTATGGGGGGACAGGCTGTATGGGGGGACAGGCTGTATGGGAGACAGGCTGTATGGGGGGACAGGCTGTATGGGGGGACAGGCTGCATGGGGGGACAGGCTATTGGGGGGGCAGGCTGTATGGGGGGACAGGCTGTATGGGGGGACAGGCTGTATGGGGGACAGGCTGTATGGGGGGCAGGCTGTATGGGGGACAGGCTGTATGGGAGACAGGCTGTATGGGGGGCAGGCTGTATGGGGGACAGGCTGTATGGGGGGACAGGCTGTATGGGGGGACAGGCTGTTGGGGGGGCAGGCTGTATGGGAGACAGGCTGTATGGGAGACAGGCTGTATGGGGGGACAGGCTGTATGGGGGGACAGGCTGTATGGGGGGGGGCAGGCTGTATGGGGGGACAGGCTGTATGGGGGGACAGGCTGTATGGGGGGGTCAGGCTATGGGGGGGTAGGCTGTATGGGGGACAGGCTGCATGGGGGGACAGGCTATTGGGGGGGCAGGCTGTATGGGGGGACAGGCTGTATGGGGGGACAGGCTGTATGGGAGACAGGCTGTATGGGAGACAGGCTGTATGGGGGGACAGGCTGTATGGGGGGACAGGCTGTTGGGGGAGGGCAGGCTGTATGGGAGACAGGCTGTATGGGAGACAGGCTGTTGGGGGGGGGGGCAGGCTGTATGGGGGGACAGGCTGTATGGGGGGCAGGCTGTATGGGGGGACAGGCTGTATGGGGGTCAGGCTATGGGGGGGTAGGCTGTATGGGGGACAGGCTGCATGGGGGGACAGGCTATTGGGGGGGGCAGGCTGTATGGGGGGACAGGCTATGGGGGGGTAGGCTGTATGGGGGACAGGCTGCATGGGGGGACAGGCTATTGGCGGGGGGGCAGGCTGTATGGGGGGACAGGCTGTATGGGGGCAGGCTGTATGGGGGGCAGGCTGTATGGGGGGCAGGCTGTATGGGGGAGGCTGTATGGGGGGACAGGCTGTATGGGGGGCAGGCTGTATGGGGGGAAAGGCTGTATGGGGGGCAGGCTGTATGGGGGGACAGGCTGTATGGGGGACAGGCTGTATGGGGGGCAGGCTGTATGGGGGGAAAGGCTGTATGGGGGGCAGGCTGTATGGGGGGAAAGGCTGTATGGGGGCAGGCTGTATGGGGGGCAGGCTGTATGGGGGCAGGCTGTATGGGGGGACAGGCTGTATGGGGGGCAGGCTGTATGGGGGGACAGGCTGTATGGGGGGACAGGCCATGGGGGGGGCAGGCTGTATGGGGGACAGGCTGTATGGGGGGACAGGCTGTATGGGGGACAGGCTGTATGGGGGGCAGGCTGTATGGGGGGACAGGCTGTATGGGAGACAGGCTGTATGGGGGGCAGGCTGTATGGGGGACAGGCTGTATGGGGGGACAGGCTGTATGGGGGGACAGGCTGTTGGGGGGGGCAGGCTGTATGGGAGACAGGCTGTATGGGGGGACAGGCTGTTGGGGGGGGGCAGGCTGTATGGGGGGACAGGCTGTATGGGGGGACAGGCTGTATGGGGGGTCAGGCTATGGGGGGGTAGGCTGTATGGGGGACAGGCTGCATGGGGGGACAGGCTATTGGGGGGGCAGGCTGTATGGGGGGACAGGCTGTATGGGCGGCAGGCTGTATGGGAGACAGGCTGTATGGGGGGACAGGCTGTATGGGGGGACAGGCTGTTGGGGGGGGCAGGCTGTATGGGAGACAGGCTGTATGGGAGACAGGCTGTATGGGGGGACAGGCTGTTGGGGGGGGCAGGCTGTATGGGGGGACAGGCTGTATGGGGGGCAGGCTGTATGGGGGGACAGGCTGTATGGGGGACAGGCTGCATGGGGGGACAGGCTATTGGGGGGGCAGGCTTTATGGGGGGACAGGCTATGGGGGGGTAGGCTGTATGGGGGACAGGCTGCATGGGGGGACAGGCTATTGGCGGGGGGGCAGGCTGTATGGGGGGACAGGCTGTATGGGGGCAGGCTGTATGGGGGGCAGGCTGTATGGCGGGCAGGCTGTATGGGGGGAGGCTGTATGGGGGGACAGGCTGTATGGGGGGCAGGCTGTATGGGGGGAAAGGCTGTATGGGGGGCAGGCTGTATGGGGGGACAGGCTGTATGGGGGACAGGCTGTATGGGGGGCAGGCTGTATGGGGGGAAAGGCTGTATGGGGGGCAGGCTGTATGGGGGGAAAGGCTGTATGGGGGCAGGCTGTATGGGGGGCAGGCTGTATGGGGGGACAGGCTGTATGGGGGGAAAGGCTGTATGGGGGGACAGGCCATGGGGGGGGTAGGCTGTATGGGGGACAGGCTGTATGGGGGGAGGCTGTATGGGGGGCAGGTAGCAGGCTGTATGGGGGGAGGCTGTATGGGGGGGAGGCTGTATGGGGGGCAGGCTGTATGGAGCGGGCAGGCTGTATGGGGGGCAGGCTGTATGAGGAGAGGCTGTATGGGGGGCAGGTAGCAGGCTGTATGGGGACAGGCTGTATGGGGGAACAGGCTGTTGGGGGGGGCAGGCTGTATGGGAGACAGGCTGTATGGGAGACAGGCTGTTTGGGGGACAGGCTGTATGGGGGGACAGGCTGTTGGGGGGGGCAGGCTGTATGGGGGGACAGGCTGTATGGGGGGCAGGCTGTATGGGGGGACAGGCTGTATGGGGGGGTCAGGCTATGGGGGGGGTAGGCTGTATGGGGGACAGGCTGCATGGGGGGACAGGCTATTGGGGGGGCAGGCTGTTGGGGGGGGCAGGCTGTATGGGGGGACAGGCTGTATGGGGGGCAGGCTGTATGGGGGGACAGGCTGTATGGGGGGGTCAGGCTATGGGGGGGGTAGGCTGTATGGGGGGCAGGCTGTATGGGGGGCAGGCTGTATGGGGGAGGCTGTATGGGGGGACAGGCTGTATGGGGGGCAGGCTGTATGGGGGGAAAGGCTGTATGGGGGGCAGGCTGTATGGGGGGACAGGCTGTATGGGGGACAGGCTGTATGGGGGGCAGTCTGTATGGGGGGAAAGGCTGTATGGGGGGCAGGCTGTATGGGGGGAAAGGCTGTATGGGGGCAGGCTGTATGGGGGGCAGGCTGTATGGGGGCAGGCTGTATGGGGGGACAGGCTGTATGGGGGGCAGGCTGTATGGGGGGACAGGCTGTATGGGGGGACAGGCCATGGGGGGGGCAGGCTGTATGGGGGACAGGCTGTATGGGGGGACAGGCTGTATGGGGGACAGGCTGTATGGGGGGCAGGCTGTATGGGGGGACAGGCTGTATGGGAGACAGGCTGTATGGGGGGCAGGCTGTATGGGGGACAGGCTGTATGGGGGGACAGGCTGTATGGGGGGACAGGCTGTTGGGGGGGGCAGGCTGTATGGGAGACAGGCTGTATGGGGGGACAGGCTGTTGGGGGGGGGCAGGCTGTATGGGGGGACAGGCTGTATGGGGGGACAGGCTGTATGGGGGGTCAGGCTATGGGGGGGTAGGCTGTATGGGGGACAGGCTGCATGGGGGGACAGGCTATTGGGGGGGCAGGCTGTATGGGGGGACAGGCTGTATGGGCGGCAGGCTGTATGGGAGACAGGCTGTATGGGGGGACAGGCTGTATGGGGGGACAGGCTGTTGGGGGGGGCAGGCTGTATGGGAGACAGGCTGTATGGGAGACAGGCTGTATGGGGGGACAGGCTGTTGGGGGGGCAGGCTGTATGGGGGGACAGGCTGTATGGGGGGCAGGCTGTATGGGGGGACAGGCTGTATGGGGGACAGGCTGCATGGGGGGACAGGCTATTGGGGGGGCAGGCTTTATGGGGGGACAGGCTATGGGGGGGTAGGCTGTATGGGGGACAGGCTGCATGGGGGGACAGGCTATTGGCGGGGGGGCAGGCTGTATGGGGGGACAGGCTGTATGGGGGCAGGCTGTATGGGGGGCAGGCTGTATGGCGGGCAGGCTGTATGGGGGGAGGCTGTATGGGGGGACAGGCTGTATGGGGGGCAGGCTGTATGGGGGGAAAGGCTGTATGGGGGGCAGGCTGTATGGGGGGACAGGCTGTATGGGGGACAGGCTGTATGGGGGGCAGGCTGTATGGGGGGAAAGGCTGTATGGGGGGCAGGCTGTATGGGGGGAAAGGCTGTATGGGGGCAGGCTGTATGGGGGGCAGGCTGTATGGGGGGACAGGCTGTATGGGGGGAAAGGCTGTATGGGGGGACAGGCCATGGGGGGGTAGGCTGTATGGGGGACAGGCTGTATGGGGGGAGGCTGTATGGGGGGCAGGTAGCAGGCTGTATGGGGGGAGGCTGTATGGGGGGGAGGCTGTATGGGGGGCAGGCTGTATGGAGCGGGCAGGCTGTATGGGGGGCAGGCTGTATGAGGAGAGGCTGTATGGGGGGCAGGTAGCAGGCTGTATGGGGACAGGCTGTATGGGGGAACAGGCTGTTGGGGGGGGCAGGCTGTATGGGAGACAGGCTGTATGGGAGACAGGCTGTTTGGGGGACAGGCTGTATGGGGGGACAGGCTGTTGGGGGGGGCAGGCTGTATGGGGGGACAGGCTGTATGGGGGGCAGGCTGTATGGGGGGACAGGCTGTATGGGGGGGTCAGGCTATGGGGGGGGTAGGCTGTATGGGGGACAGGCTGCATGGGGGGACAGGCTATTGGGGGGGCAGGCTGTATGGGGGACAGGCTGTATGGGGGGACAGGCTGTATGGGGAGCAGGCTGTATGGGAGACAGGCTGTATGGGGGGACAGGCTGTATGGGGGGACAGGCTGTTGGGGGGGGCAGGCTGTATGGGAGACAGGCTGTATGGGAGACAGGCTGTATGGGGGGACAGGCTGTTGGGGGGGGCAGGCTGTATGGGGGGACAGGCTGTATGGGGGGCAGGCTGTATGGGGGGACAGGCTGTATGGGGGACAGGCTGCATGGGGGGACAGGCTATTGGGGGGGCAGGCTTTATGGGGGGACAGGCTATGGGGGGGTAGGCTGTATGGGGGACAGGCTGCATGGGGGGACAGGCTATTGGCGGGGGGGCAGGCTGTATGGGGGGACAGGCTGTATGGGGGCAGGCTGTATGGGGGGCAGGCTGTATGGCGGGCAGGCTGTATGGGGGGAGGCTGTATGGGGGGACAGGCTGTATGGGGGGCAGGCTGTATGGGGGGAAAGGCTGTATGGGGGGCAGGCTGTATGGGGGGACAGGCTGTATGGGGGACAGGCTGTATGGGGGGCAGGCTGTATGGGGGGAAAGGCTGTATGGGGGGCAGGCTGTATGGGGGGAAAGGCTGTATGGGGGCAGGCTGTATGGGGGGCAGGCTGTATGGGGGGACAGGCTGTATGGGGGGAAAGGCTGTATGGGGGGACAGGCCATGGGGGGGGTAGGCTGTATGGGGGACAGGCTGTATGGGGGGAGGCTGTATGGGGGGCAGGTAGCAGGCTGTATGGGGGGAGGCTGTATGGGGGGGAGGCTGTATGGGGGGCAGGCTGTATGGAGCGGGCAGGCTGTATGGGGGGCAGGCTGTATGAGGAGAGGCTGTATGGGGGGCAGGTAGCAGGCTGTATGGGGACAGGCTGTATGGGGGAACAGGCTGTTGGGGGGGGCAGGCTGTATGGGAGACAGGCTGTATGGGAGACAGGCTGTTTGGGGGACAGGCTGTATGGGGGGACAGGCTGTTGGGGGGGGCAGGCTGTATGGGGGGACAGGCTGTATGGGGGGCAGGCTGTATGGGGGGACAGGCTGTATGGGGGGGTCAGGCTATGGGGGGGGTAGGCTGTATGGGGGACAGGCTGCATGGGGGGACAGGCTATTGGGGGGGCAGGCTGTATGGGGGACAGGCTGTATGGGGGGACAGGCTGTATGGGGAGCAGGCTGTATGGGAGACAGGCTGTATGGGGGGACAGGCTGTATGGGGGGACAGGCTGTTGGGGGGGGCAGGCTGTATGGGAGACAGGCTGTATGGGAGACAGGCTGTATGGGGGGACAGGCTGTTGGGGGGGGCAGGCTGTATGGGGGGCAGGCTGTATGGGGGGACAGGCTGTATGGGGGTCAGGCTATGGGGGGGTAGGCTGTATGGGGGACAGGCTGCATGGGGGACAGGCTATTGGGGGGGGCAGGCTGTATGGGGGGACAGGCTATGGGGGGGTAGGCTGTATGGGGGACAGGCTGCATGGGGGGACAGGCTATTGGCGGGGGGGCAGGCTGTATGGGGGGACAGGCTGTATGGGGGGCAGGCTGTATGGGGGGCAGGCTGTATGGGGGGACAGGCTGTATGGGGGGCAGGCTGTATGGGGGGACAGGCTGTATGGGGGGCAGGCTGTATGGGGGGAGGCTGTATGGGGGGACAGGCTGTATGGGGGGCAGGCTGTATGGGGGGAAAGGCTGTATGGGGGGACAGGCTGTATGGGGGGACAGGCTGTATGGGGGGCAGGCTGTATGGGGGGACAGGCTGTATGGGGGACAGGCTGTATGGGGGGCAGGCTGTATGGGGGGAAAGGCTGTATGGGGGGCAGGCTGTATGGGGGGAAAGGCTGTATGGGGGCAGGCTGTATGGGGGGCAGGCTGTATGGGGGCAGGCTGTATGGGGGGACAGGCTGTATGGGGGGACAGGCTGTATGGGGGGAAAGGCTGTATGGGGGGACAGGCCATGGGGGGGTAGGCTGTATGGGGGACAGGCTGTATGGGGGGAGGCTGTATGGGGGGCAGGTAGCAGGCTGTATGGGGGGGAGGCTGTATGGGGGGAGGCTGTATGGGGGGCAGGCTGTATGGAGCGGGCAGGCTGTATGGGGGGGCAGGCTGTATGGGGAGAGGCTGTATGGGGGGCAGGTAGCAGGCTGTATGGGGGGAGGCTGTATGGGGGGCAGGCTGTATGGGGGGCAGGCTGTATGGGGGGCAGGCTGTATGGGGGGACAGGCTGTATGGGGGGCAGGCTGTATGGGGGGAAAGGCTGTATGGGGGAAAGGCTGTATGGGGGGCAGGCTGTATGGGGGGAAAGGCTGTATGGGGGGCAGGCTGTATGGGGGGCAGGCTGTATGGGGGGACAGGCTGTATGGGGGTAAAGGCTGTATGGGGGGACAGGCCATGGGGGGGTAGGCTGTATGGGGGGGAGGCTGTATGGGGAGAGGCTGTATGGGGGGCAGGTAGCAGGCTGTATGGGGGGAGGCTGTATGGGGGGCAGGCTGTATGGGGGGCAGGCTGTATACAGGGAAGGCTGTATGGGGGCAGGCTGTATGGGTGGCAGGCTGTATGGGGGGGAGGCTGTATGGGGGGACAGGCTGTATGGTGGGACAGGCTGTATGGGGGGACAGGCTGTATGGGGGACAGGCTGTATGGGGGACAGGCTGTATGGGGGGACAGGCTGTATGGGGGGATGCTGTATGGGAGGACAGGCTGTATGGGGGGAGGCTGTATGGGGGGCAGGTAGCAGGCTGTATGGGGGGCAGGCTGTATGGAGCGGGCAGGCTGTATGGGGAAGACAGGTATTATGGGTTGGGCAGGCTGTATGGGGGGCTAGGCTGTATGGGGGCAGGCTGTGTGGGGGCAGGCTGTATGGAGAAGACAGGTAGTATGGGTTGGGACAGGCTGTATGGGGGGCAGACTGTATGGGGGGCTAGGCTGTATGGGGGCAGGCTGTATGGAGAAGACAAGTAGTATGGGTTGGGCATGCTGTATGGGGGGCTAGGCTGTATGGAGCGGGCAGGCTGTATAAAGTGAGCAGGCTGTATGGGGGGCAGGCTGTATGGGGGCAGGCTGTATAGGCGCAGGCTGTATGGGGGGCAGGCTGTATGGCGGCAGGCTGTATGGGGGCAGGCTGTATGGGGGGGCAGGCTGTATAGGCGCAGGTTGTATGGGGGGCAGGCTGTATGGCGGCAGGCTGTATGGGAGGGCAGGCTGTATGGGGGGGCAGGCTGTATGGGGGGCAGGCTGTATAGGGGCAGGCTGTATGGCGGCAGGCTGTATGGGGGCTGGATGGGTCGGGCAGGCTGGATGGGGCGGTCAGGCAGTATGCGCGCACAGTCTTCTGCCCTGTGAGGCTACGTTCACATTTGCGTTCTGCCGGGCTGCGTCGGGCGCAGCCGTGGCGACGCATGCGTCATGCGCCCCTATATTTAACATGGGGGCGCATGGACATGCGTTTGCATGCGTTTTGCGATGCATGCGTTTTTTTGCCGCAAGCGTTAGGGCGCAGAGAACGCAGCAAGATGCATTTTGTTTTTGCGTCCAAAATTCGCCAAAAAAGGACGCATGCGTCACAAAACTATGCATTTTAGCGTGCGTTTTTGTTTGCGTTGTGCGTTGCGTCGCCGACGCAACATCGCACAACGCAAATGTGAACGTAGCCTTAGAAGGCCCAGCTGGCTCTAATCATGGCCATTGAGCTCTTTACATCCACCTTGTTAGACCCGCTGGGCCCAGTGATTGGACACTCGTGTCATGTGCGCTGCCATCTTGTGGTGGAACAAGGTAATTTTAGCTGAGTTTTTTTTATTTTAAAAAGCTGCAACCTTATAAATAGGATTATCCAGAATTACCCATTCAAGGGCTTAAGGTGACAATTATTCAGATGAGCTGGTGATTTTTAGAAATCTCTGATGGTAATTGCATTTGCTAGTACACTTTGCTGGTGGTATGGTGGTGTCTGTCCAGGTGGGCTAGTGGTCACCATGAATTGGTAATGGCAATTGCTAGTATCCATGGCTCTATGTGTCCTGGAGGTATGAGAGAACCTCCAGCAGTAATAGCAATTGCCAGTAGAGATGGTTCCAGCAGGGCTGGGGGTCTCATGTAACTTCCAATGGTAATGCCATCTGATAGTGTCAGCTGAGTGGTGGAGCCAGGATCTTGGCGGTAGGTGTTTTTCTACAGTGTTGATGAAGAGACATTGGGAACAATAATCTCTGAGGATTTACGAAGAATGAGAAAGGTTCTTCTCCAGGTTGGATCCTACAATCGCATGTGGGAGATAGGTAATTCCACTAATGACACTAATAAGAGCCAAGAGTGGAGGTGAACATCCAACTCCCTGATACAGAAGACATCACTATTCCCCGGCTCATCATGAGCGAACGTCATGTCGGTCCTCAACCAGCGAAGACGGGAAAGAAACAAACTGATCACAATGTAGCAAGAAAACATGAATCTGCCCCACAGTCCCCGGGGCAGAGAAGAGTCAATAGCATCTTCTAAATGTATCCATAAACTTCAGAAAGTAGTCAGTATGATAATGGGGTTGTCAGTTGGATATGGGGGCTGTCAGTAGGATATGGAGGCTGTCACTAAGAGATGGGGCTGTCAGTAGACTATGGGGGCTGTCAGTGGGATATGGGAGCTGTCAGTATGAGTATGATATGGGGCTGTCACTAAGAGATGGGGGCTGTCAGTAGGATATGGAGGCTCTCAGTGGGATATGGGGGCTGTCAGTATGATATGGAGGCTGTCAGTGGGATATGGGGGCTGTCAGTGGGATATGGGGGCTGTCAGTATGATATGGAGGCTGTCAGTATGATAATGGGGTTGTCAGTTGGATATGGGGGCTGTCAGTATGATATGGAGGCTGTCGGTAGGATATGGGGGCTGTCAGTGGGATATGGGGGCTGTCAGTAGGATATGGGGGCTGTCAGTATGATATGGAGGCTGTCAGTGGGATATGGAGGCTGTTAGTGGGATATGGGGGCTGTCAATGGGATATGGGGGCTGTCAGTGGGATATGGAGGCTGTCAGTGGGATATGGAGGCTGTCAGTGGGATATGGGGGCTGTCAGTTGGATATGGGGGCTGTCAGTGGGATATGGGGGCTGTCAATGTGATATGGGGGTTGTCAATGTGATATGGGGCTGTCAGTAGCATATGGGGGCTGTCAGTAGGATATGGGGGCTGTCAGCAGGATATGGGGGTTGTCAATGTGATATGGGGGTTGTTAATGTGATAAGGGGGTTGTCAGTTGGATATGGGGGCTGTCAGCAGGATATGGGGGCTGTCAATGTGATATGGGGGTTGTCAATGTGATATGGAGGCTGTTAGTGG
Organism: Ranitomeya imitator; assembly: GCF_032444005.1. Classification (NCBI taxonomy): domain Eukaryota; kingdom Metazoa; phylum Chordata; class Amphibia; order Anura; family Dendrobatidae; genus Ranitomeya; species Ranitomeya imitator. The sequence continues at coordinate 33,692,246 of NC_091282.1, forward strand.
GATATGGGGGCTGTTCATAGGATGTGAGCGCTTTCGGTAGGTTATAGATGCTGTCAGTAGGATATGGGGGCTGTCACTAAGAGATGGGGCTGTCAGTAGGATATGGGGGCTGTCACTAAGAGATGGGGCTGTCAGTAGGATATGGGGGTTGTCACTAAGAGATGGGGCTGTCATTGGGATATGGGGGCTATCAGTGGGATATGGGGGCTGCCAGTGGGATATGGGGTTTGTCAGTAGGATATGGGGGCTGTCAGTGGGATATGGGGGCTGTCAGTAGGATATGGGGGCTGCCAGTGGGATATGGGGGCTGTCAGTGGGATATGGGGGCTGTCAGTGGGATATGGGGGCTGTCAGTGGGATATGGGGGCTGTCAGTAGGATATGGGGGCTGCCAGTGGGATATGGGGTTTGTCAGTAGGATATGGGGGCTGTCAGTGGGATATGGGGGCTGTCAGTAGGATATGGGGGCTCCCAGTGGGATATGGTGGCTGTCAGTAGGATATGGGGGCTGCCAGTGGGATATGGGGGCTGTCAGTGGGATATGGGGGCTGTCAGTGGGATATGGGGGCTATCAGTAGGATATGGGGGCTGCCAGTGGGATATGGGGTTTGTCAGTAGGATATGGGGGCTGTCAGTGGGATATGGGGGCTATCAGTAGGATATGGGGGCTGCCAGTGGGATATGGGGGCTGTCAGTAGGATATGGGGGCTGTCAGTGGGATATGGGGGCTGTCAGTAGGATATGGGGGCTGCCAGTGGGATATGGGGGCTGTCAGTGGGATATGGGAGCTGTCAGTGGGATATGGGGGCTGTCAGTAGGATATGGGGGCTGTCATTGGAATATGGGGGCTGTCAGTGGGATATGGGGGATATCCGTAGGATATGGGGGCTGCCAGTGGGATATGGGGTTTGTCAGTAGGATATGGGGCTGTCACTAAGAGATGGGGCTGTCAGTAGACTATGGGGGCTGTCAGTGGGATATGGAGGCTCAGTGGGATTTGGGGGTTGTGAGTAGGATATGGAGGCTGTCAGTGGGATATGGGAGCTGTCAGTATGAGTATGATATGGGGCTGTCACTAAGAGATGGGGGCTGTCAGTAGGATATGGGGGTTGTCAGTAGGATATAGAGGCTGTCAGTGAGATATGGGGGCTGTCAGTAGGATATGGAGGCTGTCAGTGAGATATGGAGGCTGTCAGTGGGATATGGGGGTTGTCAGTAGGATATAGAGGCTGTCAGTGAGATATGGGGGCTGCTAGTGGGATATGGGTGCTGTCAGTGGGATATAGGGGCTGTCAGTGGGATATGGGGGCTGTCAGGATATGGAGGCTGTCAGTAGGATATGGGGGCTGCCAGTGGGATATGGGGGTTGTCAGTAGGATATGGAGGCTGTCAGTGAGATATGGGGGTTGTGAGTAGGATATGGAGGCTGTCAGTGGGATATGGGGGCTGTCAGTGGGATGTGGGGGTTGTCAGTAGGATATGGAGGCTGTCAGAGAGATATGGGGTCTGTCTGTGGGATATGGGGGTTGTCAGTAGGATATGAGGGCTGTCAGTGAGATATGGGGGCTGTCAGCAGGATATGGGGGTTGTCAATGTGATATGGGGCTGTCAGTAGGATATGGGGGTTGTCAATGTGATATGGGGCTGTCAGTTGGATATGGGGGCTGTCAGTAGGATATGGGGGTTGTCAATGTGATATTGGGGATGTCAGTAGGATATGGGTGCTGTCAGTAGGATATGGGGGTTGTCAGTGGGATATGGGGGCTGTCAGTAGGATATGGGTGCTGTCAGCAGGATATGGGGGTTGTCAATGTGATAAGGGGGTTGTCAGTTGGATATGGGGGCTGTTCATAGGATGTGAGCCCTTTCGGTAGGTTATAGATGCTGTCAGTAGGACATGGGGGTTGGCAGTAGGATATGGGGGCTGTCACTAAGAGATGGGTCTGTCAGTAGGATATGGATGCTGTCATTGGGATATGGGGGCTGTCAGTGGGATATGGGGTGGTCAGTAGGATATGGGGGCTGCCAGTGGGATATGGGGGCTGTCAGTGGGATATGGGGTTTGTCAGTAGGATATGGCACTGTCACTAAGAGATGGGGCTGTCAGTAGGATATGTGGGCTGTCAGTAGCACATGGGGGCTGTCAGTGGGATATGGAGGCTCAGTGGGATATGGGGGTTGTGAGTAGGATATGGAGGCTGTCAGTGGGATATGGGGGTTGTTGGTATGATATGGGAGCTGTCACTAAGAGATAGGGGCTGTCAGTAGGATATGGTGGATGTCAGTAGCATATGGGGGCTGTCAGTGGGATATGGGGTGGTCAGTAGGATATGGGGGCTGTCAGTGGGATATGGGGGCTGCCAGTGGGATATGGGGGTTGTCAGTAGGATATGGAGGCTGTCAGTGGGATACGGGGGCTGTCAGGATATGGAGGCTGTCAGTAGGATATGGGGGCTGCCAGTGGGATATGGGGGTTGTCAGTAGGATATAGAGGCTGTCAGTGAGATATGGGTGCTGTCAGTGGGATATAGGGGCAGTCATTGGGGTATGGGGGCTGTCAGTAGGATATAGAGGCAGTCAGTAGGATATGGGGCTGTCAGTGGGATATGGGTTCTGTCAGTAGGATATAGAGGCTGTCAGTAGGATATGGGGCTGTCAGTGGGATATGGGGGCTGCCAGTGGGATATGGGGGTTGTCAGTAGGATATGGAGGCTGTCAGTGAGATATGGGGGCTGTCAGTGGGATATGGGGGTTGTCAGTAGGATATGGAGGCTGTCAGTGGGATATGGGGGCTGTCAGGATATGGAGGCTGTCAGTAGGATATGGGGGCTGCCAGTGGGATATGGGGGTTGTCAGTAGGATATAGAGGCTGTCAGTGGGATATGGGGGTTGTCAGTAGGATATGGAGGCTGTCAGTGAAATATGGGGGCTGTCAGTGGTATATGGGGGTTGTCAGTAGGCTATGGAGGCTGTCAGTGGGATATGGGGGCTGTCAGGATATGGAGGCTGTCAGTAGGATATGGGGGCTGCCAGTGGGATATGGGGGTTGTCAGTAGGATATAGAGGCTGTCAGTGGGATATAGGGGCTGTCAGTGGGATATGGGGGCTGTCAGGATATGGAGGCTGTCAGTAGGATATGGGGGCTGCCAGTGGGATATGGAGGCTGTCAGTAGGATATGGGGGCTGTCAGTAGGATATGGAGGCTGTCAGTAGGATATGGGGGCTGCCAGTGGGATATGGGGGTTGTCAGTAGGATATAGAGGCTGTCAGTGGGATATAGGGGCTGTCAGTGGGATATGGGGGCTTTCAGGATATGGAGGCTGTCAGTAGCATATGGGGGATGTCAGTGGGATATGGGGGCTGTCAGGATATGGAGGCTGTCAGTAGCATATGGGGGATGTCAGTGGGATATGGAGGTTGTCAGTAGGATATGGGGGCTGTCAGTAGGATATGGGTGCTGTCATTGGGATATAGGGGCTGTCAGTGGGATATGGGGGCTGTCAGGATATGGAGGCTCTCAGTAGGATATGGGGGCTGCCAGTGGGATATGGGGGTTGTCAGTAGGATATGGAGGCTGTCAGTGAGATATGGGGGCTGTCAGTGAGATATGGAGGCTGTCAGTAGGATATGGGGGCTGTCAGTAGGATATGGGGGCTGTCAGGATATGGAGGCTGTCAGTAGGATATGGGGGCTGCCAGTGGGATATGGGGGTTGTCAGTAGGATATAGAGGCTGTCAGTGGGATATAGGGGCTGTCAGTGGGATATGGGGGCTTTCAGGATATGGAGGCTGTCAGTAGCATATGGGGGATGTCAGTGGGATATGGGGGCTGTCAGGATATGGAGGCTGTCAGTAGCATATGGGGGATGTCAGTGGGATATGGAGGTTGTCAGTAGGATATGGGGGCTGTCAGTAGGATATGGGTGCTGTCATTGGGATATAGGGGCTGTCAGTGGGATATGGGGGCTGTCAGGATATGGAGGCTCTCAGTAGGATATGGGGGCTGCCAGTGGGATATGGGGGTTGTCAGTAGGATATGGAGGCTGTCAGTGAGATATGGGGGCTGTCAGTGAGATATGGAGGCTGTCAGTAGGATATGGGGGCTGTCAGTAGGATATGGGGGCTGTCAGGATATGGAGGCTGTCAGTAGGATATGGGGGCTGCCAGTGGGATAAGGGGGTTGTCAGTAGGATATGGAGGCTGTCAGTGAGATATGGGGGCTGTCAGTGAGATATGGAGGCTGTCAGTAGGATATGGGGGCTGTCAGGATATGGAGGCTGTCAGTAGGATATGGGGGCTGCCAGTGGGATATGGGGGTTGTCAGTAGGATATAGAGGCTGTCAGTGGGATATAGGGGCTGTCAGTGGGATATGGGGGCTGTCAGGATATGGAGGCTGTCAGTAGCATATGGGGGATGTCAGTGGGATATGGGGGCTGTCAGGATATGGAGGCTGTCAGTAGCATATGGGGGATGTCAGTGGGATATGGAGGTTGTCAGTAGGATATGGGGGCTGTCAGTAGGATATGGGTGCTGTCATTGGGATATGGGGGCTGTCAGTGGGATATGGGGACTGTCAGTGGGATATGGGGGCTGTCAGTAGGATATGGGTGCTGTCAGTGGAATATGGGGGCTGTCAGTGGAATATGGGGTGGTCAGTAGGATATGGGGGCTGTCAGTGGGATATGGGGGTTGTGAGTAGGATATGGGGGCTATCAGTAGGATATAGGTGCTGTCATTGGGATATGGGGGCTGTCAGTGGGATATGGGGGTTGTCAGTAGGCTATGGAGGCTGTTAACACACCCACAGGGCAGTGGGATAATCGCTACCAGGTCCGGTCGCGAAGGGATATGTTACAGTGGCTACGACCCGGTCCGTGGCCCTGGGCATCAACGTAAAAGGGAGTTAAATGTTCAAAGTTTGTCCTGACGCCACCTGTGGAGTTCGGTCAATAGGGGGACTGATGCTGCATTAGAGGGGTCCCCTGGGGGATGCTGCGGCAGCCCAGATGTTACACTTCCCACAGGTGAAGCGGGGTCCCCAGTCCTATAGTGTGTGGCGTAGATGGTAAGTGTTGTGAATTCTGTTGTTGGGCTCCCTCCTGTGGTCATGAATGGTACTTCGGCTGGTTCTGTCCATGGACTTCCTCTGGTGGGTGTTTCTGAGTTTCCTTCCACAGGTGATGAGGTTAATTCGTTAGCTGCCGCTCTATTTAACTCCACTTAGATCTTTGCTCCACGCCACCTGTCAATGTTCCAGTATTGGTCTAGTTCACTCCTGGATCGTTCTTGTGACCTGTCTTCCCAGCAGAAGCTAAGTTCCAGCTTGTATTTCTTTGGTTTGCTATTTTTCTGTCCAGCTTGCTATTTTTATTGTTGTCTTGCTTGCTGGAAGCTCTGGGACGCAGAGGGAGCGCCTCCGCACCGTGAGTCGGTGCGGAGGGTCTTTTTGCGCCCTCTGCGTGGTCTTTTTGTAGGTTTTTGTGCTGACCGCAAAGTAACCTTTCCTATCCTCGGTCTGTTCAGTAAGTCGGGCCTCACTTTGCTAAATCTATTTCATCTCTGTGTTTGTATTTTCATCTTTACTCACAGTCATTATATGTGGGGGGCTGCCTTTTCCTTTGGGGAATTTCTCTGAGGCAAGGTAGGCTTTATTTTTCTATCTTCAAGGCTAGCTAGTTCCTTAGGCTGTGCCGAGTTGCATAGGGAGCGTTAGGCGCAATCCACGGCTATTTCTAGTGTGTTTGATAGGATTAGGGATTGCGGTCAGCAGAGTTCCCATGTCCCAGAGCTCGTCCTTATTATCAGTAACTATCAGGTCATTCTGTGTGCTCTTAACCACCAGGTCCATTATTGTCCTGACCACCAGGTCATAACAGTACAGGTGGCCCAAAGTACTAATGCATCTCAATAGAGGGATAAGAGAAGTTCTGAGACCATTTTTTTTTCTTTGCAGTGTGTTTTGTCTCTCTTTTCCCATTTACATCTGGGTGGTTCAGAACACAGGTGTAGACATGGACATTCAAGGTCTGTCCTCTTTGATGGATAATCTCACTATAAGTGTACAAAACATTCAAGATTTTGTGGTTCAGAATCCGATGTCAGAGCCTAGGATTCCAATTCCTGATTTGTTTTTTGGTGATAGATCTAAGTTCTTGAATTTCAAAAATAATTGTAAATTGTTTCTTGCCTTGAAACCTCTCTCCTCAGGTGACCCTGTTCAACAAGTAAAGATCATTATTTCTTTGTTACGTGGTGACCCTCAAGACTGGGCATTTTCCCTTGCGCCAGGAGATCCGGCATTGCGTGATGTTGATGCGTTTTTCCTGGCGCTTGGATTGCTTTATGACGAACCTAATTCAGTGGATCAGGCAGAGAAAATCTTGTTGGCTCTGTGTCAGGGTCAGGATGAAGCGGAGATATATTGTCAGAAGTTTAGAAAGTGGTCTGTGCTCACTCAGTGGAATGAATGTGCCCTGGCAGCAATCTTCAGAAAGGGTCTCTCTGAAGCCCTTAAGGATGTCATGGTGGGGTTTCCCATGCCTGCTGGTCTGAATGAGTCTATGTCCATGGCCATTCAGATCGATCGACGCTTGTGTGAGCGTAAAGCTGTGCACCATTTGGCGGTACTATCTGAGCATGGGCCTGAGCCTATGCAATGTGATAGGACTTTGACCAGAGCTGAACGCCAAGAACACAGACGTCGGAATGGGCTATGTTTTTACTGTGGTGATTCCACTCATGCTATCTCCGATTGTCCTAAGCGCACTAAGCGGTTCGCTAGGTCTGCCACCATTGGTACGGTACAGTCTAAATTTCTATTGTCTGTTACTCTGATTTGCTCTTTGTCATCCTATTCTGTTATGGCATTTGTGGATTCAGGCGCTGCCCTGAATTTGATGGACCTGGAGTATGCTAGGCGCTGTGGTTTTTTCTTGGAGCCCTTGCAGTATCCTATTCCATTGAGAGGAATTGATGCTACGCCTTTGGCCAAGAATAAGCTCAGTAGTGGACCCAATTGACCATGTGCATGGCTCCTGCACATCAGGAGGATATCCGCTTTCTGGTGTTGCATAATCTGCATGATGTGGTCGTTTTGGGGTTGCCATGGCTACAGGTTCATAATCCAGTATTGGACTGGAAATCTATGTCTGTGTCCAGCTGGGGTTGCCAGGGGGTACATGGTGATGTTCCATTTTTGTCTATTTCGTCTTCCACTCCTTCTGAAGTTCTAGAGTTTTTGTCGGATTATCGGGATGTATTTGATGAGCCCAAAGCCAGTGCCCTACCTCCTCATAGGGATTGCGATTGTGCAATTAATTTGATTCCTGGTAGTAAGCTTCCTAAGGGCCGATTGTTCAATTTATCTGTGCCAGAGCACGCCGCTATGCGCAGTTATATAAAGGAGTCCTTGGAGAAAGGCCATATTCGCCCGTCGTCATCACCGTTAGGAGCAGGGTTCTTTTTTGTGGCCAAGAAGGATGGTTCTTTGAGACCTTGTATTGATTACCGCCTTCTTAATAAAATTACAGTCAAATTTCAGTATCCTTTGCCGTTGCTGTCTGATTTGTTTGCTCGTATTAAAGGGGCTAGTTGGTTCACCAAGATGGATCTTCGAGGGGCGTATAATCTTGTGCGTACTAAACAAGGCGATGAATGGAAAACAGCATTTAATACGCCCGAGGGCCATTTTGAGTACCTGGTTATGCCATTCGGGCTTTCCAATGCTCCATCAGTATTTCAGTCCTTTATGCATGACATCTTCCGAGAGTACCTGGATAAATTCCTGATTGTGTATTTGGATGATATTTTGGTCTTTTCGGATGATTGGGAGTCTCATGTGAGGCAGGTCAGAATGGTGTTCCAGGTCCTTCGTGCGAATTCCTTGTTTGTGAAGGGGTCAAAGTGTCTCTTTGGAGTTCAAAAGGTTTCATTTTTGGGGTTCATTTTTTCCCCTTCTACTATCGAGATGGACCCTGTTAAAGTCCAGGCCATTTACGATTGGACTCAGCCGACATCTGTGAAGAGCCTGCAAAAGTTCCTGGGCTTTTCTAATTTTTATCGGCGCTTCATTGCTAATTTTTCTACTGTTGCTAAACCGTTGACTGATTTGACCAAGAAGGGTGCTGATGTGGTCAATTGGTCTTCTGCAGCTGTAGAGGCTTTTCAGGAGTTGAAGCGTCATTTTTCTTCTGCCCGTGTTGTGCCAGCCAGATGTTTCGCTCCCGTTTCAGGTTGAGGTTGATGCTTCTGAGATTGGAGCAGGGGCTGTTTTGTTGCAAAGAAGTTCTGATGGCTCGGTGATGAAGCCATGTGCTTTCTTTTCTAGAAAGCTTTCGCCTGCTGAGCGTAACTATGATGTTGGTAATCGTGAGTTGTTGGCCATGAAGTGGGCATTCGAGGAGTGGCGTCATTGGCTGGAAGGCGCCAAGCATCGCGTGGTGGTCTTGACAGATCACAAGAATTTGACTTATCTTGAGTCTGCCAAACGGTTGAATCCGAGACAGGCTCGATGGTCGTTATTTTTCTCCCGTTTTGATTTTGTGGTTTCGTACCTTCCGGGCTCTAAGAATGTGAAGGCTGATGCCCTGTCAAGGAGTTTTGTGCCTGACTCTCCGGGTGTTCCTGAGCCGGCGGGTATTCTCAAAGAGGGGGTAATTTTGTCTGCCATCTCCCCTGATTTGCGGCGGGTGCTGCAAAAATTTCAGGCTGATAGAACTGACCGTTGCCCAGCGGAGAAACTGTTTGTCCCTGATAGATGGACTAGTAGAGTTATCTCTGAGATTCATTGTTCAGTGTTGGCTGGGCATCCTGGAATCTTTGGTACGGGATGTGCGTTCTTTTGTGCAGTCCTGTGGGACGTGTGCTCGGGCTAAGCCCTGCTGTTCTCGTGCCAGTGGGTTGCTTTTGCCCTTGCCGGTCCCGAAGAGGCCCTGGACGCATATTTCTATGGATTTTATTTCGGATCTCCCCGTCTCTCAAAAGATGTCGGTCATTTGGGTGGTTTGTGATCGCTTTTCTAAGATGGTCCATTTGGTACCTTTGTCTAAATTGCCTTCCTCCTCTGATTTGGTGCCATTATTTTTCCAGCATGTGGTTCGTTTACATGGTATCCCGGAGAACATCGTTTCTGACAGAGGTTCCCAGTTTGTTTCGAGGTTTTGGCGAGCCTTTTGTGGTAGGATGGGCATTGATTTGTCTTTTTCTTCGGCTTTCCATCCTCAGACAAATGGCCAAACCGAACGAACTAATCAAACTTTGGAAACATATCTGAGATGCTTTGTTTCTGCTGATCAGGATGATTGGGTGTCCTTTTAGCCGTTGGCTGAGTTCGCCCTTAATAATCGGGCCAGCTCGGCTACTTTGGTTTCGCCGTTTTTCTGCAATTCTGGTTTCCATCCTCGTTTCTCTTCAGGGCAGGTTGAGTCTTCGGACTGTCCTGGTGTAGATACTGTGGTGGATAGGTTGCAGCAGATTTGGACTCATGTGGTGGACAATTTGACATTGTCCCAGGAGAAGGCTCAACGTTTCGCTAACCGCCGGCGCTGTGTGGGTCCCCGACTTCGTGTTGGGGATTTGGTTTGGTTGTCGTCTCGTTATGTTCCTATGAAGGTTTCCTCTCCTAAGTTTAAGCCTCGTTTCATTGGTCCGTATAAGATTTCTGAGGTTATCAATCCTGTGTCATTTCGTTTGGCCCTTCCTGCTTCTTTTGCCATCCATAATGTGTTCCATAGGTCGTTATTGCGGAGATACGTGGCGCCTGTGGTTCCATCCGTTGATCCTCCTGCCCCAGTGTTGGTTGAGGGGGAGTTGGAGTATGTGGTGGAGAAGATTTTGGATTCTCGTGTTTCGAGACGGAAACTCCAGTACCTGGTCAAGTGGAAGGGTTATGGTCAGGAAGATAATTCCTGGGTTTTTGCCTCTGATGTTCATGCTGCCGATCTGGTTCGTGCCTTTCATTTGGCTCATCCTGGTCGGCCTGGGGGCTCTGGTGAGGGTTCGGTGACCCCTCCTCAAGGGGGGGGGGGGTACTGTTGTGAATTCTGTTGTCGGGCTCTCTCCTGTGGTCATGAATGGTACTTCGGCTGGTTCTGTCCATGGACTTCCTCTGGTGGGTGTTTCTGAGTTTCCTTCCACAGGTGACGAGGTTAATTCGTTAGCTGCCGCTCTATTTAACTCCACTTAGATCTTTGCTCAACGCCACCTGTCAATGTTCCAGTATTGGTCTAGTTCACTCCTGGATCGTTCTTGTGACGTGTCTTCCCAGCAGAAGCTAAGTTCCAGCTTGTATTTCTTTGGTTTGCTATTTTTCTGTCCAGCTTGCTATTTTTATTGTTGTCTTGCTTGCTGGAAGCTCTGGAACGCAGAGGGAGCGCCTCCGCACCGTGAGTCGGTGTGGAGGGTCTTTTTGCGCCCTCTGCGTGGTCTTTTTGTAGGTTTTTGTGCTGACCGCAAAGTAACCTTTCCTATCCTCGGTCTGTTCAGTAAGTCGGGCCTCACTTTGCTAAATCTATTTCATCTCTGTGTTTGTATTTTCATCTTTACTCACAGTCATTATATGTGGGGGGCTGCCTTTTCCTTTGGGGAATTTCTCTGAGGCAAGGTAGGCTTTATTTTTCTATCTTCAGGGCTAGCTAGTTCCTTAGGCTGTGCCAAGTTGCATAGGGAGCGTTAGGCGCAATCCACGGCTATTTCTAGTGTGTTTGATAGGATTAGGGATTGCGGTCAGCAGAGTTCCCACGTCCCAGAGCTCGTCCTTATTATCAGTAACTATCAGGTCATTCCGTGTGCTCTTAAACACCAGGTCCATTATTGTCCTGACCACCAGGTCATAACAGGTAAGGCCGGTGAATAAATGGAGGAGACAAGTTGTAAGTCTTTACCTGGTTTACTTGTGGCTGACAGGCCACATTCCAGGGCATTGGCAACAGGTGAGTTAGAAGTCCGGGTAGTCCAGAGACAAGTGGAATCCCCTTGGCAGGTCAGGTATGAGCCTTCCACTATGCGCTTACTGTCTCTGAGGTCCCTGCTGCCACTAAGTGTCCTAAGCAAAGTCCTTATTCATTCTCCTGTCCAGGGACAGGTACCTGTATGGCAGGCAGCTTGAGCCGTGCCTACTGGGGTCCTTTCATAGTGACTCCAGGCTCCAAGGTGCTGCTATGTCACAGGTAAATATGGGCAAAGTCCATGTAATTCAATGCCCTCCGGTTCTGCTCTGTGTCTTATAGTCCACAAAAGCCTCGGGCTCCTGGTACCCGGCTACTGCGCTGACTCCCTGGAGTCTTTCCTAGTCCCCTCCTGGAGTCCTGTATCTCCACTGTGCTCCGTCCCTGTCTGTCCTCACTCACAGACTGTATTGACTGAACTGACTCCACCTCCAAACCAGGATCTTTATCCAGGGAAGCTGCCCTAAAACAGGGTTTTGAGCTCCCCCTCCTGGCCTGGATTTGGAAGGTGTGTGTGAGATAACCTACCAAAGGGAATCTCACTTGTCTCCAGACATAGCACTACCCTCCCCAAGAGGAAGGCGGCACTACTGTACTCGAACTCCTGGGGTGCCACATTCTTCCCCCCCCACCCCCCGTTAAATCCAGTACTCCTGGACTGGGAAAAGGAAACATAAACAACAGGTTAACAAAGACATTTTTGAAAATACTTTTGAAACACATCAAAACAGGTTAAACTTTTCATCCCTTACGGGAGGCATGGTTCCTTGAACGTTGTAAACAATTTATAAAATTATATCTGGCCTTATACCAGGGTGTCCATGTTCATAAGTTAAACTGTACATCGGGTTTTGTCTTTGGTCCGTAGAAACAAAGGAAGGCTCTACCATGCTGGCAAGTGGGCAGAACCAGGGTGCACCTTGAGGGTGCCAAACTATTTACAATAAAAGTTTTTGGGTAATCACTGTCCATTACCTCAATGTCCATTTTTAACCTGTAACGGAATACATGCAATCATTTTCAACAGGTAACACCAATTATTGACAGTCCCTATAACGGGCTGGAATTTGACCCTTGGTGCTACGAGTAGACCTACGTACTTCCTGGTCTACCATGTCTGTTGTAGGGTACCCACTAGTGCATGTACTATGTGTAGACCTGCATTGTGTAGGTATACTAGGTAAATGTCCGCGAGTTCTCAGATTCACCGTAGGTCTGACAGTTTCACCAATAGCAGAGGGTGGATTTTATAGTACCACTGATGGGGTGACATTGGCTACTTGAACCTGCTGGTGTAGAGTCTCTTCTGGTTCTGGATGGTTCTGAGTCACTTCTTGTATTTTTGGCTGGGGAAAAGTTAAGACAGTTATCATGGCCTGGTGTATTTGAGTCCAAGACTGGAGAAAATCTCCAAGAACAGTGTGAGTTTTCTTTTCTTCTTCTTCCATGGGTGGAGATGTTCCTGGGTCTGTTTCTCTGTTCCTCAATTTATCAGGGCATACTTTGAGATGGTCTCTGGATACTGCAGTCAAAGTTTCTCCTCCATCTTTACTGATAAGGAAGACTTTCGTGTTTTCGAAGTTTGAAGGTAGGATAATATACGGTTCTGCTTCCCACTGGTCATCAAGTTTGTGCAATCTCCTTTTACGTTTGAGCACTTGTTCACCTGGTGACAAGGGAATTGCAGGGGCATGTTGGTTATAGTCTCTCTCTTGCTTTTGTCTCGCTTGTGATAGACTTCTCTCTACGCATTCTTGTAATTGGCTGTATTTTTCTTGTCTCAGTATCCCAATCTGTATCTGGTGAGGTATTTTCTGGGGTTAGGACTCCCATGTTTAGATCAACTGGTAGTTTACTAGATCTTCCTCTCATCAGGTATGCGGGAGTATAGTTGGTGGAATTCACTGAAATGTGGTTGTACAAGTCTACCAGTCTGGTAACATCTCTGGCCATAAGTTCCTTTCATGTAAAGGCATGGTCTTTAACAGATCGATTACCACCTGGTTCATCTTTTCACACATTATGTTGGTTTGCGGGTGGTATGGTGTGGTTCTAATTTTTTTTCATCCGTACAGGTTGCAGAATTCATGAAATACTTCCGCTTCAAAGGCTATTCCTGGGTCAGTAAGTACTTTTTCAGGATATCCATGTGGTCTACAGAAGTGCTGTTGGAAGGCTCTGGCTGCTGTTTTTGCTGTCTGATCCTTGACAGGTACAACTACCAGGAATCTGGAGTAGTGACATGGTCTAAGGCCACCAGTTCAAGTGGCCGTTTGGTGACTATGGGCTGTAGGGGAGCCCTCTGGTTGTCACGGTCCTTTCTGCGCAGGTTACATGGGCCACACTTTCAGCACCACTTTTCGATGGCTTTTCTCATGCCAATCCAGCAAAATCTTCCACATAACAGAATCTCCAACTTCTTCCATCCAAAGTGTCCTGCTCCATCGTGGTATGCTTCCAGAACCATTGGCGCATCTTGTCTTTGGACCACTATTTGCCAGATTAACTCATGAGTGCGTGGATCGATGTTTCTTCGGCACAGCTTACCATCGTAGATGAATAGTTTGCCTTTCTCCTTCCACTGTTCTTGCGTCTCTTGTGGATCATTTGGACCAGGGTGCGAATCTGCATGTATCAGCAGCTCTTTCACCAGACGGACTGCGGGGTCACTGTCCTGAGTTTTTGCCCATCCATGGTGGGGCAACGGGTTCAGCATGGCTTCTTGTTTGTTTTTGTGCTTTTTTCTCACATAATGTGAGTACTGAGTCGCTCCAGGGCGATGGAAAGCTGGCAGCTCTATTTCCTCAAGTTCCTCTGAATCCTCTCCTACATCTGGTAGGTTGGTAATTCTGGATAACGCATCGGCGTTGGCATTTTTGTGCCCTGCACGGTACTTGATAGTGAAGTCATAATTAGAAAACCGGGCCATCCATTGCTGCTCCAAGGCACCTAGCTTTGCCATCTCCAGGTGAGTCAGCGGAATGTTGTCTATGTAGACTGTGAATTTTGCTGAGGCCAGGTAGTGCTTGAACCTTTCTGTAACTGCCCAGACGATGGCGAGGAACTCCAGCTTAAAGGAACTATAATTTTCAGGGTTCCTTTCTGTGGGGCGCAGCTTCCTGCTGGTGTACGCAATTACCATCTCTTTGCCTTTCTGTACATGGGACAGTACTGCTCCAAATCCCACATTGCTGGCATCCGTGTACAGCACAAACGGTTGGTCATATTCTGGGTAGGCCAATACCTCATCTCCTGTGAGAGCCAACTTCAACCGGGTGAAGGATCCTTCCAGCCCATCGTTCCAGTTAAACGGGGTATTCTAACCCTTGGTTTTCTTAGATTGGCCTACTAACAGGTCTTGCAGTGGTGTGGCTATCTTGGTGAAGTCTTTAATAAATCTTCTGTAATAGCCTACCAACCCGAGGAACTGTCAGACTTTATGGAGGTTACTGGATTTGGGCTAGTTCTTGATCACGGTGACCTTGTCAGGGTTTGGGGCCACTCCTTCAGCACTCACCACATGGCCCAGGTACTGTACTTTGGATTTCAAAAGGTGACATTTAGGTCGTTTTACCTTCAAGCCAAAGTTGGACAGGGCTTCAAACACTTCGGCCAGCTGCTTCAGGTGGTCCTCATATGTCTTGGAGAAGACAATGACGTCTTCCAGGTAAAACAAGACAGTTTCGAAGTTCTTGTGCCCGAGACAGCACTCCATCATTCTCAGAAATGTCCCTGGGGCATTGCACAGTCCAAACGGCATGTAATTAAATTCAACGAGACCCATTGGTGTTGTGAAGGCCGTCTTCTCCTTGTCCGCCTCTGCTACGGGAACCTGCCAGTACCCACTGGTGAGATCCAAGGTAGAAAAGTAATTAGCAGATTTTAACACAGCCAATGACTCTTCTACAGTATTCTAACGGGTATGCATTGTTCTGTCCCCACATGAGGCGAATGAAGGTGTCGCAGACTAATAAGAGTTGTGAGAGAGATAATCGTACCTTCGTATTTCCTCGATATGAGGCAGACAGGACCAATGCTGCTCAGCGTCCAGAGAGATGATGCACTCCAGGGATTGTGTAATCCAGACTTGTTTGTTTTGTAGATCTGGACATACAGCGTATAACTGGTAATACAGAACTTCTCCAGAAATGCAGGGTAGACAGGGTACAGTAAGATGTAGCACCAAATGTGTCTGCAAGTGTGAGCAGCATGAGAGAGTGGTCGAAAGACTGATGCCTTCCTAAGCCCAGTTCAAAAGCACGTCCTCTCACAACAGAAAGTAAACTGGAAATGGCTGCCAGAGGAAGAGAAGATTTGACCCCTGAACCGGATGTAAGACATGCCCACAAGAAATACATGAAAAACAAGCTGCCATACAGAAAAAGGCCATTGGGTGGCAGCAGAGTAAAATATAACAACATACATGGAAACTGAGGAATATACATGGAACAGCACACTCCCCGTCTGAAATTCCGTAAGGGATTTCACTATATCAATGTCCTTAAAAAGTCCAACAACCTAGAAAGTGAAACCAAACATGCATGTAATGCAATAATAACTTTAAACAAGACATTAAGTCAGTTCCTGAGATAATCCAATGGAAAACCCATCTTCGGATCAGAGAAGCCGCACTAGGCCAAACTATCTCTGACCCACTGTAATCCAATGGACAAATAGTAGTGCAGTGTTCTGTTCATAGTTTATCCTACCAGAATGTCCTCGATTGGTAGTACCAGTACGAGCTCGTGGATAGGCCTCTGAAATGACTTAGGTTCACCTTTCCTAAGGACTTTCAGCTCCACCTTCCGGACCTTACCGTCTTCACTAGGGAAAGTCTTTGTAATGATTCCCATAGGCCAGTCAATCCTTTGAGCTTGTTGTTCCTTCATTAACACAATATCTCCTTCCTTCAAGTTTGGTTTACTCTGTTGCCATTTTCTTCTTCCTTGCAGAACCACAAGATACTCCTTTCTCCATCGGTTCCAGAAGTAATTGGCGAGGTACTGTACGCGTTTCCACTGCTTCTGGTAGGAGTTTGCGTGAGTAAACTCTCCACTGACTGTTAGCGGGTTCCCGATCTTTTGGGTAAGAAGAGTAGCCGGCGTAAGAATAGTTGGCGTTTCAGGATCCATTGACACTGGGACAAGGGGTCTTGAGTTGATTATGGCAGAAACTTCAGCCAGAAGAGTAACCAAGGTCTCATGCATAAGTCTTGAAGAGTTTATGTCCATAAGCATAGAGTTCAAGATGTTGCGTGAGATCCCGATCATCCTTTCCCAGGAACCTCCCATGTGAGAACTATGCGGAGGATTGAAGATCCAGGTGCAACCTTTTTCTGCCAGTTGATCCTGAATTGGCTTGATGTCAGTATCCAGCTCTCGACATGCACCGATGAAGTTGCTTCCGCGGTCGGACCTTAACTGTTTCACTGGTCCTCTGATCGCTAGAAACCGCCGAAGAGCGTTAATCAGGCTGGATGTGTCCATAGATTCTATCACTTCTATGTGAACGGCACGGACACTCATGCAAGTGAATAGTACGGCCCAACGTTTACTGTTGGCATGACCTCCACGAGTCCTGCGTGCAGATACCATCCATGGCCCAAAGACGTCTAGGCCAACGTATGTAAAAGGCGGTTCGGTGCTCAGTCTGTCGAAGGGTAGGTCGGCCATTTGTTGATGTACCTGTTTTCCTCTAGTTTTGCGACATTGCACACAGCGATGTATTGATCCCGCTACACGTCTTTTCATGCCTATGATCCAAAGTCCCGCAGACCGTATCTTGCCCTCTGTGATCTGCCTGCCTTGGTGTTCAGTTTTTTCATGAAAGTGTCGAATCAGTAGATCGGTGATGTGATGTCTACTGGGAATGATGCAAGGATGTTGCTCTGAAAACTCTAGCTTGGCTCGACTTAATCGACCTCCGACTCTCAGCAAACCGAAGCTGTCCATTAGTGGATTCAAATGGGCAATGGGGCTTTTCGGAGGGATCTGCTGTTTGTGGTATAAGCATTCCCATTCGGTACTGAATACACTCTGCTGGACATAAAGTATTATAAGAGACTCACAGTGAGAAATGTCCTCAGCAGAGAGTGGTTTTTGGCAGACGTGCCAACCATGACAGTCTTTGTCTCCATGTGAATTGTGATAAGATCTCGCAATGTGGACTAACCTTGCAATAGTCTTAACGAGTTTCATCCAATTGGAGAAGCGTTCGAAGCGCTGACAACCGAGGGTGGAGGTTGGTTTTACATTCGTGGCCAGAGCACTGACCTCGGAGCGGACTTCTGGATCATCGTCCGGATCCTGGATGCTGAAGAATTCCTGAACACATTCACTTCCCTTCTGTTCCAGCAGAAACTTTGGACCTGAAAGCCAAGAAGAGTTAGCAAAGGAATTTATAGACATAGGTCTAGTGGCATGGTCGGCTGGATTAAGTTCAGATGGGATATAGTGCCACTGTTCAGGTTTGGAAGACCTTCTTATTCTCTCAATGCGGTTACTGACGTACACGTAGAAGCGCCTTGTTTGGTTGTAGATGTAACCTAAGACAACTTTACTGTCACTGTAGTATTGTACGTCATCTATGTGAGTGTCCAGCTCATGCTGAATAAAGTCTGCGAGTTCTACTGCAAGCACAGCCCCACAGAGTTCCAGCCTGGGAATAGTGTGGTCAGGCTTGGGAGCCAACTTAGCTTTGCCAAAAACGAACCCAACATGATCTTGATTGTCAGATCCCGTTACCTTCAGGTAGACAACAGCTGCAATGGCCTCCGTGGATGCATCCGAGAACACATGGAGTTCCGTCCTAGTGCTAGCAGCAAGTGAGATTCCAGCGTAGCATCTCGTTATATGGATTTTATCCAAGGCACACACAGACTGCTTCCAGGTTTCCCATTTTGGTTCCTTATCAGGAGGTAGAGGGGTATCCCAGTCCTTGACAGTTTCGGACAGCTGTCTCAGAAGGGATTTACCTTGTATGGTAATTGGTGCTACGAATCCCAGTGGGTCATACAGGCTATTTACCACTGACAGGACACCACGTTTAGTGAATGGTTTGTCTGCACAGTTGATTTGGAATCCGAAGGTGTCGGCTGACAGGTTCCACCTCAGGCCTAAGCTTCTCTGCACAGGCGGACGGTCTGGTCCCAGGTCTATGTCCTTGAATCCAGGTGCGTGGTCGCTTGACTCAAAGGCTCTCATGACAGCCGGGCTGTTTGAAGCAATTTTGTGCAGTCTAAGCTTAGCTCGGTACAGCATATGTTGGGTCCTTTTGAGTAGGTCGATTGCAGCTTCTTCTGTAGGTAGAGATTTTAGTCCATCATCTACGTAGAAGTCTTTCTCTACAAAGTCTCTGGCGTCTGTTCCATACTCGGACTCTCCTTCTTGTGCGGTTCTCCGCAGGCCATATGTTGCCACAGCGGGTGAAGGGCTGTTCCCGAATACGTGCACCCGCATGCGATACTCCACCATCTCTTTGCTGGGGTCATTGTCCTTGTACCACAGGAACCTGAGGAAATTCCTGTGGTCCTCTCGGACTATGAAACAGTGGAACATCTGTTCAATGTCGGCGGTGATGGCAATGGGCTCTTTCCTGAACCTCATCAACACTCCTACTAAGTTGTTTGTCAGATTAGGACCTGTGAGGAGGACATCATTGAGAGATACGCCTTGATGTTTGGCGCTTGAATCAAAGACAACTCTAATTTGTTTAGGTTTCTTCGGGTGATATACTCCAAATGAGGGTAGGTACCAGCACTCCTCATTTTCCTTTAAGGGAGACGCTGGCTCCGCATGGTTGTTATGGAATATTTTGTCCATAAAGGTGACAATGTGTTCTTTCATCTCCGGTTTATTGCTTAGCGTGCGCTGGAGAGAGTTAAATCTGGACAAGGCTTGTTCACGATTGTTCGGGAGCCTTACCCTGGTAGCTCGGAAGGGTAAGGGGAAAACCCAGTGATTGGTTTCGTCCTTAAGGAACTCATTGTCCATTATCCTGACAAATTCCTTGTCTTCCATAGATGGGGCTACTTTGTTGTCATCCTTAGTGGTATGAAACACCAATTTTCCCAAGTCGTCTGCATAGGGAGAAGGGATAACATCAGGCAGCTCTACGGAATCTGGAAGCTTTTCCTTCACCTCATAGTGATGAGGACATGGTTTGCAGAAGGTAGTGCGCCCGTCTCGGCGTACGTACGTCTTAAAGGAATGGACTCCTGTTTGGTCCAAGCATACATTTCCTATGACTACCCACCCCAAGTCAAGTCTCTGGGCGTAGTCAGGACCATTACACTGTTGGCGGACCTTATGTATCCTCAAATTGTCTCTGCCGAGCAGAAGTAGGATTTCAGCATTTGTGTCCAAAGGTGGGATAACGCTGGCTAGGTGCCTTAAGTGTGGTTGGTGGAAAGCAGCTTCCGGGGTAGGGATCTTATCCCTTTGGTCTGGTATTTGATCGCATTCGATTAGCGTGGGTAGGGGTATTTCTACGTCTTCATTGACAGGAGAAGCGATGAAACCTTGTGCTCTTCTGCCGCTAGTCTCTATGCGCCCCGAGCAAGTATTCAGAGTGTAGGGCGTTGCTGGTCCCTTGATTCTAAAGGCTTCAAAGAACTTAGGTCCAGCTAGGGATCGATTGCTCTGATCGTCAATGATGGCATACATTTTTACAGCCTTCTCTGGTTGCCCTTCTGGATAGACTCTGATTAGGCATATCCTGGCACAGCATTTAGCACTTTGATTCTCCCCACATACCTCTGAGCATGAGCAGGACACAGCTGTGGTGGACTTGGCGTGATTCTGTGGCTCCCCGCCATGGTTTGTAGCGGGACCAGAGGTAACTGCGACTGCTGGATCGCTGGTGGCTGAGCCTGGGTGCAAGGCTGATGGGTGTCTGTCGCTATGACACTCTTCACACTTAATGGCAGATTTACAGTCCTTGGCCATGTGTTCTGATGAAGCGCAGCACTTGAAACATACCCCAAGTTCGTTGAGGATTTTCTTGCGCTCCTGCATGGTTTTGGACCTGAAGCCTCTACATTTGTTCAGTGAGTGTGGTTTTTTGTGAATGGGACACTCACGATTGAAAGACTTATCCCTCGACGGAATAGTGTACTGCTTGTCGGCAGGTACTGCAGGTGATGGCAGGTTAGTCTTTCTGACGCTTACACTGTTCCTTGAGTCCTTGCGTCTATGTGCGACGCTTTCATACCTTGATGAAGGTGTTGCTGGAGCTGCAGTGTTAGACTCCAGGAAGTCGAAGCTAGGGTCGTTCCTCATTTGGGCTTGTTCGTCAATGAACTTGCAGAACTGAATGAACGGAGGAAAGGTGACGTCATGTGACCTTTTATACCTGGAGACGCACACTGCCCACTTCTCTTGCAGACTGTGTGGCAGCTTTGAGATGATCGGGTTCACCCCGTGGGCAGTGTCCAGGTAGCACAGTCCAGACAGACGAGGGTCTCTTTTAGCAAGTTCCAGCTCCATAAGCAGATCACTTAAGTCCAGAAGCTTGTGGGCTTCCTTAAGGTTGATCCTTGGAACGTTCTGCAGTCTCTTGAATAGGGACTTTTCTATGGCTTCAGCGCTGCCGTAGGTTCTTTCGAGTCTCTGCCAGGCAGCAGCGAGACCTGCTTCAGCTTGCCCCACATAGACGGTCCTAAGACTCTTGATACGGTTTGTGGATTCAGGACCCAACCATTTTACCATGAGGTCGAGCTCCTGCTCCACGGATAGGTTGAGATCAGCAATGGCGGCCTTGAAGGTTGCTTTCCAGGCTCTGTAGTTCTCTGCACGGTCGTCGAATTTTGAGAGGCTAGTGCTGATTAGCTCCCTGCTCACCATGAACCTGGCAAACTCGGACATGTCTGATCCTTCACTCCTTGTTACCATATTAGCTTGTGGTGCCCCTCGGGCGTATAAGCTGTGTGGCGTGGAAGGGTGAATTGTTCCCGGGTAGAATGATGTCGCTGCAGGGTTGAGCTGTGGTTTAACCTCTAGAGATTCCGATGACTGCTGCTTGAACTGTGGAGGCGGGCTGGAGTGTGCCTTGTGGTCGTCTTGCGATGACGATTGCTCCTGAGGGGGTACATCACGGCGTTGGTCTTGGGTCTCTGTAGGGGCTGTGGGCGATACTGGCACCATAGGTTGGGCTGACTTGGACGTTTCCGCAATGTTGGGTTGAACGTCACTGGAGAAGGTGTGCGCTGCAGATATCTGTTTCTGCACGTAGTCTCTGGTACGAACAGCTGGGTCGTCTTCTTCCTGTGGTGGCAGGCAAATTGGGTCGAGGTTTTGCTTCAATGCTTGCTCGAGTATTTTTACTTCGGCTAATGCAATTTCTTCCTCCATTTCTGTTTGAAGAATCTTTGCTCGAGCCTCTGCTTCTGCTCTCTTCGCTTCTGCTTCTGTTTGAAGAATCTTTGCTCGAGCCTCTGCTTCTGCTCTCTTCGCTTCTGTTTGAAGAATCTTTGCTCGAGCCTCTGCTTCTGCTTTCTTTTCGGTGTATGAACGTCTTAGTTTGGACCGCTCTGCATTTAAACGGGCCTCTAGGATTCTGTCGCTGAGGGCTGAAGTTCTTGAGCAGGATGATTTGTATGACCGAGCAGAGTGTTTAGACGAGGCTGACCTGTGCGATCTAGTTTCTTGCAGATGGGTGATACGAAGCTCCGCTTTATCTTTGGCGTCTTGCACGGCGGCGTCCCTTTCTCTGTCTGTGGAATCTGCCTTGCTTAACTCTGATAGGGCTTCGTCGATTTTAGATTCTTTTAGGAAGGCAGCATACTTTGTGGACAGTCTCTTGTATCTGCCGTGGGCCACGTCTAGCTGTCTTATAGTGTCCTGTAAACCCGCTGCATCATTTTTATGGCGTTGGACGCTTGACATAAGGGAGGCGACTCGTTCCCATAGGTCGTCCAAGTTGTCATTGAACTCATCCCTTGTGGAACAGTAATTCTCGAGGACCTTTAATGTTGGCTTGATGGAACGTACTGGTCGTGCATCTGGGTCTGCTGTGGAAGCGGGCTCTGCTTCCTGGTCTTCATAATGGACAGTATCAGGTTGTATTTGCTCTGTTTCAGCATTGGGGAACTGTGGAAGGTCCTTTTCGGCCATTTTGATTTAAGGTGCGCTGTCCCTTTAAGAAACTGAACCTTTAAATTGGGGGCTGGAAATTGCGGTGCAGCTTAGTTGCGACCCCCTGATAAGATTCCCAAGGTGTTGTTGGAGAATTGTGGGGTTCTGCGGTCCGACGATCTGCAGCAGTGTGGTATAATACACAGAGAGTCTTTATGTACAATGCAGTCTGAGGTGATGCTGCAGGAGATTTCTTAGCAGAGCAGGGCTGCAGTATGTGAGCGGGCAGAGAGCGGGCACGTGAATAGTGATATAAGGATGATTCTGGCCGGGCTTCATGGCAGTCTTTCGACTGTTCTGTCCCCACATGAGGCGAATGAAGGTGTCGCAGACTAATAAGAGTTGTGAGAGAGATAATCGTACCTTCGTATTTCTTCGATGTGAGGCAGACAGGACCAATGCTGCTCAGCGTCCAGAGAGATGATGCACTCCAGGGATTATGTAATCCAGACTTGTTTGTTTTGTAGATCTGGACATACAGCGTATAACTGGTAATACAGAACTTCTCCAGAAATGCAGGGTAGACAGGGTACAGTAAGATGTAGCACCAAGTGTGTCTGCAAGTGTGAGCAGCATGAGAGAGTGGTCGAAAGACTGATGCCTTCCTAAGCCCAGTTCAAAAGCACGTCCTCTCACAACAGAAAGTAAACTGGAAATGGCTGCCAGAGGAAGAGAAGATTTGACCCCTGAACCGGATGTAAGACATGCCCACAAGAAATACATGAAAAACAAGCTGCCATACAGAAAAAGGCCATTGGGTGGCAGCAGAGTAAAATATAACAACATACATGGAAACTGAGGAATATACATGGAACAGCACTGTATAATGACACACACACAGCCTCACTGTATAATGACACACGCACAGCCCCACTGTATAATGACACACACACAGCCCCACTGTATAATGACACACGCACAGCCCCACTGTATAATGACACACACACACAGCCCCACTGTATAATGACACACACAGCCCCACTGTATAATGACACACACAACCCCACTGTATAATGACACACACACAGCCCCACTGTATAATGACACACACGCACAGCCCCACTGTATAATGACACACACGCACAGCCCCACTGTATAATGACACACGCACAGCCCCACTGTATAATGACACACACACAGCCCCGCTGTATAATGACACACACAACCCCACTGTATAATGACACACACACAGCCCCACTGTATAATGACACACGCACAGCCCCACTGTATAATGACACACGCACAGCCTCACTGTATAATGACACACGCACAGCCCCACTGTATAATGACACACGCACAGCCCCACTGTATAATGACAGACGCACAGCCCCACTGTATAATGACACACGCACAGCCCCACTGTATAATGACACACACACAGCCCCACTGTATAATGACACACACAACCCCACTGTATAATGACACACACACAGCCCCACTGTATAATGACACACACGCACAGCCCCACTGTATAATGACACACGCACAGCCCCACTGTATAATGACACACACACAGCCCCACTGTATAATGACACACACAACCCCACTGTATAATGACACACACACAGCCCCACTGTATAATGACACACACGCACAGCCTCACTGTATAATGACACACGCACAGCCCCACTGTATAATGACACACACACACAGCCCCACTGTATAATGACACACACACACACAGCCCCACTGTATAATGACAGACGCACAGCCCCACTGTATAATGACACACACACACAGCCCCACTGTATAATGACACACACACACACAGCCCCACTGTATAATGACAGACGCACAGCCCCACTGTATAATGACACACACACAGCCCCACTGTATGATGACACACACAACCCCACTGTATAATGACACACACACAGCCCCACTGTATAATGACACACACGCACAGCCCCACTGTATAATGACACACACACAGCCCCACTGTATAATGACACACACGCACAGCCCCACTGTATAATGACACACACACAGCCCCACTGTATAATGACACACACACAGCCCCACTGTATAATGACACACACAACCCCACTGTATAATGACACACACACAGCCCCACTGTATAATGACACACACACAGCCCCACTGTATAATGACACACACGCACAGCCCCACTGTATAATGACACACACACAGCCCCACTGTATAATGACAGGCACACAGCCCCACTGTATAATGACACACACAGCCCCACTGTATAATGACAGACACACACACAGCCCCACTGTATAATGACAGACACACACACAGCCCCACTGTATAATGACAGACACACACACAGCCCCACTGTATAATGACACACACACACACACACAGCCCCACTGTATAATGACACACACACAACCCCACTGTATAATGACACACACGCACAGCCCCACTGTATAATGACACACACACAGCCCCACTGTATAATGACAGGCACACAGCCCCACTGTATAATGACACACACAGCCCCACTGTATAATGACAGACACACACACAGCCCCACTGTATAATGACAGACACACACACAGCCCCACTGTATAATGACAGACACACACACAGCCCCACTGTATAATGACACACACACACACACACACACAGCCCCACTGTATAATGACACACACGCACAGCCCCACTGTATAATGACACACATGCACAGCCCCACTGTATGACAGGCACACGCACAGCCCCACTGTATAATGACACACACACAGCCCCACTGTATAATGACACACGCACAGCCCCACTGTATAATGACACACACACACACAGCCCCACTGTATAATGACACACACACAACCCCACTGTATAATGACACACACACACACAGCCCCATTGTATAATGACACACACACAGCCCCACTGTATAATGACAGGCACATACACAGCCCCACTGTATAATGACACACACACAGCCCCACTGTATAATGACACACACACAGCCCCACTGTATAATGACACACACACAACCCCACTGTATAATGACACACATGCACAGCCCCACTGTATAATGACACACAGACAGCCCCACTGTATAATGACACACACGCACAGCCCCACTGTATAATGACACACACACAGCCCCACTGTATAATGACAGGCACACAGCCCCACTGTATAATGACACACACAGCCCCACTGTATAATGACAGACACACACACAGCCCCACTGTATAATGACCCACACACACAGCCCCACTGTATAATGACCCACACACAGCCCCACTGTATAATGACACACACACACACACACACACAGCCCCACTGTATAATGACACACACACACACAGCCCCACTGTATAATGACACACATGCACAGCCCCACTGTATGACAGGCACACGCACAGCCCCACTGTATAATGACAGACACACACACAGCCCCACTGTATAATGACACACACGCACAGCCCCACTGTATAATGACAGACACACACACAGCCCCACTGTATAATGACACACACACAGCCCCACTGTATAATGACACACGCACAGCCCCACTGTATAATGACACACACGCACAGCCCCACTGTATAATGACAGGCACATGCACAGCCTCACTGTATAATGACACACACACAGCCCCACTGTATAATGACACACACGCACAGCCCCACTGTATAATGACACACGCACAGCCCCACTGTATAATGACACACACACAGCCCCACTGTATAATGACACACACGCACAGCCCCACTGTATAATGACACACACACAGCCCCACTGTATAATGACACACACACAACCCCACTGTATAATGACACACACGCACAGCCCCACTGTATAATGACAGGCACATGCACAGCCTCACTGTATAATGACACACGCACAGCCCCACTGTATAATGACACACACACAGCCCCACTGTATAATGACAGGCACATGCACAGCCACACTGTATAATGACACATACACGCACAGGCCCACTGTATAATGACACACACGCACAGCCCCACTGTATAATGACACACACGCACAGCCCCACTGTATAATGACAGGCACATGCACAGCCTCACTGTATAATGACACATGCACAGCCCCACTGTATAATGACACACGCACAGCCCCACTGTATAATGACACACACACAGCCCCACTGTATAATGACACACACGCACAGCCCCACTGTATAATGACACACACACAGCCCCACTGTATAATGACACACACACAGCCCCACTGTATAATGACACAAACACAGCCCCACTGTATAATGACACACGCACACACAGCCCCACTGTATAATGACACATGCACAGCCCCACTGTATAATGACACACACAGCCCCACTGTATAATGACACACACACGCACAGCCCCACTGAATAATGACACACACACACGCATAGCCCCACTGTATAATGACACACACACAGCCCCACTGTATGACACACACACGCACAGCCCCACTGTATAATGGCACACACACAGCCCCACTGTATAATGACACACACACAGCCCCACTGTATAATGACACACACACAGCCCCACTGTATAATGACACACACACAGCCCCACTGTATAATGACACACATGCACAGCCCCACTGTATAATGACACACATGCACAGCCCCACTGTATAATGACACACACGCACAGCCCCACTGTACAATGACACACACACACAGCCCCACTATATAATGACACACACACGCACAGCCCCACTGTATAATGACAGACACACGCACAGCCCCACTGTATAATGACACACACACGCACAGCCCCACTGTATAATGACACACACACGCACAGCCCCACTGTATAATGACAGGCACATGCACATCCCCACAGTATAATGACACACACACAGCCCCACTGTATAATGACACACACGCACAGCCCCACTGTATAATGACACACACGCACAGCCCCACTGTATAATGACACACACGCACAGCCCCACTGTATAATGACACACACGCACAGCCCCACTGTATAATGACACACACAGACAGCCCCACTGTATAATGACACAGCCCCACTGTATAATGACACACACGCACAGCCCCACTGTATAATGACACAGCCCCACTGTATAATGACACACACGCACAGCCCCACTGTATAATGACACACACAGCCCCACTGTATAATGACAGACATGCGCACAGCCCCACTGTATAATGACACACACACGCACAGCCCCACTGTATAATGACACACAACACAGCCCCACTGTATAATGACACACACACACACAGCCCCACTGTATAATGACAGGCACACACACAGCCCCACTGTATAATGACAGGCACACGCACAGCCCCACTGTATAATGACACACGCACAGCCCCACTGTATAATGACACACACACGCACAGCCCCACTGTATAATGACACACACACGCACAGCCCCACTGTATAATGACAGACACATGCACAGCCCCACTGTATACTGACAGACACATGCACAGCCCCACTGTATAATGACACACACAGCCCCACTGTATAATGACAGACACACACACACACAGCCCCACTGTATAATGACACACACGCACAGCCCCACTGTATAATGACAGACACACGCACAGCCCCACTGTATAATGACAGACACATGCACAGCCTCACTGTATAATGACAGGCACACGCACAGCCCCACTGTATAATGACACACACAGCCCCACTGTATAATGACACACACGCACAGCCCCACTGTATAATGACACACACGCACAGCCCCACTGTATAATGACACACACGCACAGCCCCACTGTATAATGACACACACACACAGCCCCACTGTATAATGACACACACGCACAGCCCCACTGTATAATGACACACACGCACAGCCCCACTGTATAATGACACACAACACAGCCCCACTGTATAATGACACACAACACAGCCCCACTGTATAATGACACACACACACAGCCCCACTGTATAATGACAGGCACACGCACAGCCCCACTGTATAATGACACACGCACAGCCCCACTGTATAATGACACACACACGCACAGCCCCACTGTATAATGACACACACACACAGCCCCACTGTATAATGACACACACGCACAGCCCCACTGTATAATGACACACACGCACAGCCCCACTGTATAATGACAGACACACACACAGCCCCACTGTATAATGACAGACACACACACAGCCCCACTGTATAATGACACACACACACACACACAGCCCCACTGTATAATGACACACACGCACAGCCCCACTGTATAATGACACACACGCACAGCCCCACTGTATAATGACACACACGCACAGCCCCACTGTATAATGACAGACACACACACAGCCCCACTGTATAATGACACACACACACACACACAGCCCCACTGTATAATGACACACACGCACAGCCCCACTGTATAATGACACACACACAACCCCACTGTATAATGACACACACACAGCCCCACTGTATAATGACAGACACACACACAGCCCCACTGTATAATGACAGACACACACACAGCCCCACTGTATAATGACACACACACACAGCCCCACTGTATAATGACACACACACAACCCCACTGTATAATGACACACACACAGCCCCACTGTATAATGACACACACACACAGCACCACTGTATAATGACACACACGCACAGCCCCACTGTATAATGACACACGCACAGCCCCACTGTATAATGACACACACACAGCCCCACTGTATAATGACACATACACGCACAGGCCCACTGTGTAATGACACACACGCACAGCCCCACTGTATAATGACACACACGCACAGCCCCACTGTATAATGACACACACACACAGCCCCACTGTATAATGACACACACACACAGCCCCACTGTATAATGACACACACACAACCCCACTGTATAATGACACACACACAGCCCCACTGTATAATGACACACACACACAGCACCACTGTATAATGACACACACGCACAGCCCCACTGTATAATGACACACGCACAGCCCCACTGTATAATGACACACACACAGCCCCACTGTATAATGACACATACACGCACAGGCCCACTGTGTAATGACACACACGCACAGCCCCACTGTATAATGACACACACGCACAGCCCCACTGTATAATGACACACACACACAGCCCCACTGTATAATGACACACACGCACAGCCCCACTGTATAATGACACACACACACAGCCCCACTGTATAATGACACACACACACAGCCCCACTGTATAATGACACACACACAGCCCCACTGTATAATGACAGACACACACACAGCCCCACTGTATAATGACACACACGCACAGCCCCACTGTATAATGACACACACGCACAGCCCCACTGTATAATGACAGACACACACACAGCCCCACTGTATAATGACACACAAACAGCCCCACTGTATAATGACACACACACACACACACAGCCCCACTGTATAATGACACACACGCACAGCCCCACTGTATAATGACACACACGCACAGCCCCACTGTATAATGACACACACGCACAGCCCCACTGTATAATGACAGACACACACACAGCCCCACTGTATAATGACACACACACAGCCCCACTGTATAATGACACACACACAGCCCCACTGTATAATGACACACACACAGCCCCACTGTATAATGACACACACACAACCCCACTGTATAATGACACACACACAGCCCCACTTTATAATGACACACACACACAGCCCCACTGTATAATGACAGGCACATGCACTGCCCCACTGTATAATGACACATAGTAACATAGTAACATAGTTAGTAAGGCCGAAAAAAGACATTTGTCCATCCAGTTCAGCCTATATTCCATCATAATAAATACCCAGATCTACGTCCTTCTACAGAACCTAATAATTGTATGATACAATATTGTTCTGCTCCAGGAAGACATCCAGGCCTCTCTTGAACCCCTCGACTGAGTTTGCCATCACCACCTCCTCAGGCAAGCAATTCCAGATTCTCACTGCCCTAACAGTAAAGAATCCTCTTCTATGTTGGTGGAAAAACCTTCTCTCCTCCAGACGCAAAGAATGCCCCCTTGTGCCCGTCACCTTCCTTGGTATAAACAGATCCTCAGCGAGATATTTGTATTGTCCCCTTATATACTTATACATGGTTATTAGATCGCCCCTCAGTCGTCTTTTTTCTAGACTAAATAATCCTAATTTCGCTAATCTATCTGGGTATTGTAGTTCTCCCATCCCCTTTATTAATTTTGTTGCCCTCCTTTGTACTCTCTCTAGTTCCATTATATCCTTCCTGAGCACCGGTGCCCAAAACTGGACACAGTACTCCATGTGCGGTCTAACTAGGGATTTGTACAGAGGCAGTATAATGCTCTCATCATGTGTATCCAGACCTCTTTTAATGCACCCCATGATCCTGTTTGCCTTGGCAGCTGCTGCCTGGCACTGGCTGCTCCAGGTAAGTTTATCATTAACTAGGATCCCCAAGTCCTTCTCCCTGTCAGATTTACCCAGTGGTTTCCCGTTCAGTGTGTAATGGTGATATTGATTCCCTCTTCCCATGTGTATAACCTTACATTTATCATTGTTAAACCTCATCTGCCACCTTTCAGCCCAAGTTTCCAACTTATCCAGATCCATCTGTAGCAGAATACTATCTTCTCTTGTATTAACTGCTTTACATAGTTTTGTATCATCTGCAAATATCGATATTTTACTGTGTAAACCTTCTACCAGATCATTAATGAATATGTTGAAGAGAACAGGTCCCAATACTGACCCCTGCGGTACCCCACTGGTCACAGCGACCCAGTTAGAGACTATACCATTTATAACCACCCTCTGCTTTCTATCACTAAGCCAGTTACTAACCCATTTACACACATTTTCCCCCAGACCAAGCATTCTCATTTTGTGTACCAACCTCTTGTGCGGCACGGTATCAAACGCTTTGGAAAAATCGAGATATACCACGTCCAATGACTCACCGTGGTCCAGCCTATAGCTTACCTCTTCATAAAAACTGATTAGATTGGTTTGACAGGAGCGATTTCTCATAAACCCATGCTGATATGGAGTTAAACAGTTATTCTCATTGAGATAATCCAGAATAACATCCCTCAGAAACCCTTCAAATATTTTACCAACAATAGAGGTTAGACTTACTGGCCTATAATTTCCAGGTTCACTTTTAGAGCCCTTTTTGAATATTGGCACCACATTTGCTATGCGCCAGTCCTGCGGAACAGACCCTGTCGCTATAGAGTCACTAAAAATAAGAAATAATGGTTTATCTATTACATTACTTAGTTCTCTTAGTACTCGTGGGTGTATGCCATCCGGACCCGGAGATTTATCTATTTTAATCTTATTTAGCCGGTTTCGCACCTCTTCTTGGGTTAGATTGGTGACCCTTAATATAGGGTTTTCATTGTTTCTTGGGATTTCACCTAGCATTTCATTTTCCACCGTGAATACCGTGGAGAAGAAGGTGTTTAATATGTTAGCTTTTTCCTCGTCATCTACAACCATTCTTTCCTCACTATTTTTTAAGGGGCCTACATTTTCAGTTTTTATTCTTTTACTATTGATATAGTTGAAGAACAGTTTGGGATTAGTTTTACTCTCCTTAGCAATGTGCTTCTCTGTTTCCTTTTTGGCAGCTTTAATTAGTTTTTTAGATAAAGTATTTTTCTCCCTATAGTTTTTTAGAGCTTCAATGGTGCCATCCTGCTTTAGTAGTGCAAATGCTTTCTTTTTACTGTTAATTGCCTGTCTTACTTCTTTGTTTAGCCACATTGGGTTTTTCCTATTTCTAGTCCTTTTATTCCCACAAGGTATAAACCGCTTACACTGCCTATTTAGGATGTTCTTAAACATTTCCCATTTATTATCTGTATTCTCATTTCTGAGGATATTGTCCCAGTCTACCAGATTAAGGGCATCTCTAAGCTGTTCAAACTTTGCCTTCCTAAAGTTCAATGTTTTTGTGACTCCCTGACAAGTCCCCCTAGTGAAAGACAGGTGAAACTGCACAATATTGTGGTCGCTATTTCCTAAATGCCCGACCACCTGCAGATTTGTTATTCTGTCAGGTCTATTAGATAGTATTAGGTCTAAAAGTGCTGCTCCTCTGGTTGGATTCTGCACCAATTGTGAAAGATAATTTTTCTTGGTTATTAGCAGAAACCTGTTGCCTTTATGGGTTTCACAGGTTTCTGTTTCCCAGTTAATATCCGGGTAAAGTCCCCCATAACCAGGACCTCATTATGGGTTGCAGCTTCATCTATCTGCTTTAGAAGTAGACTTTCCATGCTTTCTGTTATATTTGGGGGTTTGTAACAGACCCCAATGAGAATTTTGTTACCATTTTTCCCTCCATGAATTTCAACCCATATGGACTCGACATCCTCATTCCCTTCGCTAATATCCTCCCTTAAAGTGGACTTTAGACAAGACTTTACATAGAGACAAACCCCTCCTCCTCTACGATTTTTACGATCCTTTCTAAACAGACTGTAACCCTGTAAGTTAACTGCCCAGTCATAGCTTTCATCTAACCATGTCTCGGTTATTCCCACTATGTCAAAGTTACCTGTAGATATTTCTGCTTCTAGTTCTTCCATCTTGTTTGTCAGGCTTCTGGCGTTTGCGAGCATGCAGTTTAGAGGATTTTGTTTTGTTCCAATCTCCTCACTGTGGATTGTTTTAGAAATGTTCTTACCTCCCTTCTGAGTATGTTTTCCTGGGTCGTCTTTGTTCGAGTCTAATGTTTTTCTTCCCGTCCCCTCTTCTTCTAGTTTAACGCCCTCCTGATGAGTGTAGCGAGTCTTCTGGCGAATGTGTGTTTCCCAGGTTTGTTGAGGTGTAGTCCGTCTCTGGCGAGGAGTCCATCATACCAGTAATTCACACCGTGGTCCAGGAATCCAAATCCTTGTTGTCTGCACCATCGTCTTAGCCAGTTGTTTGCATCAAGGATCCTGTTCCATCTCCTGGTGCCATGCCCGTCTACTGGAAGGATAGAAGAAAAAACTACCTGTGCATCCAGTTCCTTTACTTTCTTCCCCAACTCTTCAAAGTCCTTGCAGATTGTCGGTAGGTCCTTCCTTGCCGTGTCATTGGTGCCAACATGTATCAGAAGAAATGGGTGGACGTCCTTGGAGCTGAAGAGCTTTGGTATCCTATCGGTCACATCCTTGATCATCGCACCTGGAAGGCAGCATACTTCTCTTGCAGTTATGTCCGGTCTGCAGATGGCTGCTTCGGTGCCTCTCAGTAGTGAGTCTCCCACCACCACCACTCTTCGTTGCTTCTTGGCTGTACTTTTTGCTGTCACTTGTTGCTGTGTGCCCTTTTCTTTTTTGCTTGCTGGTATTGCTTCATTCTTAGGTGTGCCATCTTCATCCTCTACAAAGATTTGATATCGGTTCTTCAGTTGTGTGGTTGGTGATTTCTCCATGGTCTTCTTGCTTCTTTTGGTCACATGCTTCCACTCATCTGCTTTTGGAGGTTCTCTGACACTTTTTGCACCTTCTGTGACCAGTAGAGATGCTTCTGTTCTGTCTAGAAAGTCTTCATTCTCTTTGATGAGTTTCAAAGTTGCTATTCTTTCTTCCAGACCCCGCACCTTTTCTTCTCAAAGGGCCACTAGTCTACACTTCTGACAGGTGAAATTGGATTCTTCTTCTGGTCGATCTGTGAACATGTAGCACATGCTGCAGCTCACCATGTAGGTTGTCACATCTGCCATGTTGCTCCTAGATCCTGCTGACTTGCTGTGTGTTTTCCTTCTTGTGTAATCTACTCAGCCAAGCTCTCTTGCAATAATGTCCTACAGGCAAAAATTCGGCGCGCGGTTTGGTGATGCTTTCGAAGCAGCTGGTCCCGGCTGTACCCAACGATCTTCTAGCTTAGGGAGACTTCGCTTCTCCCAGAAGGCACCTGGAATATGCAAATTAGCCTCCTGTATAATGCACAGGCCCACGCACAGGCCCACTGTATAATGACACACGCACAGCCCCACTGTATAATGACACACACAGACAGCCCCACTGTATAATGACACACACACAGCCCCACTGTATAATGACACACACGCACAGCCCCACTGTATAATGACACACACAGACAGCCCCACTGTATAATGACACACACACAGCCCCACTGTATAATGACACACACGCACAGCCCCACTGTATAATGACACACACACAGCCCCACTGTATAATGACACACACGCACAGCCCCACTGTATAATGACACACACAGCCCCACTGTATAATGACACACACACACACAGCCCCACTGTATAATGACACACAGACAGCCCCACTGTATAATGACACACACACAACCCCACTGTATAATGACACACACACACACAGCCCCACTGTATAATGACACACACACGCACAGGCCCACTGTATAATGACACACGCACAGGCCCACTGTATAATGACACACACACAGCCCCACTGTATAATGACACATACACAGCCCCACTGTATAATGACACACAGACAGCTCCACTGTATAATGACACACACGCACAGCCCCACTGTATAATGACACACACACAGCCCCACTGTATAATGACACACACACGCACAGCCCCACTGTATAATGACACACACACAGCCCCACTGTATAATGACACACACACACACACACAGCCCCACTGTATAATGACACACACACAGCCCCACTGTATAATGACAGGTACATGCACAGCCCTACAGTATAATGACAGACACACACACAGCCCCACTGTATAATGACAGACACATGCACAGCCCCACTGTATAATGACATACACACAGCCCCACTGTATAATGACACACACACAGCCCCACTGTATAATGACATACACACAGCCCCACTGTATAATGACACACACACACAGCCCCACTGTATAATGACACACACACACAGCCCCACTGTATAATGACACACACACACAGCCCCACTGTATAATGACACACACACACAGCCCCACTGTATAATGACACACATACACACACACAGCCCCACTGTATAATGACACACACAGCCCCACTGTATAATGACACACACACGCATAGCCCCACTGAATAATGACACACACACACGCACAGCCCCACTGTATAATGACACACACACAGCCCCACTGTATAATGACACACACGCACAGCCCCACTGTATAATGGCACACACACGCACAGCCCCACTGTATAATGACACACACGCATAGCCCCACTGAATAATGACACACACACAGCCCCACTGTATAATGACACACACACAGCCCCACTGTATGACACACACACGCACAGCCCCACTGTATAATGGCACACACACGCACAGCCCCACTGTATAATGACACACACACAGCCCCACTGTATAATGACAGGTACATGCACAGCCCCACTGTATAATGACACACACATGCACAGGCCCACTGTATAATGACACACACACACAGCCCCACTGTATAATGACAGACACATGCACAGCCCCACTGTATAATTACACACACACGCACAGCCCCACTGTATAATGACATACACACAGCCCCACTGTATAATGACACACACACAGCCCCACTGTATAATGACACACACACACAGCCCCACTGTATAATGACACACACACACAGCCCCACTGTATAATGACACACACACACAGCCCCACTGTATAATGACACACACGCACAGCCCCACTGAATAATGACACACACACACGCACAGCCCCACTGTATAATGACACACACACAGCCCCACTGTATGACACACACACGCACAGCCCCACTGTATAATGGCACACACACGCACAGCCCCACTGTATAATGACACACACACAGCCCCACTGTATAATGACACACACACAGCCCCACTATATAATGACACACACGCACAGCCCCACTGTATAATGACACACACACAGCCCCACTGTATGACACACACACAGCCCCACTGTATAATGACACACACACAGCCCCACTGTATAATGACACACACACAGCCCCACTGTATAATGACACACACACACAGCCCCATTGTATAATGACACACAAACACACGCACAGCCCCACTGTACAATGACACACACACAGCCCCACTATATAATGACACACACACGCACAGCCCCACTGTATAATGACACACACAGCCCCATTGTATAATCACACACACACGCACAGCCCCACTGTACAATGACACACACACACACACACACAGCCCCACTATATAATGACACACACACGCACAGCCCCACTGTATAATGACACACACACAGCCCCACTGTATAATGACAGGCACATGCACAGCCCCACTGTATAATGACACACACATACAGCCCCACTGTATAATGACACACACATACAGCCCCACTGTATAATGACACACACACACACGCACGGCCCCACTGTATGACACGCACACGCACGCAGCTCTCACACACAAGCAGCACACACACGCAGCTCACACACACATACGTACAGCCCCACTGTATAATGACAGGCACACGCACAAGCCCACTGTATAATGACACACACATGCAGCTCTCACACACACGCACGCAGCTCTCACACACACGCACGCAGCTCTCACACACACGCACGCAGCTCTCACACACACGCACGCAGCTCACACACACATGCACGCAGCTCACATACACGCACGCAGCTCTCACACACGCACGCAGCTCTCACACACACGCACGCAGCTCTCACACACGCACGCACGCAGCTCACACACACGCACGCAGCTCACACACACGCACGCAGCTCTCACACACGCACGCAGCTCTCACACACACGCACGCAGCTCTCACACACACGCACGCAGCTCACACACACGCACGCAGCTCACACGCACGCAGCTCACACACACACACGCAGCTCACACACACACGCACGCAGCTCACACACACACGCAGGCAGCTCACACACACGCACGCAGCTCACACACACACGCAGGCAGCTCACACACACGCAGCTCACACACGCACGCAGCTCACATACACACGCAGCTCACACACGCACACAGCCCCACTGTATAATGACAGGCACACGCACAAGCCCACTGTATAATGACACACACACACGCACGCAGCTCTCACACACACGCACGCAGCTCACACACGCACGCAGCTCTCACACACACACGCACGCAGCTCTCACACACACGCACGCAGCTCACACACACACATGCACACAGCTCACACACATGCGCACGCAGGTCACACTCACGCGCACGCAGCTCACACACGCACATGCAGCTCACACACACATGCACGCAGCTCACACACACACGCATTACCTCAGGGCAGATATTAATAGCCTGGAGAGGGTCCATGGTTATTGCCCCCCCCCTGGCTAAAAACACCTGCCCCCAGCCACCCCAGAAAAGGCACATCTGGAAGATGCACCTATTCTGGCACTTGGCCACTCTCTTCCCATTCCCGTGTAGCGGTGGGATATGGGGTAATGAAGGGTTAATGCCACCTTGCTATTGTAAGGTGACATTAAGCCAAATTAATAATGGAGAGGCGTCAATTATGACACCTATCCATTATTAATCCAATAGTAGTAAAGGGTTAAAAAAAAACACAAACACATTATTAAAAAGTATTTTAATGAAATAAAAACAAAGGTTGTTGTAATATTTTATTCTACGCTCAATCCATCTGAAGACCCTCGCTCTGTAACAAAGAAAAAAATAATAAACCAACAATATACATACCTTCCGAAGATCTGTAACGTTCCAAGATGTAAATCCATCTGAAGGGGTTAAAATATTTTACAGCCAGGAGCTCTGCTAATGCAGCGGTACTCGTGGCTGCAAAACCCCGGGGAATGAAGGTAAAGTAGGTCAATGACCTATATTTACCTTCATTTGCGGTGAGGCGCCCTCTGCTGGTTGTCCTCATATGAGCTCGAGCCTGGGAGCTTTTTAGGAAAGTTCCCACGCTCGAGGAACAACCAGCAGAGGGCGCCTCACCGCAAATGAAGGTAAATATAGGTCATTGACCTACTTTACCTTCATTTCCTGGGGTTTTGCAGCCACGAGCACCGCTGCATTAGCAGAGCTCCTGGCTGTAAAATATTTTAACCCCTTCAGATGGATTTACATCGTGGGACGTTACAGATCTTCGGAAGGTATGTATATTGGTGGTTTATTATTTTTCTTTGTTACAAAGCGAGGGTCTTCAGATGGATTGAGCGTAGAATAAAATATTACAACAACCTTTGTTTTTATTTCATTAAAATACTTTTAAATAATGTGTTTGTGTTTTTTTTAACCCTTTACTACCATTGGATTAATAATGGATAGGTGTCATAATTGACGCCTCTCCATTATTAATCTGGCTTAATGTCACCTTACAATAGCAAGGTGGCATTAACCCTTCATTACCCCATACCATATCCCACCGCTACACGGGAATGGGAAGAGAGTGGCCAAGTGCCAGAATAGGCGCATCTTCCAGATGTGCCTTTTCTGGGGTGGCTGGGGGCAGATGTATTTAGCCGGGGGGGGGGGCAATAACCATGGACCCTCTCCAGGCTATTAATATCTGCCCTCAGTCACTGGCTTTACTACTCTGGCGGAGAAAATTGCGCGGGAGCCCACGCCAATTTTTTCCGCCATTTAACCCTTTAATTTAATAGCTAGAACGGCCAAATTTTGCATATACACACTACTGACATTAGTAGTGTGGAATATGCAAAAAAATGGGGATATGAGATGGTTTACTGTATGTAATCATGTCACATATCATGTCGGGTTTAGGAAGGAGAAAGCAAAAGCCGGCAATTGAATTACCGGCTTTTAAGCTATCTAGCGCTGTATGAAATATTAATATATATACATATACTGTATGTGTCTACTGATATATATATATATATATATATATATATATATATATATATATATCTACTATATAAAGCTGAATGTATGTGTGTGTGTGTGTATGTCCGGGATTGGCATCTGCACCGTCGCAGCTACAGCCACAAATTTTTGCACAGTCACACGTCTGGACCCCGAGAGCGTCATAGGCTATATTGTGAGGCGAAATTTTAACCCCGCGCGTTCCAATTCACCAAACAATTTTGCCCCTATCTACATAATGGAGAAAAAAGTGAAAGGAAAAGTGTTGGAGGCGTCGCAGCTACAGCAACAAAATTTTGCACAGTCACACGTCTGGACCCTGAGAGCGTCATAGGCTATGTTGTGAGGTGAAATTTTAACCCCGCGCTTTCCAATTCACCAAACTATTTTTCCCCTATCTACATAATGGGGAAAAGTGAAAGGAAAAGTGTTGGAGGCAAATTGACAGCTGCCAGATGTGAACAAGGGGGACTTAAAGAATGAGAGCGATGGCGCCAAAGAGTATATACTGATCAGTTGCTAAGGTGGGGCCCCGACATGAGATACTCACCACACACGGGGATATGAACACACACACAAAATGTGCCACACACTACCACGTGCTTGAACACATATACCACCCTCAGCACACATTTCACCACACATACACCAACCTCGCCACATAAAAGTCGAAACACAAAAGTCGCCGCTCAAAACTCACCACGCGCAAAACTCGCCACATGCAAAAACTAGGCTCACGCTAAACTCGCCACAAGTGCAAAACTCACCTCATGGAAAACTCGCCACACGCAACACTTGCACACGCGGAAAAATTGCCACATGCACAAAATTTGCAACACATGCAAAAGTTGCCTCACACAAAACTTGCACATACTCAAAAGGCACCAGACATAAAATTCACCACGCGCAAAACTCGCCATGCGCAAAACTTGCTGCACACAACTTGCTACACTAACCTGTCACATGCAACTCGACACACAAAAAGTTGCTACACGCATGTTGCCACACAAAACTCTTCTCACAAAAGTCGCTACATGCATGTCGCCACACACAACTCAACACACACAACTTGACAAACGAAACTTGCCCTAAAACACACACACAAGTCTGGTATTAGCCTTCAAAAATAAAAATCTGATTAATAAGCAGACAAACTACAAGAGCAACAAATGTACCATATAGGAAATACAGCAGCTGTCAGTCACATGACCTGTCTATTATGTGTATGTGTGAGCTAATATATACTGCCAGGGGGAGGGCTTCCTGTTGGCTGGGAATTTATCAGGCTGCCAATTTATCTTACAAATACTGAGGTAAAAATACTGAGCAAATAACGTGTGAACGAGGTCTAATACAGGAGATCACACAGGTATATACTATATACAGGGGAGATGACACACAGATATATACTATATACAGGAGAGATGACACACAGGTATATACTATATAGAGGAGGAGATGACATACAGGTACATACTATATACAGGAGGAGATGACATACAGGTATATACTATATACAGGAGGAGATGATACACAGGTATATACTATATACAGGAGCAGATTACCTACAGGTATATACTATATACAGGAGGAGATGACACACAGATATATACTATATACAGGGGAGATGACACACAGGTATATACTATATACAGGAGGAGATGACATACAGGTATATACTATATATAGGAGGAGATGACATACAGGTATATAATATATATAGGAGATGACATACAGGTATATACTATATACAGGGGAGATGACATACAGGTATATACTATATACAGGAGATGACATACAGGTGTATACTATATATAAGGGAGATGACAAACATGTATATACTGAGGTGAAAATGAAAAGGTGTGAGTGCAAAATGAGAGGAGTGAGGGAAAATAGTGGAGTGATCTGAAAATGACAGATGTGAGGTCGAAATGACAAGTGTTAGGGGGGAATGAGAGGAGTGAGGGAGAAAATGAGAGATGTGAGGAGGAAAATTAAAGATGTGATTGGGAAAATGAGAGGTGTGAGGGGAAAATAAGAGAAGTGACGTGCTATAACTAACCACAGATATTTACTATGCCCAGGCAACGCCGGGCTCTTCAGCTAGTATATATATATATATATATATATATATATATATATATATACAGTATATATGTTTTTATGGTTTTTTTTACACATGGATCCCTTGTATAGCCGTATGTCGGTTTTGCAAGCCTGCGAGAAAAACACGCAGTACGGATGCCATACGGATTACATACGGAGGATGCCATGCGCAAAATACGCTGACACACCCTGCCTACGGAGGAGCTACGGACCACTATTTTGGGGACTTTTCAGCGTATTACGGCCGTAATATACGGACCGTATTGTCTTACGCCGAGTGTGACGCCGGCCTCAGAGTGGCAGTGGTGCATAGGAGCTTGCTCATCACATACCCCTGCAGCCTGCATGTCAGGGCTGCTGGCGGGATGACACCACCACGCACTACAGGTGCGCTATGTATTACAGTCACTGCCAGTCCTCCAGCGGCCCTGTGCAGCTGCTTAGACACCGGCCCGGGGGGCATATGCATTTCTGCCACCCAGCCCAGCCCGCCCCTGGCTAATATCTGGGCGGTTCACACATAAACCCCTTTCTGCCCTAGACGAGGGCTGCAGCAATATCAGGAACTAGGGGTTTACAGAGATGGCATCAGCTAATGAGGTGCAGAGGTAACAGCAGCTAGTGGGGGTGCAGAGGTAACAGCAGCTAGTGGGGTGCAGAGGTAACAGCAGCTAGTGGGGGTGCAGAGGTAACAGCAGCTAGTGGGGTGCAGAGGTAACAGCAGCTAGTGGGGGTGCAGAGGTAACAGCAGCTAGTGGGGGTGCAGAGGTAACAGCAGCTAGTGGGGGTGCAGAGGTAACAGCAGCTAGTGGGGTGCGGAGGTAACAGCAGCTAGTGGGGTGCAGAGGTAACAGGAGCTAGTGGGGGTGCAGAGGTAACAGCAGCTAGTGGGGGTGCAGAGGTAACAGCAGCTAGTGGGGTGCAGAGGTAACAGCAGCTAGTGGGGTGCAGAGGTAACAGCAGCTAGTGGGGTACATAACCAGCAGTAGCTAGCGGGGTGCAGAAATAGTATCAGCTAGCGGGAGGCAGAGATAGCATGAGCTAGTGGGGTGCAGAGATAGCATCAGCATGTGAGATACAGTGGTAGCATCAGCTAGTGGGGTATAGAGGTAACAGTAGCTAGTGGTGTGTGGAGGAAACAGTAGTTTGTGGTGGTACGGAGGTAGCAGTAGCTAGTGGGGTGCAGAGGAACAGTAGCTAGTAGGGTTGCAGTGCTATCAGTAGCTAGTGGGGTGCAGAGGTAGCAGTAGCTAGGGCTAGTGGGGGTGCAGAAAAAGCAGGAGCTAGTGGTGGGCCAGAGGAAGTATTAGATAGATTAGGGTACTTTCACACTGCGTTCAGGCACCTGTTTGGCGCAGTAGGTCATAACAGCCAGAGAAGCAGCAGGTCATAACAGCCAGAGTAGAAGCAGGTCATAACAGCCAGAGGAGCAGCAGGTCATAACAGCCAGAGTAGAAGCAGGTCATAACAGTCAGAGGAGCAGCAGGTCATAACAGCCAGAGGAGCAGCAGGTCATAACAACCAGTTGAGCAGCAGGTAATAACCAAAGGAGCAGCAGGTCATAACAACCAGAGGAGCAGCAGGTCATAACAGCCAGAGGAGCAGCAGGTCATAACAACCAGAGGAGCAGCAGGTAATAACAACCAAAGGAGCAGCAGGTTATAACAACCAGAGGAGCAGCAGGTCATAACAGCCATAGGAGCAGCTGATCATAACAGTCAGAGGAGCAGCAGATCATAACAGCCATAGGAGCAGCTGATCATAACAGTCAGAGGAGCAGCAGGTCATAACAGTCAGAGGAGCAGCAGGTAATAACAACCAAAGGAGCAGCAGGTCATAACAGTCAGAGGAGCAGAAGGTCATGACAGCCAGAGAAGCAGCAGGTCATTACAATCAGAGGGGTAGCTGGTCATACCAGCGAGAGTGACTCTATTGAATACTAAAGACACTGGTTATGAATGGGTGAATAATCCTGAGACTGCAGGAGTTAGTAAAAGTGACATTTTGTTGTGAATTTGGAGACACAACTTGGTATATTTGTATATCTGCTATTTACAATGTTCTTGTTCATTAATTTATTGCACATTTGGTAAATTTTACAAATAAACCAAATTTCCAGTGAGTTTATTCGATGGTAGGAAGGGTCCCTGTGTTACAGATTTTCAGCTTCAGGTTACCCCTCTGTGTCTGACACATCGGCTGACTCCAGCATCTGCACAGAAACACCCCGCCGTCTCCCGTTGACATTACAGTAAAGCAGCGGGTTGTCAGCAAATTCCAGAGCTTTTAAATCATCTCTGTGCACACAGTGTACTCTATCCATCCCCAGCAACACAGCAGAGTGGAGCTGCGAGCGTCCACTTGGGGGCGCTGCAGTGCTGCAATAGCGGTATATAGCCCTATAGAAGCTGCGCGCAGGATTTCATCCTTTTGGGTGCAGTCACCGATGTACATATACTGGACCGAGCAATGTGCGGAGATCATCTGCGTCCGATCATTCTCAGGATCTTATGCATCTATTTTGCATACGGACTGCTTCATTATAGGAATTGTGTTTGTGACATACACTGTGTGCAGAATTATTAGGAAATTTGTATTTTTGTTGAGTAATTTTATTATTGCGCATCTCAGGTGCTGTCCGTCACTCCCAAAGGTTAATAAGCCTGAAACATGAATATTTAACAAAGCAATAGTACACTTTTGTCTTAGGGGAATTTCTCTGTGTGCAGAATTATTATGTAACTAAATAAAAAATGGAAATTTTCAATCTCAATTGTTTCTTTTCATCTGCTACAGTGAGAATAAGAACCAAAGGCTCAATGTACAAAATATATTTCTGACATTTCCCAATAAATTTCAGTGACCAATACAGTAATTTTAGCCGTCAGGATGTTATACACCAGTACTGAGCAGTATACCCGTGAATGCAGCTCTGGGGTGAAACAAAACACTTATTAGAAAGCAGACATATGGAGGACATTATATACCCATTCTGAACTGTTCATCTGTGAATGCATCTATGTGGCAATACAAAACACTGATTAGAAAGCAGAAGCATTAAGGACATTATACTTCATTACTGAGCTGTGTACCTGTGAATGCAGCTATGGGGTGAGACAAAACACTTATATAAAGCAGAAAAAGGGAGGACATTGTACCCTAGTTCTGAGCTGTTTACCTGTAAATGCAGCTGTGGGATGAGACAAAACATTTATTAGAAGCCAGAAGCATTGAATACATTATACTCCAGTACTGATCTGGGTACCTGTGAATGCAGCTCTTGGGTGAGACAAAATATTTATTAGAAAATAGAAATATGAAGGACATTACACACCAATTCTGAACACTTCACCTGTGAATGTGGACCGCCCCCCATGTAGGGCAATGGGGTACTCGGAGCTGGGCCCTTCGGTTCTCGTTGGGGATGTCACGGTGGCTGACCCGGTCCGTGGC
The DNA here is from genome assembly GCF_032444005.1 of Ranitomeya imitator. Taxonomy (NCBI): domain Eukaryota; kingdom Metazoa; phylum Chordata; class Amphibia; order Anura; family Dendrobatidae; genus Ranitomeya; species Ranitomeya imitator. Next base: position 33,736,673 of record NC_091282.1, read on the forward strand.
CCTAGGGGACATCTGTTATAAATTGGGGAAAGGTCTTTAAAGGGATAGTGTTCGTGACGCCACTTGTGGTATTCGGTCAGGGTGACCGACGCTGCTTAGGGGTCCGCTGGAGTGATGTTATGGCAGCTAGATGGTATACCTTTCCACAGGTGAAGTATGTCCCCAGGGGTTCCCACAGTGTAGATGATGGATGGTGTGAGGCGCAGTAAAGAACGAAGACACAAGGGTGCAGTCTCTTTACCTTTACTGAAGGCTTCAGTGTCCACAGTCCAGAGCACCGGATCACAGGGCAGGCAGAGTCCGGCCAGTCCTAAGGCAAATCTAGAATGAAGAATGAATGGCAAACCCGTATGACTGATGGCCTGAGGCTTTTTACAGGGACCCTACGACGCCCCAGCCCCCACAAGTTGCCACCGTGCCTCCTGGCTATAAGGTCGGGCAGCCAACGTGGAATCAACTGTCCTGCCAGTCTCTGAAGTAACGGCATAGAGATCCTTACTCTCTCGGTGTTCTGGCTACCGGCTTCTGCGCTTCAGAAGGAAGCAGCCTGCTCCTGGCTGGTCTCCCTCTGATATTCCTCTCCTTTGCTATGACTTCGTTTCTCACTCACTACAAGACAATTCTCTTCTGATGTCTCTTTCTTTGGATGCTGCCCACTCTCGTCCTCCGGAGAGCCCAGTCTGCATCTGGCTCCCTCTCACTCCAGCCAGCTTCAGCTTCAGTCTGCATCTGCCTAACTTTCTGTCCAGACTCCCAGTTTTACCTAATTGTGAGGAGTGCCCTAATAGATAGAAGCATGGCTCCCCCTGGTGGCCTGGAGTGTGAAGTGTGTTGTGTTGTTTGTGATACCTGGTAGGGTGATCTACTTTATTGCCTTCAGACGTAATATCACTCCCCGTGGTGGAAGAATAACATTACTGCAACGACCAGGACTCTGGGGCGCTGCACATGCATCTCTGTGGTAACACAAAACACTGATTAGAAAGCAGAAGCATTGAGGACATTATACTCCATTACTGAGCTGAGTACCTGTGAAGGCAGCTCTGGGGTGAGACAAAACACTTACTATAAAGCAGAAACTTTTCTCTTTGTTCCTTTTTTGCCACTCTGGATGCCTCTCTAAAGATTCTCCAATAGTCTAAGTCCATTTTTAAATACCGTCAGCTTTGCTTGCGGAAGATGATATGTTAAGTTGTTGGTTCCACTTGATAATGTTACAATTTCAGTTTCACCTTGAAGTTGACATTTTCAGCATTTATAATTTGTTTTTTGAACTCTTCTTTTTCGTTAGTTTGGCGTTAGCAGTTGTTTATTTTTACAAATTTGTCGTAACAACTATTTTTTGTAGAAATTTTTATTAAATATTAAAATTTACTCTCCTTTTATAAACGTAAAAAATTAAAGGGGTGACAGCATAGTGCAAATGAATGCTGACTACTATAAGTGATTGACCTTATGCTTTGTTTATAGTCATAACAAATGCAAGTCGGATTAGGAACGGCAGTCGCTTAAAAATTGAAGGGCACGTCTCTTATTAGCAAGGGGATACGCGGAATGTAAACATTTTCTCCTTTAAAGTTTCCTATAAAAATAGTGGCTTCAATAACGTTGGGCATGAGACTCTTAGAACACAACCTTGTGTCATTATTACACAATTTTGGTAGGTCAAGGTTCCTAAGCAACATTATCCGAGCTCCTATTTTTAAAGTAAACCTATGAAGTGGAATTCCAGGAGGCTCCAAAGAATTCAGGAACTCCAGTGGGTACGTTACGGGTTGTTCACTATCCATGACTGTATCAATGGAGATGTATGTGGTCGCTGGATCGGGGAGTCTCCCATGTAACTGTAGATTAATAGAGCTGATAATATCGTTTGTAGGAGGTAGGATTGCGCGTTCACAAAGCCACTGATGGTAGTTAAAATTGTTACAATTATCAGGGAAAACTTGGTCCATAACCTACAGTTCTGAGGACATAATTTTGTAGAAGTGTTCCGTGAAGGAAATGAAGCCAGTAGTAGAATCTGTAGAGAACCTGTGGCTTGTAAATTTGTCCACAGTAGTATTTCCCATCAAGTCAACCCGCATATCAGTAGTCAGATTCAGCTTCTGAATATGTCTCCATAGATAAGATAATTTTAAACAGGCATTCAGCCTTTGATTCAGCCTGTATCATCTGTTTTTTTTTGTTTTTTTTGTGCAGACGATGTTCCTGGTGTTCTAATGGATCAGCCTTCCTGTCTCATCCGTTTCTACTGAAGATGACTTTACCAGTGTTCCGATGTTTCTATATGCCTTAATTCCGCCTGTCTAATCCATGTCTCTTGAAAATGATGTTCCCAGTATTGAGATGTTTCAGCTTTCCTTGTTTTCAGCCTGTCTCATCCATTTCTCCTGAACACGATGTTCCCGCTGTTCAGATGTTTCAGCTTCCCTTGATTCAGTCTGTCTCATCCGTTTCTCCTGAACACAATGTTCCTGGTGTTCAGATGTTTCAACTTCCCTTGATTCCGCCTGTCTCATCCATTTCTCCTGAACACAATGTTCCTGGTGTTCAGATGTTTCAGCTTCCCTTGATTCCGCCTGTCTCATCCGTTTCTCCTGAACACAATGTTCCTGGTGTTCAGATGTTTCAACTTCCCTTGATTCCGCCTGTCTCATCCGTTTCTCCTGAGCACAATGTTCCCGTTGTTCATGTTTCAGCTTCCCTTGATTCCGCCTGTCTCATCCATTTCTCCTGAACACGATGTTCCCGTTGTTCAGATGTTTCAGCTTCCCTTGTTTCAGTCTGTCTCATCCGTATCTCCTGAACACAATGTTCCCGCTGTTCATATGTTTCAGCTTCCCTTGATTCAGTCTGTCTCATCCGTTTCTCCTGAACACAATGTTCCTGGTGTTCAGATGTTTCAGCTTCCCTTGATTCAGTCTGTCTCATCCGTTTCTCCTGAACACAATGTTCCTGGTGTTCAGATGTTTCAACTTCCCTTGATTCAGCATGTCTCATCCGTTTCTCCTGAACACAATGTTCCTGGTGTTCAGATGTTTCAGCTTCCCTTGATTCCGCCTGTCTCATCCGTTTCCCCTGAACACAATGTTCCTGGTGTTCAGATGTTTCAACTTCCCTTGATTCAGCATGTCTCATCCGTTTCTCCTGAACACAATGTTCCTGGTGTTCAGATGTTTCAGCTTCCCTTGATTCCGCCTGTCTCATCCGTTTCTCCTGAACACAATGTTCCCGTTGTTCAGATGTTTCAGCTTCCCTTGTTTCAGTCTGTCTCATCCGTATCTCCTGAACACAATGTTCCTGGTGTTCAGATGTTTCAGCTTCCCTTGATTCAGCATGTCTCATCCATTTCTCCTGAACACAATGTTCCCGCTGTTCATATGTTTCAGCTTCCCTTGATTCAGCATGTCTCATCCGTTTCTCCTGAACACAATGTTCCCGCTGTTCATATGTTTCAGCTTCCCTTGATTCCGCCTGTCTCATCCGTTTCTCCTGAACACAATGTTCCGGCTGTTCATATGTTTCAGCTTCCCTTGATTCAGCCTGTCTCATCCATTTCTCCTGAACACAATGTTCCCGCAGTTCAGATGTTTCAGCTTCCCTTGATTCAGCCTGTCTCATCCATTTCTCCTGAACATAATGTTCCCGGTGTTCAGATGTTTCAGCTTCCCTTGATTCAGCCTGTCTCATCCATTTCTCCTGAACACAATGTTCCCGCAGTTCAGATGTTTCAGCTTCCCTTGATTCAGCCTGTCTCATCCATTTCTCCTGAACATAATGTTCCTGGTGTTCAGATGTTTCAGGTTCCCTTGATTCCACCTGTCTCATCCGTTTCTCCTGAACATGATGTTCCCATTGTTCAAATGTTTCAACTTCCCTTGATTCCGCATGTCTCATCAGTTTCTCCTGAACACAATGTTCCTGGTGTTCAGATGTTTCAGCTTCCCTTGATTCCGCCTGTCTCATCAGTTTCTCCTGAACACGATGTTCCTGGTGTTCAGATGTTTCAGGTTCCCTTGATTCCACCTGTCTCATCCGTTTCTCCTGAACACGATCTTCCCGTTGTTCAGATGTTTCAGGTTCCCTTGATTCTGCCTGTCTCATCCGTTTCTCCTGAACACGATCTTCCCGTTGTTCAGATGTTTCAGGTTCCCTTGATTCTGCCTGTCTCATCCGTTTCTCCTGAACACGATGTTCCCGTTGTTCAGATGTTTCAGCTTCCCTTAAATCAGCCTATCTCATCCATTTCTCCTGAACATAATGTTCCTGGTGTTCAGATGTTTCAGCTTTTCTTGTTTTCAGCCTGTCTCATCCATTTCTACTGAAGATGACATTCCCGGTGTTCAGATGTTTCTACATGCCTTGATTCAGCCTGTCTAATCAGTTTCTCTTGAAAACGAGGATCCCGATTTTCTGACATTTCAGCTTCCCTTTGTTTTCAGCCTGTGTCATCTGTTTCTCCTGAAACCACATTCCTGATGTTCAGATGTTTCCGCATCCATTGATTCAGCCCGTCTCATCCGTTTCTCTTGAAGACAACTTTTCTGTTTTTCACATGTTTCAGCTTCCCTTGTTGGAGCCTGTCATATCTGTTTCACCTGAAGATGACGTTCCCATTGTTCAGATGTTTCAGCTGCCTGTGATTCAGCCTTTCTCATCTGTTTGCATTCAACATCCATTTTCTCCTATAATTCTATATAGCCCAAATTTGGGAGGGTCAAGTCTCATGAACTCAGGGGAGATTTTGCATTTTAATGTTCGCAGTATTTTGTGTCGTCTGGTATTAAAGAGTAGCCATGCAAAATGTCACCCAAGTTGGGTGAAAAATGTGATTTTGCATTTGTTGTTTTGCATGATGGCCACTAGATGGAGCTCAATGCACAGTTTTTGAACTCAATATTAAATTAACACAGAGAGCGCCACCTATTAGTGGAGTAAAGAACTTCAGCTTTTATGGATTTATTTTCTGAACAGTTCAGAGGCCGATTGTTATATAAAAAATCCTCTTTATATGCCCCATTTTACAATATATAGTAGTTGGGCCTAGCACATAGATGTTCCTTAAAAAGTATAAGGAAGAAATTGTGGAAGGGTGGGCACAGTCTGGTGTCAGTATACATCTGTCCGTGTCGGGGTTGTATTTCTTAACTGTCTGAGGCATCTCAGAGCCGTCACGCAGTTCACCTGATAACTGCCAGTTATTAACAGGTTTCCTTTTCTTGCAGTGAAAGCTTCGCATCTTACAGAGTTCAGACGGTCACAGGAACCTGATTCAAGTTGATATCAGTCATCGCCTCCATCGCGGCAGCTACTGCATGTCTGCCGTCAAAGAACTCAAGAATGGCTCAAGTATCAGGATTAGTTTCACATTGCTGAAATAAATATACAATCTATTTGAGGGCCGTGTAATCTGATTTACTAATCTTCTACGTCTTTTTCCTATCTCTCATTACCAGAAAAAAGTTCAGCCGTAGTGTGCCGGCCGAACAATAATTATAAAATACATACATTAAAGGGATCGTCCAGGCCTGGGCCAACATTCTGCAGTCACTCTGCACACTCAGTGTTACATCCTGTGTTATATCCCCAGAGCTGCACTCACTATTCTGCTGGTGCAGTCACTGTGTACATACATTACTGATCCTGAGTTACATCCTGTATTATACTCCAGAGCTGCACTCACTATTCTGCTGGTGCAGTCACTGTGTACATCCATTACATTACTGATCCTGAGTTACATCCTGTATTATACCCCAGAGCTGCACTCACTATTCTGCTGGTGCAGTCACTGTGTACATACATTACTGATCCTGAGTTACATCCTGTATTATACTCCAGAGCTGCACTCACTATTCTGCTGGTGCAGTCACTGTGTACATACATTACATTACTGATCCTGAGTTACATCCTGTATTATACTCCAGAGCTGCACTCACTATTCTGCTGGTGCAGTCACTGTGTACATACATTACTGATCCTGAGTTACATCCTGTATTATACCCCAGAGCTGCACTCACAATTCTGCTGGTGCAGTCACTGTGTACATACATTACATTACTGATCCTGAGTTACATCCTGAATTATACACCAGAGCTGCACTCACTATTCTGCTGGTGCAGTCACTGTGTACATACATGACATTACTGATCCTGAGTTACATCCTGTATTATACTCCAGAGCTGCACTCACTATTCTGCTGGTGCAGTCACTGTGTACATACATTACATTACTGATCCTGAGTTAAATCATGTATTATACCCCAGAGCTGCACTCACTATTCTGCTGGTGCAGTCACTGTGTACATACATGACATTACTGATCCTGAGTTACATCCTGTATTATACCCCAGAGCTGCACTCACTATTCTGCTGGTGCAGTCACTGTGTACATACATTACATTACTGATCCTGAGTTACCTCCTGTATTATACTCCAGAGCTGCACTCACTATTCTGCTGGTGCAGTCACTGTGAACATACATTACATTACTGATCCTGAGTTACATTCTGTATTATACTCCAGAGCTGAACTCACTCTTCTGCTGGTGCAGTCACTGTGTACATACATTACTGATCCTGAGTTACATCCTGTATTATACTCCAGAGCTGCACTCACTATTCTGCTGGTGCAGTCACTGTGTACATACATTACATTACTGATCCTGAGTTACATCCTGTATTATACTCCAGAGCTGCACTCACTATTCTGCTGGTGCAGTCACTGTGAACATACATTACATTACTGATCCTGAGTTACCTCCTGTATTATACTCCAGAGCTGCACTCACTATTCTGCTGGTGCGGTCACTGTGTACATACATTACATTACTGATCCTGAGTTACATCCTGTATTATACCCCAGAGCTGCACTCACTATTCTACTGGTGCAGTCACTGTGAACATACATTACATTACTGATCCTGAGTTACATCCTGTATTATACTCCAGAGCTGAACTCACTATTCTGCTGGTGCAGTCACTGTGTACATACATTACATTACTGATCCTGAGTTACCTCCTGTAGATCTTTTATTATAAAAATGAAAAACATAACAATAATAATAGCAGAAAACATAACAAAAATATTAGCCAGAAAATAATCAGCATACTGAACACTGGTCCAGCCGCTCATTCTCTCCTCTCACACATATTATACAGTATATACAGAATAACTACTTTGACCTTCTGGTCCGGTCACCAAACAAAAATAATAATAACAAATAAAATAAACAATGGCAAACAAAAACTATATACATGAACTTTTTTTTTTTTTTATATTTTTTTTTTTTTAAATAAAATAACTACAAATATATACAATACTAAGCTATCCTTCATTCCCAACCCCCCGCACTGACCTGAGAGCTGCGTCTCATGCCTCAGTCCAGGTCCAACGTCCATAGGCCAGATCAGGCAGTGCTAGTTTTCCCCCAAACAACCCAGTGTCCCATAGTCCCACAAGATAATCCCACCTCCCCCCTTTTCCCACCACCCAACCTAACACCTACACCCAAATCTATATCCCTATATACAATATATACATTATATACAGCAGCACACACCACAATAATTACACATCACGAAGCTCAAGTTCGGCGCCTGCAGCCCTACATCACTGTATAATGATCAAGCAAAACAAAAATCTACAGTGTCAGCAGCAGCCCACCACCAGGAAAGGAGATGACCAGACTAGGGCACACTAAAAGAAAAGCCCCTCCAGAGGAGAGCGGCCCTCTGTGCGCCCAATCTCCCATACTCCAGAGAGCGCACCTTCACCAGGTCACCGAGTATGGTCCTAAACACATCGTCCACTGGGAGGATTTTTCGTTGCGTCGATACTAAGCACCGTGCGTTCCACGTGTGATACCTAACCACTGCGCTAACTAGAAATAAGGTGCAGCGGTCCCGACCACCAAGGTCTCCGAATGCTCCATAGGCCCATTCCGCATAGGAGAGACCGGCCAGCCGAGACCAGCCAATGAAGGCGCCCACCCTGTTGTACACCTCTGTGTTGAAGGGACAATGAAGCAGGAAGTGGTCCATGCTTTCCAGCAAGGTACCACAATGCTCCCGAGGACAATTCCTGTCCTCAGAGCTCCTACACTTCAGATTGTCCCTCACACACAGTTTCCCATGGAAGCAGCGCCAAGCCAAGTCCCGAAACTTCGAGGGGATCCTGATAGAATTCAAAAGATGCAAACCTACCCCAAGATCCCGACTTGGGCAGTCCCTGAGCGCCAGAGGCCTCTGGAAATGGGTCAACAGAACCCTATTGTCAAGGAGTTTCCTTGGCAGAGTCCTGATCTCCCACATTCCCAGACCCCACTGACGAATTACCTTCTGAACCAAGGTAGCGTAAGCCGGAAGATGTCCATGCGGTGTGCGAAGATCCTTCACTTGCCCTCCTGTCTCCCATTCCTGGAAGAAAGGCTAAAACCATCCCCTACAGGAGAATACCCACGGAGGAGCCCTCTCTTTCAAGAGGTTTGCGATATTGATCTTAATGAAGGTATCCACAAGGAATACCACAGGGTTGACCATACCCAACCCTCCTAGTCTCCTCGTATGGTAAGTAACCTCCCTCTTGACCAGGTTCAGTCTATTCCCCCATAACAGTTGGAAGAACAAACTGTAGATCCTAGTCCAGAGAGATTCCAGCAAGATGCATACACTGCCCAGATAAATCAGTAAAGGGAGCAGGTAAGTTTTGATCAGGTTTACCCTTTCCCGTAGGGTCAAAGACCAACCCTTCCATTGGTTCACCTTCTGAGTGGCGATCTCTAGCCTGCTGTCCCAATTTTGTTTGGGGTAATCCCCCTGGCCAAATTCGATGCCAAGGACTTTTGCAGAGACTTTGGGTCCTGGAAGGGTGTCCGGGAGATCAAAACCAGGATCTCCTCCTCCCAGCCAGAGACTCTCACACTTATCCTGGTTGATCTTGGACCCGGATGCCTCCGAGTAGCGATCTACCTCTGACATCAGCCACCCTGCCTCCTCATGAGAGGAAACAAACACAGTGACATCATCAGCATACGCCACCACCCTCAGAGTGGCTTCCGGTGCTGCCTGGTCCATCCCGATCCCGGCCAACGGTCCACGCTCCACCCACCTAAGAAGAGGGTCAATCGCAAACACGTACAGCAGCGGGCTCAAGGGACAACCCTGGCGAACACCGGACCCAACCTCAAAAGAGCTGCCAATCCAACCATTCACAAGTGGGAAACTCCCTGCCCCACTGTACAAGGTCTTAAGCCAATCAACAAACCCCCCGGGCAGGCCATATCTCAGAAGGACGGACCAGAGGTACTCATGATTAACCCGATCAAACGCTTTTGCCTGGTCCAGTGACAGCATGTACCCCTTCCAGTGACCAGCCCTACCCTGCTCCACTGCCTCTCGGACAATGAGCACAGCACTAAATGTGCTGCGGCCTGGAACAGAGCAATGCTGGGCCCCCGAAAGGAGTCGGGGTGCAAATTTCACCAGCCGATTAAACAGCACCTTTGCCAGAACCTTCCTGTCTGCATTGAGAAGCGCTATGGGACGCCAGTTCTCAATGCAAGACGGGTCCTTACCCTTTGACAAGATGATCAGAGCAGACCTCCTCATTGACTTCGGCAGAATGCCCGAGGAAAGACACTCATTGAATACCTCAGTCAAGAGGGGAACCAAAACATCCTTAAAGGTCTTATAGAATTCAGATGTTAAGCCATCTGGACCAGGCGATTTTTTGGGGGCAAGCCGTTCAATCGCCAACTGAACTTCCTCTTCACTGATCATTTCTGTCAAAACGTCAAGAGAGGGGTCTACCCCTGGTTCGGGGACAGCTTCAGTCAGGAAAGCCGACATCTCATCCCAATCAAGATCCCTCTTCCCCAAGAGGTGTGAGTAGAAGGATCTGACAACCTCCAGAATCCCTGATCTGGATCGCCTCAGGGACCCCATCCTGCAGTTTCTGTAAGGGTCGGGCGAGCGGTACTTCCTGTAATCCCTCTCAAAAGCCAAAGATGCGTGTCTATCGTACTGACACCTCATAAGCAAAGATTTCACTCTGGAGATCTCCTCGCGGCTACCTCCAGTTGAGACAAGATGCTCGAGTTTCCTCCTCAGACCCTGATACAGACGGTACCTGCTCAGACTCCTGAGGCTCGAGAGCTGGCGGAAGAATCTCGCCACCCTTTCCTTAAACATCTCCCACCACTCTGACTTACTACTACAAAGATCCAGTAATGGTACCTGGCCCTGAAGAAATTCCTCAAAGGACTGTCTTATCTCCGCTTCTTCCAAGAGAGACGAATTGAGCCTCCAAAAGTCTCTTCCCATCCGGAGGGTCTCTGTAACATTCAGAGAAAACAAAATTAAACAGTGGTCGGAGAACTCCACCTCAACAACAAACACTGCTGAAGAGACAGCTTGCTCCTTTAAATAAAACCTATCTATTCTGGACCTACAGTTACCTCTATGATAGGTGAACCCCTCGTGGCCTGGGGTGTGCCGAATGTGGACATCCACCAGGCGAGCCTCACTAGCTATACTATTAAGGGCAACGCTATCATAAGTCAGCTTGTCTCTGGAACCTCCTCTATCTCGGGGCCTCGTGACAGCATTGAAGTCCCCTCCAAAGACAACCTGCCGACTTGTAAAAAGGTAGGGCTTGATCCTCATAAAGAGACACTTCCGGTCCCACTTAGATTGGGGACCATAAATGTTGATGAGCCGGAGCTCTTGTCCCTTCATGAGGACATCTAAGATCAGGCACCTCCCCATTTCTAACTCAATAACCCGTCGGCACTCCACCGGTGCGGTAAAAAGGACCGCCACTCCGCTATACGGCTCGGCCGCAAGAGACCAATAGGAGGGCCCGAGTCTCCACTCCCTCTTAGCTTTAAACACATCTGCCATGTTTGGCAGCCTGGTCTCTTGCAAAAAGAAAATGTCAGCTTCAACCCGGCTGAGAAAATCAAAGGCCGCAAATCTAGCTGTATTTGACTTTATGCTGGCGACATTAATGGACGCCAGCGTCAACGGAGTGGGTACCGCCATCATTGGTGATTGAGTTAAATGGCTTTCTTTTTCCCACTCCCCTTATCCTCTGCCTCAGAGGAGGAATCCTTCCCCCTCTTTAATGACAATGAGGTATCCATTCCCACGTGTTTTTTATTTTTTTCGTCCTCGTCTCCGGACTCTGGGCCAGTCCCTCCCTCCAAGGATCTTACATTCCCAGAAGGAGGAGACTCGGCGTCCCCTGTGAGCCCCGCCGAAGCCACAACCTCACCCTCAGCTTCCTCCTCAGAGGAAGAGATGTTTTCAAGGGCTTGGAACCGGTTAGAAAGACCAACCAGAGGGGAGTCGGTTTTTCCTTCCTTAGGTACCTTGGTCAGAGCGGGAGATTTTTTATCTCCCTTCTTTCTCTTCTTTTTGGTGCCGAGCTTACGCTTGTCCTCTAGCCACTGCCTATTATCCTCATCCATACTTTCATAATGGGAGGACTCTGAGGCAGTGGCACTTTCCTCCCTGTGGATCCTCCTGACCTCCTCATCCAACTCATCATCCCTTGGGGCCTCAGCAGCAAGACTGGCGTCCAGGACAGGGGCCGCCCCAGTAACACGAGGCTTGCCCAGCTCCCTATCATGTCTGCGCTTGTCTAGACGCCTTAGCTGTGCAGGCGTCTTTTTATTGCTTTTCTTCCTTGGCCCCTGAGCTCCCTCACCCCTGCTAGTCCCTTCCCCAGCAGAATCAGCCTCACGGTTTTCTCCCACCGGGGTCACGACTGCGTTAGCGAAGGAGCGAGGACAACGGCTGAATGGGTGACCTAACTCACCACACAGGTGACACCTAATCTCCACACAAGATGCAGCAAGATGGCCGATATCCCCACACAATGCACACTTCTGCACAGTGCAGTTTGCGCTGAAGTGTGTGGGGTCGCCACACTTGTGACAGAGCTTCGGTTGCCCCTGGTAGAAGACCAGGATGCGATCCCTACCCAGGAAGGCAGATGATGGTATGTGGGCAACCGTACCACCTGAACGCTTAAGTTTTACCATAAACATCCAGGCCCCTGACCAGATACCAAACTCGTCACGGTTTTTCTTTGGCATTTCTACCACCTCTCCATACCGGCCAAGCCACGTCATGATGTCATAACAAGAAAGTGACTCGTTACAAGTCATCACGGTCACCTTCTTGACTTGGTTTTGGCGAGACACCACCTGAACGGCAAAGTCTCGCCAGCCGGGCTCATTTTTTGTCAACTCATAGTTCGACCAGAAGAGCTCAAGCCCCTCCGGCCGAACAAAGCTGACATCAAAATTAGGTGTGGAATAGGGATGTATCAAGGCGTAGATGTCAATCGCACTGAAGCCCATCCTCAGCAGGAGCTCCACAACTTTAGACCTTGGAGGACATGCATCACTGCCCCTCCACTGAAGACGGACCACATTCCTACACACCCTACCCAGCCCGGCTGTTGGGAGGGACCACACTGTATCCCCCCCTCTTTGCTCTCGGAAGGCCCCGAGGCCATGCCTCTCTATCCAGAAGGATAGATCAACCTCTCGACCCTCTACTATTAGTGATCTCTCCCCCCTCTTTTGAGCCTCCAGGAGACGCCGTTGCAACATGCCGTCCCCAGAGCCCGGAGACGAGGAGGATGCCCTATTTCCCCCGGAGGTGACAGCGGCATAACTCCTGACAGGCGCTGCCACCACCGGGGGGGCAACCGGACCAGTGACCACATCCACACCAACAGCATCACCATTACCAACCTCCATAACCCCCTCACCCTCTACCAAACCAGCAACCATACCACTAGACAAAGAGTTTTCTGCATCCATACCCACCACCACATTCACTCCTGCTGGACCAGTGACAACAGGGGGTGACACTTTGGCCTCCGCATCATCAGGCACAAGGGGCTGATTCTCCTCCACAGAACTGGAGGTGACCTCACCCCTGGTTTTATGTGTGCCCTCCGCATCATCAGTTGATATTTTCCGTTGCTTCATGGTTGCTTCCAGGCGTCGTTGATCTTTAGCTGCTGTGGGGCACCGCTGATCCTTAGCATCAGGATCTTGTTGACCAGCGGCACCAACACAAAATAGGACTTTGGGAAGACCGGAACTCCCAGCCCCGGTAACCCCCTCATACTGCCGCCGCCCCTCAACTAAGTGATCAGCGGCAACAGTATTCAGGGACACCGAGGCCACCGGAGCTGCCCCCGACACCGGGCCGCTCCCCCCTCCCACTGAGGAGCGGACCACAGTATCGTGGCCTGATCGTATGCCCGCCGCCGGGCCGCCCTCACTGTCCAGCCTTTCGGCTGATGCACCTGCTGCTACGTCCCCGCTACTACAAGCAGAGACGGAGCTCTGCGCCTCATTACCGTGCTCTGTAATCTCACCGCGCCTTTGCACCGGATCCACAGCAGAACCCAGGCTGGGCTGGGCAACGGGGCTTATACAGCGAGCTGACCCTGCAGCCGACTCAGGGGGTACAGGGAGGGGGGCATATACATAGCTTACCGCTTCCTGCAGCTTTGGCTTGGTGGTTTTCTTTGCCTTTTTCTTCTGGCCCCCAGGTGCCTCCTCGGGTAAATCATCACCAAGATGGAAGTTCTGAAGGCACACTGGGGACTCCAGCAGCTTGATCTCTGCCATTAGCTCCCCTCCCTGGCCAATGTCACTGTCCTCCCAAGAGCCAGCAGAACCGCAACGAGATGTCATTGTTGCCTGTCCTGCAGGGACCTCGCTGCACGTGGCCTCTGAGTGACTAAGAGGGCTGCCAGGTGGAGCTTTCTGCTGGTCATCATCATCATCATCCACCTGGCTCTCAGGCTGCAGCCCCATCTGCCTTTGCTCTCTGTTATCAGCCATTTCTCTGAATCGGTCTTCATTTATAAGCTTTTCTTTAAATGGTCCACTTTTTTCTCGAATAAATGCTTTTCTTACCTCCAGGTCATTAATTTCAAGCTTTAGCGTCTTTACCTCCGCCTGGAATTGCGTCTTCCTGGGTCTGGAGGCGCCTGCAGCTTTAGCGCTTGTGCAGCGCAGCTCCTCTCGGAGCCTTCTCAAGGTCTTGCTAGCATCTTCATACTCACGGGGGTGGCTCATGACCCGGGAGGCATAGGTGGACACAGACTCCCGGGGTCTCTGCAGCGCCCAACCCTCCTCAGTGAGGTCGGCCTCACCTCCGTGAGCACTCAGCTTTCCTCCGGAAGGGCCGCCATCTTGCACGCTAGCAGGCTTCTCCTCCATGGAAGCCTTGCGGCTTCTCTGGGTCTCTGCAGACCTGGGGGGAGTAGGAGCCACATTGCTGCGACTCCTGGTGGAGCGTCTCACCCCCGAATCCTCTGATGTGCAGGCTGGTTGCTGGTTCCTTCTGCCCCCCGCCAGCCTGGTCCGGGAAGCAGAAGCCTGGGACTTGTCTCCTTCACTCATCCCAGGAACCCACTCCCTCCCTGGGTAAGAGAGAGAGCAGGTCCCCGGGTGGAGAGATGGTGGTTCTCTGGAGCTCAGGAGCACACTGCAGGTTCAGCAGCGACCGCACCCACAATCAGCACAATGAGCAGCAGCTGAGCAGAGCTGCACCCACTATCCTGCTGGTGCAGTCACTGTGTACATACATTATATTACTGATCCTGAGTTATATCCCATGTTATATCCCCAGAGCTGCACTCACTATTCTGCTGGTGCAGTCACTGTGTACATACATTATATTACTGATCCTGAGTTATATCCCATGTTATATCCCCAGAGCTGCACTCACTATTCTGCTGGTGCAGTCACTGTGTACATACATTACATTACTGATCCTGAGTTACATCTTGTATTATACCCCAGAGCTGCGCTCACTATTCTGCTGGTGCAGTCACTGTGAACATACATTACATTACTGATCCTGAGTTACATCCTGTATTATACTCCAGAGCTGCACTCACTATTCTGCTGGTGCAGTCACTGTGTACATACATTACATTACTGATCCTGAGTTACATCCTGTATTATACTCCAGAGCTGCACTCACTATTCTGCTGGTGCAGTCACTGTGTACATACATTACATTACTGATCCCGAGTTACATCCTGTGTTATACTCCAGAGCTGCACTCACTATTCTGCTGGTGCAGTCACTGTGTACATACATTACATTACTGATCCTGAGTTACATCCTGTATTATACTCCAGAGCTGCACTCACTATTCTGCTGGTGCAGTCACTGTGTACATACATTACATTACTGATCCTGAGGTGCCTCCTGTTTTATACTCCAGAGCTGCACTCACTATTCTGCTGGTGCAGTCACTGTGTACATACATTACATTACTGTTCCTGAGTTACATCCTGTATTATTCTCCAGAGCTGCACTCACTATTCTGCTGGTGCAGTCACTGTGTACATACATTACATTACTGATCCTGAGTTACATCCTGTATTATACCCCAGAGCTGCACTCACTATTCTGCTGGTGCAGTCACTGAGTACATACATTACATTACTGATCCTGAGTTACATCCTGTATTATACTCCAGAGCTGCACTCACTATTCTGCTGGTGCAATCACTGTGTACATACGTTACATTACTGATCCTGAGTTACATCCTGTATTATACCCCAGAGCTGCACTCACTATTCTGCTGGTGCAGTCACTGTGTACATACATTACATTACTGATCCTGAGTTACATCCTGTATTATACCCCAGAGCTGCACTCACTATTCTGCTGGTGCAGTCACTGTGTACATACATTACATTACTGATCCTTAGTTACATCCTTTATTATACCCCAGAGCTGCACTCACTATTCTGCTGGTGCAGTCACTGTGTACATACATTACATTACTGATCCTGAGTTACCTCCTGTTTTATACTCCAGTGCTGCACTCACTATTCTGCTGGTGCAGTCACTGTGTACATACATTACATTACTGATCCTGAGTTACATCCTGTATTATACCCCAGAGCTGCACTCACTATTCTGCTGGTGCAGTCACTGTGTACATACATTACATTACTGATCCTGAGTTACATCCTGTATCTCTTTTTATTATAAAAGTACAAAACAAAACTTACAGGCAAAGCTTACAGACAAACTCAATAACAAAACAAATTATTTACAATCCCCAAAAAGTCCAATGTCCAGCAGATTTATACAAACAAAATGTTCCTCCATTTCATTAATACCCCCAGCAAGGGAAGAGACCTCAACCTATATCCTTTTTCCCCCTCATACACACATACCCACGCATTCATCCCTAGAAAAACAAACAAGTCGGCCAACTGCCCTAAACAAAGTAAATAGGCCACCTGGCCGAAACTTAATCATATATTTTTATATATTTTTTATTTTCTATATATTTTTTTTTTCCTCCTAAACTATACCACCACCATTCCCCCAAAGGTCCCACGAAAGTTTGTGGCCTATCACACCAGGTCCCACGAGAGTTTGTGGCCTTTCCTATACAGCAAGGTCCATAAAAGTTTATGGCCTTTTTTTCATCTTCCTGGCATCCCGCCGGACGTCCATTCTCCAACACCCATCCCCCCACCCCCCAAGAAACCCCCCACCCCACCTAAACTAAATCCCCCCGATACGCATCATAATTTGTACACATGTAACATATATATATATATATATATATATATACAACCTTATAACATATATCAATAATAACATAATAATAATAACCAGTACACACCTTAACCATGACCAAAAAACAGGCCCAAGTTCAATGCTTGCAAGCCCTATACCCAGGTTACCAATTACAAAACAAAAATCTGTAAGTGAGGGTTACAGCCCACCACCAGGAACTGGAGACCAGAGGCTCTCACCCTAATCTACCGCACATCACCCTGACCCTCCCTAACAACACAAAAGAGAAAATCCTGTCCCTATAGCCCTACCAATCTCTCCATACCTGCCCCTACCTGTCCCTCACTGACCCTCACTACCAACCTAATACTAACTACCTGTCCCTAAAGACTGTCCCTATCTGTCCCTCCCTGTCCCTACACATCTATCTGACCCTACAAAATAAAGATAAAAGGATAAAACTCAACCCTATCACAGGCACACAGAACCTAACTATTCCTAGGGCACATTAAAGGAGAAACCCCTCCATAGAAGAGAGGCCCTCCCTGCACCCAGCCTCTCAAACTCCAGCAAGCGCACTTTTGCCAGGTCACCCAGGATGTTCCTAATCACCTCTTCCCTGGGGAGGACTTTCCGCTGAGTAGACACTAGACACCGTGCATTCCACGTGTGGAACCTAGTTACTAAACTAACTAAGAAAACAGTGCCCCGATCTCGGCCACCAAGGGACCTGAATGCCCCATAGGCCCACTCCGCATAGGAAAGGCCTGCCAGCCTGGGCCAGCCAATGGAAGCACCCACCCTGCTATAGACCTCTGTATTAAAGGGACACCGAAGCAGGAAATGCTCCATGCTTTCAAGCATGCCGCCACACTCCTCGCGGGGACAATCCCGGTCATCAGAGCGTCTGCACTTCAGGTTGTCCCTCACATACAGCTTCCCATGGAAGCAGCGCCAAGCCAAGTCCCAAAACTTCAAGGGGATCCGCTTAGAGTTCAATAACCCGAGCCCCACCTCCAGATCCCAGCTTGGGCAATCCCTGAGCGCCAGGGGCTTCTGAAAGTGGGTCAACAGGACCCTATTGTCAAGAAACCTTCTCAACATGGTCCTGATCTCCCACACTCCCAGACCCCACCGACGGATCACCTTCAGAACCGGGGTAGCATAAGCCGGAAGATGCCCATGAGGTGTACGAAGGTCCTTCACCTGCCCTCCTGTCTCCCATTCCTGGAAGAAAGGCCGAAACCACCCCCTACAGGAGAATACCCACAGAGGAGCCCTCTCTAACCAGAGGTTGGCGATGTTTGCCTTAAGAAAGGTGTTTACTAGAAACACCACTGGGTTGACCATACCCAACCCTCCTAGTCTCCTCGTGCGGTACGTGACCTCCCTCTTGATTAGGTTCAGCCTATTTCCCCATAATAATTGGAAAAACAGGCTGTAAACCCGTGTCCAAAGAGGCTCTGGCAAGATGCAGACGCTGCCCAGATATATTAGCAAAGGAAGCAAATAGCCCTTGGCAAGACTAACCCTTTCCCTTAGGGTCAAAGACCAACCCTTCCACTGATTCACCTTCTGAGCGGCAATCTTAAGTCTGCCCTCCCAGTTTTGCTGGGGATAGTCCCCCGGGCCGAAACTGATGCCTAATATTTTTGCTGTGGCCTGAGGCCCTGGAAGGGTGTCCGGGAGATCAAAACTTGGATCTCCCCCTCCCAGCCAGAGACTCTCACACTTGTCCCGGTTGATCATGGATCCGGATGCCACCGAGTAGCGTTCAACCTCAGACATCACCCAATCTGCCTCCTCTCTCGAGGATACAAAAAGGGAAACATCGTCAGCGTACGCCACTACCCTCAAGGTGGCCTCAGGATCCGCCTGGTCCATCCCAACTCCCACCAACGGTCCACGCTCCACCCTCCTTAAAAGGGGGTCGATCGCAAACACGTATAACAGTGGGCTCAGAGGACAGCCCTGGCGGACACCAGACCTCACCTCAAAAGGGTGTCCGACCCAACCGTTCACGAGCGGAAAAGTCTCTGCCCCATTGTATAAAACTCTCAACCAATCAACAAACCTCCCAGGCAGACCATATCTCAGAAGGACGGACCAGAGGTACTCATGGTTAACCCGGTCAAAGGCCTTCGCCTGATCTAAGGACAGCAAGTACCCCTTCCAGTGACCTGCCCTGCCCTGCTCCACTGCCTCCCGGACACCGAGCACAGCACTAAATGTACTGCGGCCTGGAACAGAGCAGTGCTGGGCCCCCGAAAGGAGCCGGGGCGCAAACTGCACCAACCGATTAAAAAGCACCTTTGCCAGAACCTTTCGGTCCGTATTGAGAAGCGCTATGGGACGCCAATTCTCAATACGG
Organism: Ranitomeya imitator; assembly: GCF_032444005.1. NCBI lineage: Eukaryota > Metazoa > Chordata > Amphibia > Anura > Dendrobatidae > Ranitomeya > Ranitomeya imitator. The sequence continues at coordinate 33,755,631 of NC_091282.1, forward strand.
GACGAGTCTTTACCCTTTGACAGGATAATCAGGGCTGACTTCCTCATTGAACTAGGCAGAATGTCCGAGGAGAGACACTCATTAAACATCTCAGTCAAGAGGGGGACCAAAGAGTCCCTAAAAGTCTTGTAGAACTCGGATGTTAAGCCATCCGGACCGGGCGACTTTTTGGGCCGGAGCCCATCAATCGCCCGTCTCACTTCCTCTTCCCTGATTGCTTCTGTCAAAACATGAAGAGAGGGGTCATCCCCTGGCTCAGGGATGGTTTCAGTCAGGAAAGCCGACATCTCATCTCGATCAGGATCCCTCCTCCCCAAGAGGTGCAAGTAGAAGGATCTGACCACCTCCAGAATCCCCGATTTGGATCTGTTCAGGGACCCCGTACTGTCAATCAGTCCTCTCACCATCTTACAATTCACTGACAACCTGCAGTTTCTGTAAGGGTCGGGCGAGCGGTACCTCCCGAAATCCCTCTCAAAAACCAAGGATGTGTGCCTATCATACTGGCACCCCTTGAGCAAGGTCTTCACCCTGGAGATTTCCTCTCGGTCCCCTCCAGTCGAGACGAGCTGCTCGAGTTTCCTCCCCAGCTCCCGATACAGGCGGTACCTGTTCAGGCCCCTGAGGCTCGAGAGCTGACGGAAGAACCCCGCGACCCTTCTTTTGAAGATCTCCCACCACTCAGACTTACTGCTACAAAGACCCAAGAGAGGTACCTGGCTCTGAAGAAATTCCTCAAAGGACTGTCTTACTTCCGCCTCTTCCAGAAGGGACGAATTCAGCTTCCATAGGCCTCTCCCCATGCGGGGGGGTCTCTGTAACATTCAAAGTAAAGAAAATGAAAAAGTGATCGGAGAACTCCACCTCAACAGCGGACACTGCAGAAGAGACGGCTTCCTCCTTTAAAAAAAACCTATCTATCCTAGACCTACTGCTTCCCCTAAAAAAGGTGAAACCCCCGTGACCTGGGGTGTGCCGGATGTGGACATCCACCAGGCGAGCTTCGCTTACTATGCTATTCAAGGCTACGCTATCATAAGCCAGCCGGTCTCCGGGGCCTCCCCTATCACGGAGTCTGGTTACAGTATTAAAATCCCCACCGAAGACCACCTGCCGGCTTGTAAAAAGATAGGGCTTGATCCTCAGGAAGAGACATTTACGGTCCCACTTAGATTGCGGGCCATAGATATTGATGAGCCGAAGCTCCTGTCCCCTCATGAAGACGTCAAGGACCAAACATCTCCCCATTTCTACCTCAATCACCCGTCTGCATTCCACCTCCGCGGTCTTAAAAAGGACCGCTACCCCGCTATACGGCTCGGCCGCAAGAGACCAGTATGAGGGCCCACTCCTCCATTCCCTCTTTGCTTTGTAGATGGACCCCAGGTCCGTTAGTCTGGTCTCCTGCAAAAATAAAATATCAGCCTCAACCCGGGTGAAAAAATCAAAGGCCGTAAATCTAGCCGTATCTGACTTTATGCTGGCGACATTAATTGACGCCAGAGTCAACGGGGTAGGTTCCGCCATCATGGGTGATTGAGTTAGATGGCCTGTTTTTTTAACCGTACCCCCTGATTTCCTCTTCCCCTCTGAGGAGGAGCCCGACTCACCCCTCCTCTTTAAAGACACCGAGGTGTCCATATCCTCCTTTACAGTACTGGACTTCCCAGAAATAGATTCCTCGCCCCTGGACCCTGAGGTAGTCCCTCCTCCAGAGGAGTGTGAATCCCCCGGAGGACAGACCTCACCACTCCCCGAAGGCACCCCAGATGTTGCGTCCAGCCCCTCACCCCCGACCTCCGACACAGCAGAGTCATCGAGGGCTTGGAACCGGTTGGAGAGGGGGACCAGAGGGGAGTCGGCGAGCCCTTCCGTAGGCACCCCAGTGGCCAGGGGGGGGGTTTAGATTTTTTAGCCTTGTTCTTCTTCTTCTTCCGACTCTTACCGGTACGATTGTCACCCGTTTTTTTAGGCTGCTCCACCACCTCTTCATCCAGACTTTCATACTGGGAAGAGTTATCAGAAGCAGCCAACTCCTCCCTCTCCATCCTCCGGATCTCCTCGCTCACCGCCTTCTCCCCCAGGGCCTCAGAGGCTTCGGCTGCCGCGTCCAGGCAGGGGGCAGTCATCACCCCAGTTGCCTGAGGCTTATCCTGCCCCCTGCCCTTACGGCGCCTCACCTGTTGCCACTGGTGGGCAGATGTACCAGCCTCGCCTTTCCTCACTGACCCCTCAGCTCCCCCCACGCCTCCACCCTCAGCCCCAGCAGAAGTTGCACCACCAGGGACCCCTCCGGGGCTCCCCCCTGCCGGGCCAGAGATGGTGCTGGAAAAGGAACGGGGGCAGCGGCTATACGGGTGACCTAGGTCACCACACAGGTGACACCTAATGTCACCACAGGCTGCGGCAAGATGGCCTACCCCGCCACACAAGGCACATTTCTGCACCTTGCAGCCTGCGCTGAAGTGGCGGGGATCACCGCACCTGTGGCAGACCTTCGGTTGCCCCTGGTAGAAGATCTGGATTCTGTCCCTCCCCAGAAATGCTGAGGAGGGGATGTGGGTGACCGTACCTCCTGAAACCTTCAACTTTACCATGAAGGTCCAGCCCCCTGACCAAATGCCAAACTCGTCCCTATTTTTCTTAGGGACCTGGGTGACTTCCCCATAACGGGAAAGCCACGTCATTATGTCGACCCCAGAGAGTGACTCGTTACCTGTCAGAACGGTCACCCTCTTTACACTGTTTTGACGAGACACCGCCTGCACGGCAAAGTCTCGCCAGCCGGGCTCCCCCTTTGCCAGTTCAAAATTCGACCAGAAAAGCTCCAAGCCCTCCGGCCGAACAAAACTGACATCGAAGAAGGAGGTGCCAAACAGATGAATCAGGGCAAAGATGTCCGTTGCCCTGAAGTCCATCTTCAGAAGGAGCTCCACAACCCTCGCTCTTGGCGGGCACGCTTCACTGCCCCTCTACCGAAGACGGACCACATTCCGCCTGGCCACCCCCTGCCCAGCTGTCGGGAGGGACCAAACCGTTTCCCCTTCCCTTTTATCTTGGAAGGCAGCCAGGCCGTGTCTATCCAGCCAAAAGGCCAAGTCCACCACTCTTCCCTCTACTTCGATCGTCCGTTCTCCCTTTTTGAGGGCCTCCAGGAAACGGTGCCGCAAGACGCTATCCCTGAGGTCCAGAGGCGAGGAAACCCCTTGACTAGACGCCGAGGCTCCAGCCACCACCCCCGAATAACTCAGAGGACCTGTGGCCGGGGGGGCAGATGGACCGGCCCCCTCCCCCCTTCTCCCACTACCATCAGACACCGTACTCACACTTGCCACGATATTCACACTTGCCACCTCAGACGCACTGCCACTCACATCCTCAACCACAGACACTTCCATACCCACACCCTCCTCATCCACTCCATCAGTCACCGCACTCTCACTCACATGCACACTGGGGTCAGTATTATTTTGCCTCACCTTTTGGGTATTTTCAGGTTTTGTTTTCCCACTGCTACCGCCACCTACTGGTGGCATCTTCCCTGCTGGGGGGTTTGGAACACACAGCGCTGCTGTCCCTTTAAGAGTCCTGCTGCCATTGGTTTTAAGCAGCACTGTCTGACTTTCCACCACAGCAGGCACAGAGCTTCCTCCCTCACTGGCAGGTAGGAAGTCAGGAGCAGACCCGCCTCCAGCTCCATCCTGCCTTGTGGCCAGAGCCCCCACCGCAGGTAAGCCCCCCAGCCCAGGGGACCCCGCCAGGCAGGCGCCCTTGCTGCTATCTGCTGCAGTTCCTGCACCATTGCAGACCGCAGCTAAGACCATTAATTTTTCTTTTGCTTTGGAAGCCACGCCCCCAGCCTTCAGCTGCACAGCACAGCTATCCAAAGCTGCTCCTACATGGGCAGCGGGTGCCGAGGAGGCCACGCCCCCTGAGACCGGCCGCAGCGGGACCCCCAGAGCCGATCCAGAGCTGGATCCACCCCCAGGAATCCCCCCAGTGGTACCAGTCCCCTGAGGCACAGCACCCCCCACCACCACACCCTGGGCCACAAACAGCCTGGCCACAGCAACTCCAGCGGATGGCCCCAGGCTAGGCCACTCCCCCTCAGCATCCACCAGCGGCGGTGCCCCCAATGCAGGAGACCCCGACTTCACCGCAGACCCCGCCAGGGGAGCTTCCACCACTTTCTTTTTATGAGCCTGCTCTGCTGGAGCCGCAGGCCCCTCACCCTTTACTTTACTAGGTGCCTGGGTCCCCAGAAGCGATCCAGCTTTAACGGATCCGTAAGTGGGGGACCCAGACACCCCAGCGCTCACCGCCGGAGATGCGGTCCCGGCTGTCACTCTCCTGCCCACCACTGGGCCGCCCTCCACATCATGCTCCATATCAGACACATCACTACCCCCTCCATTACCACAAACAGAGGCAGCGCCCTGCGTGTCATGGCCTGTAATCTCCCAGCTCCCTCGCTGCGGACCCACAACAGAGGCCGAGCCGGGGTGGGTAGCGGGTGCCGCACAGCGGGACCGGGGGGCCCCAGAGAGTGGGACATACACGAATTTCTGCACAGTTGATGTTTTCTGCTTATTCCTCTTCTTAGCCTTTCTCTTCATCCCCCTCCTGGTTGCCTCGTCCTCGCAGATCTCATCCCCGAACCTCAGCTGGTTAAAACGGACCGGGGACTCGATCTGCCGGATCTGCTGCATGACGAGGCAGCCCCCCTCACTGCTACTACCACCATCCTCATCCTCCCCCTCGCTCCCGCTGTCCCCTGAAGGGCCAGAATCTGACGGGAGAGCCACCTGCTCGGGGGCTATCCCGCTATGCGACGCCTGGAGATCTCTTACCAGGCCACCAGATGGTGGGTAGGGCACGACCTCCTCCTCGCATTCCTCTTCCTCATCATCCTCCTCCACCACCTCCTCCACCATCTGGCCAGAGCTCCGTGACCCCTCCAGAGCCCCACCGGCCATGGCTCTGAACCGGTCATCGTTCTCCAGCTTTTCACGGAAGGGCCCGCTGCCATCTAGGATCTCACATCTCCGGCTTTCCAGGTCTTGTATGGATTTTTTGATCTTCTTGACCGCGGCGGATAGCTCGGCCTTCTTATTACCGGAGGCCCTGTCAGACCTCTCCTTAGCTACCCTCAACTCCCCCCAGAGGGATTTTAGTTTCCTTGAGGCGTCCTCATACTCGCAGAGGTGCGCATGGACGCGGGAACCATAGCCCAGGGCGGATTCTCTAGCCGCCTTGGTGCCCCAACCAAGAGGCACCGCTGCAGCACCCCTGCTCGTACTAGGCCTACCTCCGGGGGAAGGAGCCGCCGCGGCCTCAGGGGTCCTCCGGGTCTTCATGTTGGATCCTTGGCCAGATCTTGTGACCCTAGCCGGAGTTGGAGTCCTCCCACCCCCCGCCGACTTGGACAGGGAGGTGGGAGCCGGGGGCCCAGCCCCGGAGGCCAGTCCCAAAATGAGCCTTCTTTCCTGGGAAGGGGGCAGACAAAAAGTCCTGGATGGAAAACTTTACCTCCCTTCCCAGGAGCTCTCTCTAGGCAGCACACAGACCACACGGCAAACAGGCTCCGCCTCTTCCTGTATGACACTCCAGAGCTGCACTCACTATTCTGCTGGTGCAGTCACTGTGTACATACATTACATTACTGATCCTGAGTTACCTTCTGTTTTATACTCCAGAGCTGCACTCACTATTCTGCTGGTGCAGTCACTGTGTACATACATTACTGATCCTGAGTTACATCCTGTATTATACTCCAGAGCTGCACTCACTGTTCTGCTGTGTGAGTCACTACAGACAACAATCACGTGGATGCCATTGTGAAATATTAAGCTCAGATCAGGATATTTCCCAAAAGTGACAGGTCTTTACTGTACAAATCAAGTCTCGGCCAAATATTTACATTCTGTAACTTCTGTGTCACTTTGCATCAGAGAAAACAAATTCTCTTTGTCGCCCTGAAAACCAATTATAAAAGGAACCCAACCATGAAGTGTGCGGTGTGGAAAGTGGACGCCGTGGGACTGAACGCTGCGCTCACATTTTACTCGTCGTCTTTTCATTGCTGCAATAAACGCAAATTGACAATTTTCCAGATTGTGAGTTTAGTTCGGGTCCTGGGTGCGAGGCGCCTTCATTATCTGCTATTGATCCCCTAAGCACAGTAGAAATCACCCAGTGAAGTAAACAGCCTGCAGCATTCCTAGGGATGACCATGCATATATACAGTGCCTTGAAAAAAGTATTCATATCCTGTGAACTTTTCTACATTTTTTCACATTGAAACCACAAACTTAAATTTATTTTACTGGGATTTTCTGCAATGCCAACACTAAGTAATGAGTATTTGTGAAGTGTAAAGGAAATGATACAAGGTTTTCTAAGTACATTGATTCCACCTGTGTGTCATTTCTTCTCAGTATAACTACAGCTGTTCTGTGAAGGCCTCAGAGGTTTGTCTGAGAATATTAGGGATCAAACAACATCATGAAAACCAAGGAGCCCACCAGACAGGTCAGAGATAAAGTTATGCAGAAGAGTAAGGCAGGGGTAGGTTATAAAAAAAGTAACCCAAGCTCTGAACATCTCACGGAGCACTGTTCCTCCATCATCCAAATATGGAAGGAGTATGGCACAACTGCAAACCTACCGAGACATGGTCGTCCACCTAACCTGACGTCCCAAGCAAGGAGAGCATTAATTACAGAAGCATCCAAGAGGCCCATGGTCGCTTGAGGAGCTGCAGAGTTCAAGTGGGATACTGTGACGCTAGTCACAGCCCAATGGCCAGGACGTGAGGCAGCAAAGTCAGACGTTCCTGGGTCAATACCAAAAGCGTAAACCAAGGGAAAATACAAAGTCGTAAGTCAGATCAGATGCCAGGGTCAGAATACCAGAGAAATAGCGGATAAGCAAAGGGGCAATAACAAACTAGTAGTCAGAACACGGTCCAAAGGTCAATGGCAGAATATCAGATGCAAAGGGGAAATAACAAACGCGTAGTCTGAACACGGTCCAAAGGTCAGCAGCAGAAGAAGATCACAACTTACAGCACAGGGATCAGGCGAACACGCACCAGAGAGCACAAGCTTAGAACAAGCTTTTGACTGGCAGTGATCTGGGCCAGACAGCTCACCTAAATAGCAGGGTAATTACCAAGAACAGGGAGCACCTGTGGAAATCTCTGCTCCTCCCAGTCAGATAGGTCAACCAAGCTGTCAATCAAAGCATCGGCAGCTCAGCACGCCCCAGTACAGGATAGGATGACAGAGCTGTCCATCACTGAGTCCCAGGCATTCTGAGCAGAGGAATCGTGACAGACACTCGGTTGACAGGACAACTATTAGTCGTATACTCCATAAATCCGGCCCTTACGGAAGAGTGACAAAAAGAAAGACTTTTTAAAAAAAAAATTCATTTAGGGGACACAGCGAGCATGTGAAGTTAGGGGCTCTGGTCACATGAGACCAAAGGAGAACATGTGGGGTGGTAAACTAACAGCGCACTCTAGAAACACCATTCCTACCATGACACATGATGGTGACTGCATCATGCTGTGGGGAGGCTTTTCTTCTGCAGGGGCAGGGAAGCTGATCAGATTTGAATGAGAGATGGACGGAGCTAAATACAGGGCCATCCCGGAGGAAAATCTGTTAAAGGCTGCAAAGAATTTGAGAATGGGTCATAGGTTCACCTTCCAGCAGGACAAGAACCCTAAATATCCTGCCAGAGCTACAATGGAGGGTTTATATCAGAGCATATTCATGTGTGTGAATGGCTCAGTCACCATCCGTACTGAAACCACAAAGAATCTGACCAGATGTGAAAATTACTGATCACAGACGTCTCCATCCAATCTCACTGAGCGAGAGCGAGTGTCCAAAGAAGGGAAAAAAATGTCACCTCTACATGTACAAAGCTGGAGAGACAAACCCCAAAAGACTGCAGCAGAAATTGCAAGATGGTTCTACAAAGTATTAGACTATAGGGGACTGAATACAAATGCACATCACAATTTCCAGATTTATATTTTTAAAATATTTGGAAAACATAGTAACATAGTAACATAGTAACATAGTTAGTAAGGCCGAAAAAAGACATTTGTCCATCCAGTTCAGCCTATATTCCATCATAATAAATACCCAGATCTACGTCCTTCTACAGAACCTAATAATTGTATGATACAATATTGTTCTGCTCCAGGAAGACATCCAGGCCTCTCTTGAACCCCTCGACTGAGTTCGCCATCACCACCTCCTCAGGCAAGCAATTCCAGATTCTCACTGCCCTAACAGTAAAGAATCCTCTTCTATGTTGGTGGAAAAACCTTCTCTCCTCCAGACGCAAAGAATGCCCCCTTGTGCCCGTCACCTTCCTTGGTATAAACAGATCCTCAGCGAGATATTTGTATTGTCCCCTTATATACTTATACATGGTTATTAGATCGCCCCTCAGTCGTCTTTTTTCTAGACTAAATAATCCTAATTTCGCTAATCTATCTGGGTATTGTAGTTCTCCCATCCCCTTTATTAATTTTGTTGCCCTCCTTTGTACTCTCTCTAGTTCCATTATATCCTTCCTGAGCACCGGTGCCCAAAACTGGACACAGTACTCCATGTGCGGTCTAACTAGGGATTTGTACAGAGGCAGTATAATGCTCTCATCATGTGTATCCAGACCTCTTTTAATGCACCCCATGATCCTGTTTGCCTTGGCAGCTGCTGCCTGGCACTGGCTGCTCCAGGTAAGTTTATCATTAACTAGGATCCCCAAGTCCTTCTCCCTGTCAGATTTACCCAGTGGTTTCCCGTTCAGTGTGTAATGGTGATATTGATTCCCTCTTCCCATGTGTATAACCTTACATTTATCATTGTTAAACCTCATCTGCCACCTTTCAGCCCAAGTTTCCAACTTATCCAGATCCATCTGTAGCAGAATACTATCTTCTCTTGTATTAACTGCTTTACATAGTTTTGTATCATCTGCAAATATCGATATTTTACTGTGTAAACCTTCTACCAGATCATTAATGAATATGTTGAAGAGAACAGGTCCCAATACTGACCCCTGCGGTACCCCACTGGTCACAGCGACCCAGTTAGAGACTATACCATTTATAACCACCCTCTGCTTTCTATCACTAAGCCAGTTACTAACCCATTTACACACATTTTCCCCCAGACCAAGCATTCTCATTTTGTGTACCAACCTCTTGTGCGGCACGGTATCAAACGCTTTGGAAAAATCGAGATATACCACGTCCAATGACTCACCGTGGTCCAGTCTATAGCTTACCTCTTCATAAAAACTGATTAGATTGGTTTGACAGGAGCGATTTCTCATAAACCCATGCTGATATGGAGTTAAACAGTTATTCTCATTGAGATAATCCAGAATAACATCCCTCAGAAACCCTTCAAATATTTTACCAACAATAGAGGTTAGACTTACTGGCCTATAATTTCCAGGTTCACTTTTAGAGCCCTTTTTGAATATTGGCACCACATTTGCTATGCGCCAGTCCTGCGGAACAGACCCTGTCGCTATAGAGTCACTAAAAATAAGAAATAATGGTTTATCTATTACATTACTTAGTTCTCTTAGTACTCGTGGGTGTATGCCATCCGGACCCGGAGATTTATCTATTTTAATCTTATTTAGCCGGTTTCGCACCTCTTCTTGGGTTAGATTGGTGACCCTTAATATAGGGTTTTCATTGTTTCTTGGGATTTCACCTAGCATTTCATTTTCCACCGTGAATACCGTGGAGAAGAAGGTGTTTAATATGTTAGCTTTTTCCTCGTCATCTACAACCATTCTTTCCTCACTATTTTTTAAGGGGCCTACATTTTCAGTTTTTATTCTTTTACTATTGATATAGTTGAAGAACAGTTTGGGATTAGTTTTACTCTCCTTAGCAATGTGCTTCTCTGTTTCCTTTTTGGCAGCTTTAATTAGTTTTTTAGATAAAGTATTTTTCTCCCTATAGTTTTTTAGAGCTTCAATGGTGCCATCCTGCTTTAGTAGTGCAAATGCTTTCTTTTTACTGTTAATTGCCTGTCTTACTTCTTTGTTTAGCCACATTGGGTTTTTCCTATTTCTAGTCCTTTTATTCCCACAAGGTATAAACCGCTTACACTGCCTATTTAGGATGTTCTTAAACATTTCCCATTTATTATCTGTATTCTCATTTCTGAGCATATTGTCCCAGTCTACCAGATTAAGGGCATCTCTAAGCTGTTCAAACTTTGCCTTCCTAAAGTTCAATGTTTTTGTGACTCCCTGACAAGTCCCCCTAGTGAAAGACAGGTGAAGCTGCACAATATTGTGGTCGCTATTTCCTAAATGCCCAACCACCTGCAGATTTGTTATTCTGTCAGGTCTATTAGATAGTATTAGGTCTAAAAGTGCTGCTCCTCTGGTTGGATTCTGCACCAATTGTGAAAGATAATTTTTCTTGGTTATTAGCAGAAACCTGTTGCCTTTATGGGTTTCACAGGTTTCTGTTTCCCAGTTAATATCCGGGTAGTTAAAGTCCCCCATAACCAGGACCTCATTATGGGTTGCAGCTTCATCTATCTGCTTTAGAAGTAGACTTTCCATGCTTTCTGTTATATTTGGGGGTTTGTAACAGACCCCAATGAGAATTTTGTTACCATTTTTCCCTCCATGAATTTCAACCCATATGGACTCGACATCCTCATTCCCTTCGCTAATATCCTCCCTTAAAGTGGACTTTAGACAAGACTTTACATAGAGACAAACCCCTCCTCCTCTACGATTTTTACGATCCTTTCTAAACAGACTGTAACCCTGTAAGTTAACTGCCCAGTCATAGCTTTCATCTAACCATGTCTCGGTTATTCCCACTATGTCAAAGTTACCTGTAGATATTTCTGCTTCTAGTTCTTCCATCTTGTTTGTCAGGCTTCTGGCGTTTGCGAGCATGCAGTTTAGAGGATTTTGTTTTGTTCCAATCTCCTCACTGTGGATTGTTTTAGAAATGTTCTTACCTCCCTTCTGAGTATGTTTTCCTGGGTCGTCTTTGTTCGAGTCTAATGTTTTTCTTCCCGTCCCCTCTTCTTCTAGTTTAACGCCCTCCTGATGAGTGTAGCGAGTCTTCTGGCGAATGTGTGTTTCCCAGGTTTGTTGAGGTGTAGTCCGTCTCTGGCGAGGAGTCCATCATACCAGTAATTCACACCGTGGTCCAGGAATCCAAATCCTTGTTGTCTGCACCATCGTCTTAGCCAGTTGTTTGCATCAAGGATCCTGTTCCATCTCCTGGTTCCATGCCCGTCTACTGGAAGGATAGAAGAAAAAACTACCTGTGCATCCAGTTCCTTTACTTTCTTCCCCAACTCTTCAAAGTCCTTGCAGATTGTCGGTAGGTCCTTCCTTGCCGTGTCATTGGTGCCAACATGTATCAGAAGAAATGGGTGGACGTCCTTGGAGCTGAAGAGCTTTGGTATCCTATCGGTCACATCCTTGATCATCGCACCTGGAAGGCAGCATACTTCTCTTGCAGTTATGTCCGGTCTGCAGATGGCTGCTTCGGTGCCTCTCAGTAGTGAGTCTCCCACCACCACCACTCTTCGTTGCTTCTTGGCTGTACTTTTTGCTGTCACTTGTTGCTGTGTGCCCTTTTCTTTTTTGCTTGCTGGTATTGCTTCATTCTTAGGTGTGCCATCTTCATCCTCTACAAAGATTTGATATCGGTTCTTCAGTTGTGTGGTTGTGTGGTGTATCATTTCCTTTACACTTCACAAATACTTGATACTTTGTATTGGTACCACATCAAATCCCAATAAAATACATTTAAGTTTGATGGTGTAACATGAAAAAATCTTGAAAGGTTCACAGGGTATGAAAACGTTTTCAAGGCACTATTTTCACTGCAGGAAAAAAAATATTGAGCGAGGTCACAGAAGAGCATATCTCACATCTTTTCAGCTCTTACAAAGTAATTTTCCTTCCACTGAAGACCCTTATTGTTCCCACACATTAAGATTACCTTTTCATGTCCCCCTTAAAGTATGGTATGATCAAAAGTGCCCCACAAACACAGTAAGAGACACTCACAGGGAATACCTACACAGTAACCTCCGCACACCGTTTGATGAACCTACTGTACCCCCACGTAAAGTATAATACCCCCACAGTGACCCAAATGCAGTATAATGGCCTGTACACATCCCTTTATACATTATAATGGCCCCCAAACAGCATGATGACCCCTACACAACCCTTCACATTGTACAATGACCCGTACACAATATAATGGCCCCCTAGCCCTCCAAACAGTTAAAAAGCCCCCACAGAGCCCTGCAAATTCAATAATTGTCCCCACAGAGTAATGTAAACTGCATAATGGCCCCCACAAAGCCCTGCAAACTTTATAATGTCCCACATATAGCCCTAATAACTGTATAATGATCCCAATATAGCTCTCCAAACATAATGACCCCCACATAGCCCTCCAAACTGTATAATGGCCCCCACATAGCACTGTACACTGTATAATGGCCCCCACATACCCCTCCAAACGGTATAATGAGCCCCACAAAGCTCTGCAAACCATATAATGGCCTCCACATAGCATTGCACAAAGTATAATGGCCCACACAAAGCCCTGCAAACTGTATAATGGCTCCCACATAGCCCTGCAAACTGTATGATGCCACCAACATAGCCCAGTAATCTGTATAATGACCCTCCTATAGCCCTGCAAACTGTTTAACAGCCCCCACATAGCTCTGCAAACTGTATAATGACCCCCCTATAGCCCTATAAACTGTATAATGCCCCCCACATAGCCCTGCAAACCGTATTATTGGCCCCACATAGCCCTGTATAATAGCCTCCACATAGCCCTTCATGTAGTATATGGCCTACACATAGTCCTCCGTGTAGTATGAAGGCCCACACATAGCCCTCCATGTAGTATAATGGCCCACACATAGCACTCCATATAGTATAATGGCCTACACATAGCCCTCCATGTAGTATAATGGCCCACACATAGCTCTCCATGTAGTATAATGGCCCACACATAGCCCTCTATGTAGTATAATGGCCCACACATAGCCCTCCATGTAGTATAATGACCCCCACATAGCCCTCCAAACTGTATAATGGCCCCCACATAGCCCTGCAAACGGCATAATGAGCCCCACAAAGCTCTGCAAACCATATAATGGCCTCCACGTAGCATTGCACATAGTATAATGGCCCACATAAAGCCCTGCAAACTGTATAATGGCACCCACATAGCCCTGCAAACTGTATGATGCCACCAACATAGCCCAATAAACTGTATAATAGTAACATAGTAACATAGTTAGTAAGGCCGAAAAAAGACATTTGTCCATCCAGTTCAGCCTATATTCCATCATAATAAATCCCCAGATCTACGTTCTTCTACAGAACCTAATAATTGTATGATACAATATTGTTCTGCTCCAGGAAGACATCCAGGCCTCTCTTGAACCCCTCGACTGAGTTCGCCATCACCACCTCCTCAGGCAAGCAATTCCAGATTCTCACTGCCCTAACAGTAAAGAATCCTCTTCTATGTTGGTGGAAAAACCTTCTCTCCTCCAGACGCAAAGAATGCCCCCTTGTGCCCGTCACCTTCCTTGGTATAAACAGATCCTCAGCGAGATATTTGTATTGTCCCCTTATATACTTATACATGGTTATTAGATCGCCCCTCAGTCGTCTTTTTTCTAGACTAAATAATCCTAATTTCGCTAATCTATCTGGGTATTGTAGTTCTCCCATCCCCTTTATTAATTTTGTTGCCCTCCTTTGTACTCTCTCTAGTTCCATTATATCCTTCCTGAGCACCGGTGCCCAAAACTGGACACAGTACTCCATGTGCGGTCTAACTAGGGATTTGTACAGAGGCAGTATAATGCTCTCATCATGTGTATCCAGACCTCTTTTAATGCACCCCATGATCCTGTTTGCCTTGGCAGCTGCTGCCTGGCACTGGCTGCTCCAGGTAAGTTTATCATTAACTAGGATCCCCAAGTCCTTCTCCCTGTCAGATTTACCCAGTGGTTTCCCGTTCAGTGTGTAATCGTGATATTGATTCCTTCTTCCCATGTGTATAACCTTACATTTATCATTGTTAAACCTCATCTGCCACCTTTCAGCCCAAGTTTCCAACTTATCCAGATCCATCTGTAGCAGAATACTATCTTCTCTTGTATTAACTGCTTTACATAGTTTTGTATCATCTGCAAATATCGATATTTTACTGTGTAAACCTTCTACCAGATCATTAATGAATATGTTGAAGAGAACAGGTCCCAATACTGACCCCTGCGGTACCCCACTGGTCACAGCGACCCAGTTAGAGACTATACCATTTATAACCACCCTCTGCTTTCTATCACTAAGCCAGTTACTAACCCATTTACACACATTTTCCCCCAGACCAAGCATTCTCATTTTGTGTACCAACCTCTTGTGCGGCACGGTATCAAACGCTTTGGAAAAATCGAGATATACCACGTCCAATGACTCACCGTGGTCCAGCCTATAGCTTACCTCTTCATAAAAACTGATTAGATTGGTTTGACAGGAGCGATTTCTCATAAACCCATGCTGATATGGAGTTAAACAGTTATTCTCATTGAGATAATCCAGAATAACATCCCTCAGAAACCCTTCAAATATTTTACCAACAATAGAGGTTAGACTTACTGGCCTATAATTTCCAGGTTCACTTTTAGAGCCCTTTTTGAATATTGGCACCACATTTGCTATGCGCCAGTCCTGCGGAACAGACCCTGTCGCTATAGAGTCACTAAAAATAAGAAATAATGGTTTATCTATTACATTACTTAGTTCTCTTAGTACTCGTGGGTGTATGCCATCCGGACCCGGAGATTTATCTATTTTAATCTTATTTAGCCGGTTTCGCACCTCTTCTTGGGTTAGATTGGTGAACCTTAATATAGGGTTTTCATTGTTTCTTGGGATTTCACCTAGCATTTCATTTTCCACCGTGAATACCGTGGAGAAGAAGGTGTTTAATATGTTAGCTTTTTCCTCGTCATCTACAACCATTCTTTCCTCACTATTTTTTAAGGGGCCTACATTTTCAGTTTTTATTCTTTTACTATTGATATAGTTGAAGAACAGTTTGGGATTAGTTTTACTCTCCTTAGCAATGTGCTTCTCTGTTTCCTTTTTGGCAGCTTTAATTAGTTTTTTAGATAAAGTATTTTTCTCCCTATAGTTTTTTAGAGCTTCAATGGTGCCATCCTGCTTTAGTAGTGCAAATGCTTTCTTTTTACTGTTAATTGCCTGTCTTACTTCTTTGTTTAGCCACATTGGGTTTTTCCTATTTCTAGTCCTTTTATTCCCACAAGGTATAAACCGCTTACACTGCCTATTTAGGATGTTCTTAAACATTTCCCATTTATTATCTGTATTCTCATTTCTGAGGATATTGTCCCAGTCTACCAGATTAAGGGCATCTCTAAGCTGTTCAAACTTTGCCTTCCTAAAGTTCAATGTTTTTGTGACTCCCTGACAAGTCCCCCTAGTGAAAGACAGGTGAAACTGCACAATATTGTGGTCGCTATTTCCTAAATGCCCAACCACCTGCAGATTTGTTATTCTGTCAGGTCTATTAGATAGTATTAGGTCTAAAAGTGCTGCTCCTCTGGTTGGATTCTGCACCAATTGTGAAAGATAATTTTTCTTGGTTATTAGCAGAAACCTGTTGCCTTTATGGGTTTCACAGGTTTCTGTTTCCCAGTTAATATCCGGGTAGTTAAAGTCCCCCATAACCAGGACCTCATTATGGGTTGCAGCTTCATCTATCTGCTTTAGAAGTAGACTTTCCATGCTTTCTGTTATATTTGGGGGTTTGTAACAGACCCCAATGAGAATTTTGTTACCATTTTTCCCTCCATGAATTTCAACCCATATGGACTCGACATCCTCATTCCCTTCGCTAATATCCTCCCTTAAAGTGGACTTTAGACAAGACTTTACATAGAGACAAACCCCTCCTCCTCTACGATTTTTACGATCCTTTCTAAACAGACTGTAACCCTGTAAGTTAACTGCCCAGTCATAGCTTTCATCTAACCATGTCTCGGTTATTCCCACTATGTCAAAGTTACCTGTAGATATTTCTGCTTCTAGTTCTTCCATCTTGTTTGTCAGGCTTCTGGCGTTTGCGAGCATGCAGTTTAGAGGATTTTGTTTTGTTCCAATCTCCTCACTGTGGATTGTTTTAGAAATGTTCTTACCTCCCTTCTGAGTATGTTTTCCTGGGTTGTCTTTGTTCGAGTCTAATGTTTTCCTCCCGTCCCCTCTTCTTCTAGTTTAACGCCCTCCTGATGAGTGTAGCGAGTCTTCTGGCGAATGTGTGTTTCCCAGGTTTGTTGAGGTGTAGTCCGTCTCTGGCGAGGAGTCCATCATACCAGTAATTCACACCGTGGTCCAGGAATCCAAATCCTTGTTGTCTGCACCATCGTCTTAGCCAGTTGTTTGCATCAAGGATCCTGTTCCATCTCCTGGTGCCATGCCCGTCTACTGGAAGGATAGAAGAAAAAACTACCTGTGCATCCAGTTCCTTTACTTTCTTCCCCAACTCTTCAAAGTCCTTGCAGATTGTCGGTAGGTCCTTCCTTGCCGTGTCATTGGTGCCAACATGTATCAGAAGAAATGGGTGGACGTCCTTGGAGCTGAAGAGCTTTGGTATCCTATCGGTCACATCCTTGATCATCGCACCTGGAAGGCAGCATACTTCTCTTGCAGTTATGTCCGGTCTGCAGATGGCTGCTTCGGTGCCTCTCAGTAGTGAGTCTCCCACCACCACCACTCTTCGTTGCTTCTTGGCTGTACTTTTTGCTGTCACTTGTTGCTGTGTGCCCTTTTCTTTTTTGCTTGCTGGTATTGCTTCATTCTTAGGTGTGCCATCTTCATCCTCTACAAAGATTTGATATCGGTTCTTCAGTTGTGTGGTTGGTGATTTCTCCATGGTCTTCTTGCTTCTTTTGGTCACATGCTTCCACTCATCTGCTTTTGGAGGTTCTCTGACACTTTTTGCACCTTCTGTGACCAGTAGAGATGCTTCTGTTCTGTCTAGAAAGTCTTCATTCTCTTTGATGAGTTTCAAAGTTGCTATTCTTTCTTCCAGACCCCGCACCTTTTCTTCTAAAAGGGCCACTAGTCTACACTTCTGACAGGTGAAATTGGATTCTTCTTCTGGTCGATCTGTGAACATGTAGCACATGCTGCAGCTCACCATGTAGGTTGTCACATCTGCCATGTTGCTCCTAGATCCTGCTGACTTGCTGTGTGTTTTCCTTCTTGTGTAATCTACTCAGCCAAGCTCTCTTGCAATAATGTCCTACAGGCAAAAATTCGGCGCGCGGTTTGGTGATGCTTTCGAAGCAGCTGGTCCCGGCTGTACCCAACGATCTTCTAGCTTAGGGAGACTTCGCTTCTCCCAGAAGGCACCTGGAATATGCAAATTAGCCTCCTGAAGCTTGAATCCCTGGTTTGGTGATGCTTTCGAAGCAGCTGGTCCCGGCTGTACCCAACGATCTTCTAGCTTAGGGAGATTTCTATATGACCCTTCTATAGCTCTGCAAACTGTTTAACGGCCTCCACATAGCTCTGCAAACTTTATAATGACCCCCCTATAGCCCTATAAACTGTATAATGCCCCCCACATAGCCCTGCAAACCGTATTATTGGCCCCACATAGCCCTGTATAATAGCCTCCACATAGCCCTTCATGTAGTATATGGCCTACACATAGTCCTCCATGTAGTATAATGGCCCACACATAGCACTCCATGTAGTATAATGGCCTACACATAGCCCTCCATGTAGTATAATGGCCCACACATAGCTTTAGATGTAGTATAATGGCCCACACATAGCCCTCTATGTAGTATAATGGCCCACACATAGCCCTCCATGTAGTATAATGGCCCACACATAGCCCTCCATGTAGTATAATGGCCCACACATAGCACTCCATGTAGTATAATGGTCCACACATAGCCCTCCATGTAGTATAATGGCCCACACATAGCCCTCTTTGTAGTATAATGGCCCACACATAGCCCTCCATGTAGTATAATGGCCCACACATAGCCCTCCATGTAGTATAATGGCCTACACATAGCCCTCTTTGTAGTATAATGGCCCACACATAGCCCTCCATGTAGTATAATGGCCCACACATAGCCCTCCATGTAGTATAATGGCCCACACATAGCCCTCCATGTAGTATAATGGCCCACACATAGCCCTCCATGTAGTATAATGGTCCACACATAGCCCTGCATGTAGTAGAATGGCCCACACATAGCCCTCCATGTAGTATTATGCCCCACACATAGCCCTCTTTGTAGTGTAATGGCCCACACGTAGCCCTCCATGTAGTATTATGGTCCAATCATAGCCCTCCATGTAGTATAATGGCCCACACATAGCCCTCCATGTAGTACAATGGCCCACACTTAGCCCTCCATGTAGTATAATGGTCCACACATAGCCCTGCATGTGGTATAATGGTCCACACATAGCCCTCCATGTAGTATAATGGTCCACACATAGCCCTCCATGTAGTATAATGGCCCACACATAGCCCTCCATGTAGTATAATGGTCCACACATAGCCCTGCATGTGGTATAATGGTCCACACATAGCCCTGTATGTAGTATAATGGCTCACACATAGCCCTCCATGTAGTATTATGGTCCACACATAGCCCTGCATGTAGTATAATGGCCCACACATAGCCCTCCATGCAGTATAATGGTCCACACATAGCCCTGCATGTAGTATAATGGTCCACACATAGCCCTCCATGTAGTATAATGGCCCACACATAGCCCTGCATGTAGTATAATAGCCCACACATAGCCCTCCATGTAGCATAATGGTCCACACATAGCCCTGCATGTAGTATAATGGCCCACACATAGCCCTTTATATAGTACTAGATGGTGGCCCGATTCTAACGCATTGGGTATTCTAGAATATGCATGTCCACGTAGTATATTGCCCAGCCACGTAGTATATTGCACAGCCACGTAGTACATTGCCCAGCAATACGCAGCATCAATAGTAAAAAGTTGCTCACACAGGGTTAATAGCTGCGTAACCAGAGTGCGTTACACCACGCTCCAGTAATGCTGCCATTAACCCTGTGTGAGGGCTGACTGGATGACTGGAGGGGAGTATGGAGCGGGCACTGACTGTGGGAAGGAAAGAGCGGCCATATTGCCGCCGGACTGTGGCCGACGCTGATTGGTCGTGGCAATGGTCGTGGGCGTTTTGCCACGACCAATCAACGACTTGGATTCCATGACAGACAGAGGCCGTGACCAATGAATATTACATTGCCCTGTATAATAGCCTCCACGTAGCCCTTCATGTAGTATATGGCCTACACATAGCCCTCCATGTAGTATAATGGCCCACACATAGCCCTCCATGTAGTATAATGGCCCACACGTAGCCCTCCATGTAGTATAATGGCCCACACATAGCCCTCCATGTAGTATAATGGCCCACACATAGCCCTCCATGTAGTATAATGGCCCACACGTAGCCCTCCATGTAGTATAATGGTCCACACATAGCCCTCCATGCAGTATAATGGTCCACACATAGCCCTCCATGGAGTATTATGCCCCACACATAGCCCTCCATGTATTATAATGGCCCACACATAGCCCTCTATGTAGTACAATGGCCCACACATAGCCCTTTATGTAGCATAATGGACCCTCACAATGTACTCAATGATTTAAAAAAAAAAATAGTCACCTCTCCCTGTTCCACGCCGCTCCTGCCTCTGCGAAAACAGTTGAAAGTGCGATGGCGGGTGCAGAGGGTCCCGAGCAGGGGCTGAATCACAGGCTTGAGTCTACAACAAATAGGGGTACACCACAAGAGCTGAAAGATCTGAGGCCTCGGTGTTGGCCAGTGTGGCTAAAATAGGGACATCCGTGATAAGAAAGGACGCATCTTCTGCTAGAATGTGGGTATTTGTGGCTCCTCATGGAAAAATAGTAGAAGACTTCATAGCAAATATCAAAATGGGCTACAAATCCCAACACAGACCCCAGAACTGATAGGATGAAGGCTCCTGCTCTCTCCATATTCTGGAGTCATATCCACACGTGTTTATTGAAGCCCCCTCTGCAGGACGTCACATTTATTGGTTCTGGCTTCAATATATGAAAGGACATTTTATTATTCTACAGAATTTCCAAGAAGAAAAACATTTCTCCTGTTCCTTCATTTTCCAGTAAAACCAGTCTTGTTATTAAACATCGGATGCTTCAGGTCTAGTGTCAGTGAAGGCGAGAAATTGCAATTTCGGGGATTTCGTTCCTAGAAATAAAAAAAAATAATCTATAGAGAAATTCTTCATGAAATTGAATCCTTAGACCTCAGTGATAAATGTAGACCAAGACTCCCTCCTACCACACTGCATTCATAGTACTGAGGGCTTCCTATATGGTAACTTTGGGCTTTCTCAGGCACCAGGACCGAGGATCAACTTTTTACCTCTTCAACACATTTGCCCCTTCTGTTACAGCTGGACTGAACACCTTAGAGGCATGATGAGAATGCACCGCATGACCCCTGCGCTGGAGGTTGAGGTGGCCATTATGGCACTGGCTGGAGAAGCCAGGGATTCAGTAATGTTATGGACCCCCCGAGACTGGGATACCGTTAACAAGGTGTTGCAGATTTTGGAGGAGACTCACGGACATCCCACATGATATAGGGGAACTGAGAACATGTCTTTTTAGTAGAATGCTGAGGGAGGGGGAGAGCGTAACCCATTATATGAATGCATTGCAAGATCTACACACTGCAATTATTAGTAAAGATGGCAGGGGAGTAGGACCCACAGACATAATGTTATGAGACCTCCTTGTGACTTGTTTGCGAGACGTGCTGACAAAGCAAGCCCTGCGAGAACGTGTGCGAGTAAACCCCCAAATGACTTTCCCTGAAGTAGGGAGTGACGCACGCATGCGTGAACAGGAGCAGGGGATGACAGTCCCGGTGGGGAAGGTCCAGAGCGTGAGGGTGTCTGTAAATGCCACTGCTGAACCCCAATGGGTAGAAGAAATGAGGAGAGAACTTGTGAGTGTGAAAGTAGAACTAGCTGACATAAAGAAGAAAACAGAGGCTATCAGTAATTCTTCAGAGAGCAGGGAGGGTCCAGACCCCAGCCATGACTCCCGAATGTTTCCCCGGCCGTGGCCCATCACTTGTTACAACTGCGGAGAGAGTGGACACATCGAACGGGAGTGCACCCGCTGATGAAGAGTGACATCTCACCGCCCGTTAAACTAGAGGGCTCCAAGCCGGGGGGCCGCCGCCCGGAGCCAGAACAGGTGAGGAAGAGTAGTGGAAGTCCCACAAGTTTAGTGTCAACATGCCCCCTGGTATGGGCAGCAATGAACGGACGTGCAGGTGACAATGATGCCAGAAGCTTATTTCCGGCGACATTTTCCCAGAGCAAAACGGCCTGAGAAGGGCCCTGTGATAAAGTTAATGGCGGCCAACCATCTTCCCATCCCAGTCACAGGGGTGGTATGGATGCAAGTGCCCATCGGTGGGAAAGACCTAGGACAGAAAGGCTGTCACATTAGGGATGAATGTGCTGAAGGAGTTTGGAAGCCTTCTCATCAAAGAGCCCTCTAACGAGATCCTAAGACAGTGGGGTCCACATACACCACAGAGAAGAATCTTTCAGCAACTGGCACGAGTGGCACAAGTACAGGAGTCTAACTGCGAGGGAGGAGTGTTAGGAAAAGTAATTGTCCCGGCCTCCACCAAAATTGTTCTTCCACCAGGTCAAACAGTACTATCTCTGCCCATTCACACTTGTGTCCTCTTGGAGGGGGTTGAGGTCCAAATTGAACCATCCTCTTCTGAACAATTACCCACGGGGCTCCTAGCGGTGCATAAATTAGCCATTGTCTGGGAAGGGACTGCTCCGGAGCGGTACATTAACTTAGGAGATCAGGACATTACTGTTGTTCCCAGAAGTGTGATGGCCCGAATAATGAGCCTACCGGAGGGAATAAAGCCCCCCCAAACAGTACAAATGGAGGTGCAACCGGGAGACCCCTGGACTGTGTCAGTAAACTCCATTTCAGTGCCAGAACCTCATTACATCAAGGAGGGCCGACCCATACTGGAACGAATGCAGGCTGAGCAGGCCGAACTCAAACCCACTCAGGTGCAACAGGTAGAAGCTCTGCTGGGAAGGTATAGAGAAATTTTTGCCCTCCACGAGGATGATTTTGGCTGCACCACAGCCATTACGCACAAAATACCAACTGGAAGAGAGCGCTACCAGCAAATTCCCCCACAGTTATACCAGGAAGTGAAGAGCATGTTGAATCAGATGTTGCAGGCCGGCATGATTAGGGAGAGCCAGAGTCCGTGGTCTGCTCCAATTGTGTTAGTACGGAAGAAAGACGGCACCTTGCGCTTTTGTGTGGATTACTAAAAACTCAACGCCTGTACTGTGAAGGACTCTTCCCCTTTATCCCAGATTGAGGAATCCCTGTCTGTTTGGGGGAAAACTAGGTTCTTCTCTTAACTGGACCTCGCCGGCAGCTACTGGCAAGTCCCTATGTCTGAACAAGATTGAGCAAAGACTGCCTTCATTCTTCCCATGGGCCTGTACGAGTTACATTGTATACCGTTTGGCTTAGCCAAAGCTCCCAGAACTTTTCAACGTCTCATGGAAAGGTGCCTAGGGGACTTGAACTTTGAATCGACACTCATCGATAGTCTTTGCGGCTTCATTTGAGGAACATCTGCAGCGCCTAGAACAAGTGTTGGACCGCCTTCAGAAACACAGACTAAAAGTAAAACCTCAGAAGTGCCATCTGTTCCGCATGCAAATTGAATACCTGGGCCATGTCGATTCTGCTGAAGGGGTAGAACCCTCCAGAGAGAAGGTCACTATGATTCAAGATTGGCCCACTCCAGAGACTGTGAAGGATGTTCCTGGGATTGACCGGTTATTACAGGCGGTTTGTGAAGAACTTTGCTCGATGGCCAAAGCCCTTACAGGAGCTGTTGAAAAAGGTACCATTGGGTGCCAAGAACTGGAAGGTATGCTGGGAGGAGTCACAAGAAGAGACCTTTCAAGATCTCAAGAAGACACTCACCGAAGCTCCTATCCTGGCATATGCAGATTTCTCGCAACTGTTCATTCTCCACACCGATGGGAGTCTGCTGGGACTTGGGGCTGTGTTGTCACAGATGCACGACGGAAGAGAGAGGGTCATCGCTTATGCAAATTGGTCCCTTCATGATTCCGAATGCAAGCCGGACAATTACAGTTCTTTCAGGTTGGAGCTGCTTGCGTTGGTGTGGGCTATGACCTAGAGATTTGCGGAATATTTGTCTGGCTCCGAAGTGTTGGTGCGTACTGCTAACAACCCATTTGCTCACCTGGAGTATGCGAGACTGGGGGCCTTGGAACAGCGATGGATAGCCAGAATGGTGAAATTCCGCTATAAAATTGCCTACAAAAGGGGTGCAGAAAATACCCACGCCGATGCCCTGTCCAGGTGGAAGAGTACCAGACCTGAGCGGGACAGAAACGAAGAGCTAGAAGATGATGAGGCCCCTAGATTCTGGAGGTCTGCCAGGATGGTGGTAGCAGCACAGGGACAGATACATTCTTCAGTCCAAGACGGCATACTGGGACGAACTCGAGATGAGTTGGTTCAGCTTCAACAGGAAGCTGGCGAACTGGCTTTGTTAAGACGATGTGTGGCCTCTCAGAGACTTCCAAGCTAGACAGAGAGGTACCTTGTCCCTGGAGGTGTTGCGGATCCTACGACAGTGGGAAAAACTGCGGATGAAGAACGACTTACTATATCGGAAAACACAACTGCGGACTGAGCCAAATGTGACCTGGCAAGTCCTTGTTCCAACAACGTCATTGTCTTAAATTGCTATCGCTGCATATGAACAAGGAGCCCACTTTGGTTAAGAAAAAACCTTCCAGTGGCTACAACGGTTCATCTTCCACCCCCAGTTGAAGGCAAAAGTGGACGAAGCCTGTAGGAAGTGTCGGACATGTGAACTGGCTAAGCCGCCAGAGCAGAAAGCTTCCGTTCATTCCATTGCAACCTCCACTCCTCTGGAACTCTTGACAATAGACTATCTAACCATCGGCCTGGCCAATCAGGGCTATGAACATTGCCTGGTAATGGGTGATCACATCACAAAATTTGCCGTGGTGACTCTGACCTGAGATCAGACTGCGGAGCCTGCTGCGTATGCAATATGTAAGTACTTCATCCAACCCTAAGGGTGTCCAAAGAGAATTCACTCCGATCAGGGAACTTGTTTCTTGGGAATAGTAATGGATGAATTGCACCACCTGTACCAGATTGACAAGTCCCACACCACTCCGTACCGTCCTCAAGGTAATGGTGCATGTGAATGATTTAACCGTACACTAATTCAGATGCTAAGAACTCTTGAGGAAGATGGGAAGGCCCAGTGTCCAGAGTACGTTTCTGAACTGATGTGGGTATATAATAATCCAGTACATCAAACCACGGGATATACACCTTACTCTCTTCTGTTCGGCCGAGAAGTAAAAGGAATCACTGAGTTGGCATTGGACCCAGAAGAGGACTACCCACAGATGGGGGTGTCCTCCTGGGTTCGAGAACATCGGCATCGCCTGTAGACCTTACACCTGTTGGTCCAGACCAGATTACAGGAGCTAGAACACACAGAGACGACCCCATCTGGAGCAACAGAGTTTCGAGCTGGAGACAGTTATATATAAAGAACCTGTTAACCCTTGTTCTGCCTCCTGTGTGTCACTGCATTCTACGCACCTGCTAGCATCCTATAGGACCGTAATACTGTAAGGTGAGTTGTCGGGCATCATACTGTTTGAGGTGAGGTTGTGAGGGCATTATAAGGTGCGTGTGGGAAAGTTGTGTGGCATCATACTGTGTGAGAGGAGGTTGTGGTAGCATCATACTGTGTGGGATGAGGTTGCTGGAGAATTATTCTGTGTGTGGGGTTGTGGGGCATTATACTGTGTGGGGTTGAGGGGCATTATACTGTGTGTGGGTTTTGGGCATTATACTATGTGTGGGTTTGAGGGGCATTATACTATGTGTGGGGTTGAGGGGCATTATACTGTGTGTGGGGTTGAGGGGCATTATACTGTGTGTGGGGTTGTGGGGCATTTTACTGTGAGTGGTTGTGGGGCATTATACTGTGTGTGGGGTTGTGGGGCATTATACTGTGTGAGGGGTTGTGGGGCATTATACTGTGTCTGGGGTTGAGGGACATTATACTGTGTGTGGGGTTGAGGGGCATTATACTGTGTGTGGGGTTGTGGGGCATTATACTGTGTGTGGGATTGTGGAGCATTATACTGTGTGTGGGTTTGTGAGGCATTATACTGTGTGTGGGGTTGTGGGGCATTATACTGTGTGTGGGATTGTGGAGCATTATACTGTGTGTGGGTTTGTGAGGCATTATACTGTGTGTGGGGTTGTGGGGCACTATACTGTGTGTGGGGTTGAGGGGCATTATACTGTGTGTGGGGTTGAGGGGCATTATACTGTGTGTGGGGTTGTGGGGCACTATACTGTGTGTGGGGTTGTGGGGCACTATACTGTGTGTGGGGTTGTGGGGCATTATACTGTGTGTGGGGTTGAGGGGCACTATATTGTGTGTGGGATTGTGGAGCATTATACTGTGTGTGGGTTTGTGAGGCATTATACTGTGTGTGGGGTTGTGGGGCACTATACTGTGTGTGGGGTTGAGGGGCATTATACTGTGTGTGGGGTTGAGGGGCATTATACTGTGTGTGGGGTTGTGGGGCACTATACTGTGTGTGGGGTTGAGGGGCATTATACTGTATGTGGGGTTCTAGGGCATTATACTGTGTGTGTGGGGTTGAGGGGCATTATACTGTTTGTGGGAGCCACTGAGGGCATCACATTTTATGTGGGAGCCAGGAAAAGATTTTATAGTGTTGGAACACTAATGGGCTTCACTAGGGGCACTATTTTTGTGTGGACACATATAAAGGACTGAGTAAGTTTAAGGGAGTGACTTAGTGTAAAGTAGAAATTGCCATGGAGCAGTATGTGTCCCTCTTTCCTGTCTTTCAGAGTAGGCAGGGATCCCGCTGTCTTTTTCTCCACCAGACTATTTTATGCTGAGCTCTGATCCAGTGAAACACATCTGTGTTTTCACGTGTTACCGCACTGCAGCAGTGCAAAACTGCATTGCTTTTGCTATAAATTTCAGTGAAACTTTGAACGCTGTTGTGCCGAAACCAATGATCAGAAAAATGCATCAAAAAGAAGGCACCACGGTCACAGTTCAATCACAGGGTGTGAATACAACCTTACCCAAAGATTTCAGGTATTTGTGTCTCACAGTCCATGCCAGCTCATTTATCTGTATGCATTTTTGGATTATTGCAAATTTTTGGCTTAAAAAAATAAAACAAATATTGTTTTACCTGTCACAGCAAATGATATTAATGTATTTCTATCCACATTCTGGGCTGCAGACATACAGCACAGACCAAAAGTTTGGACACACCTTCTCATTTAAAGATTTTTGTGTATTTTCATGACTATGTAAATTGTACATTCACACTGAAGGCATCAAAACTATGAATTAACACATGTGGAATTATATACTTAACAAAAAAGTGTGAAACAACTGAAATTATGTCTTATATTCTAGGTTCTTCAAAGTAGCCACCTTTTGCTTTGATGACTGCTTTTCACACTCTTGGCATTCTCTTGATGAGCTTCTAGAGGTAGTCACCGGGAATGGTTTTCACTTCACAGGTGTGCCCTGTCAGGATTAATAAGTGGGATTTCTTGCCTTATAAATGGGGTTGGGACCATCAGTTGTGTTGTACAGAAGTCTGGTGGATACACAGCTGATAGTCCTACTGAATAGACTGTTAGAATTTGTATTATGGCAAGAACAAAGCAGCTAAGTAAAGAAAAATGAGTGGCCATCATTACTTTAAGAAATGAAGGTCAGTCAGTCTGAAAAATTGGGAAAACTTTCAAAGTATCCCCAAGTGCAGTGGCAAAAACCATCAAGCAACAAAGAAACTGGCTCACATGAGGACCGCCCCAGGAAAGGAAGACCAAGAGTCACCTCTGCTTCTGAGGATAAGTTTATCCGAGTCACCAGCCTCAGAAATCGCAGGTTAACAGCAGCTCAGATTAGAGACCAGGTCAATGCCACACAGAGTTCTAGCAACAGACACATCTCTACAACAACTGTTAAGAGGAGACTTTGTGCAGCAGGCCTTCATGGTAAAATAGCTGCTAGGAAACCACTGCTAAGGACAGGCAACATGCAGAAGAGACTTGTTTGGGCTAAAGAACACAAGGAATGGACATTAGACCAGTGGAAATCTGTGCTTTGGTCTGATGAGTCCAAAATTTGAGATCTTTGGCTCCAATCACCGTGTCTTTGTGCGATGCAGAAAAGGTGAACGGATGGACTCTACATGCCTGGTTCCCACCGTGAAGCATGGAGGAGGAGGTGTTATGTGTGGGGGTGTTTGTGTTTAGTTGGAAAGAGCTGAGATTATGGTTCGTTGTGCGTTAATAAAAAAAAAAAAAGGAGTTGACTGTCCATAATAGTTGTATGTAGCGATGAAAAAAAAAATCAGGTTGGCAACCCTGGTACACAGTCGGCCTATTCCTGACTGGCATTGTGCTGGTGGGGTTATAGAAAACATCTTCTGAAAGTGGAGAAGGGAATAGGAAGAGCAGAGCTTGTGATGTGCTCCTTCATAAGAATGCTGATACCATTTCACCACTGGTGGGAAAATGAACATACAGTTCGATCTGTGCTGGAGGAACCTCGAGACCAAAGAGTTTGAAGAAGGAAGTGGCTGAAAAAACAAACCTTAAGGTTTTAGAAAGCACCAGAAGGAAGCTCAAAGCAAATATCAACACAAAAACATTAAATTCAACCTTTTTTTGGTACTGGAACTTAGTGACATAAATGCGTTTATTGATTTTTCATGCACAGTGGTGTCCATAATAGTGATGAGCGAGTATACTCGTTGCTCTGGTTTTTCCGAGCACGCTCGGGTGGTCTCCGAGTATTCATGACCGCTCGGAGACTTAGTTTTCATCGTGGCAGCTGAATGATTTACAGCTACTAGCCAGGCTGAGTGCATGTGGGGGTTGCCTGGTTGCTAGGGAATCCCAACATGTACTCAGTCTGGCTAGTAGCTGTAAATCATTCAGCTGCCGCGATGAAAACTAAATCTCCGAGCAGTCATAAATACTCGGAGGCGAGTACACTCGCTCATCACTAGTCCATAACCTTTAGAGGGATTATCCAAGATTTTGAAAATGTTTAACTAAGCATGTGAATTCAAAGTACTGGTGGAAGAAAGAACCCACAAATTGCTATTTTTTCTTTATTGCCCTTTGCTCCATCCTCAACACAGTTGGGTATGTGTTGTCATTAGTAAGGGCCAGAAGTGGATTATAATGAGGGCAAACTGAGATACTTCCCCGGGGCCCCGCACTGCAAGGTGAAGGAGAGGGGGCTCGGCGGTACAAAGGGAAGGAGAGGGGGCTCGGTGGTATAAGGGGAAGGGGCTCATGACCAGATTGCCTCAATTTAGTGTTTTTTACCAAGATTGGTGGTGTACATTTCCAGGCAGGGAGCATTCGTGTAATTCCGCTGCTGGCAACAGAGGATCACAGTGTAGCAGCAAGAAGCCTTTTCAGGCTTTCTGTCCAGTGATTTTGCCATGACTGCCAGCCACATGATCAGAAAAATAGGAGCAATACTCATATCTCTAAAAGAAACTATTTTATTATGTATAGTGCTGTCTCTAAGTATATAGTGTCCTCTCTTGTTTATTACATAACATCACGTCTTGTTACCTATAGCATTGTCCCTTATTATAAAGACCCCTCTTTTGTTATGTATAGCACCATCCATTATAATATAGCTTTCCCTCTTATTATGTATATTCGGGACCGCCATCAGGGCATTACTGCCCTTACTGGTGTATAGAGTCCGGTGAGCAGAAAGGCCCTGGACTGGGCCCTCCCTCTTCTGCTCACCAGGCCTCAGGGGCAGAATCCTGTGGTCTCCAGGACCTCAGCTACCTGTTCATGGTCTCATGTTGTCCTCATGTGGTCTCCAGGACTTCTGCTACCTGTTCACGGTCTCCTGTCCGACTGTGGTCACCAGGACCTCTGCTACTTTTTCACTGTCTCCTGTCTGCCTGTAGTCTCCAGGACCTCTGCTTCCTGTTCACAGTGTCCTGTCCACCTGTGGTCTCCAGGACCTCTGCTATTTGTTCATGGTCTCCTGTCCTCCTGTGGTCTCCAGGACCTCTGCTACCTGTTCACGATCTCCTGTCCGCCTGTAGTCTCCAGGACCTCTGCTACCTATTCACGATCTCCTGTCCACCTGTGGTCTCCAGGACCTCTGCTACCTGTTCACGATCTCCTGTCCTCCTGTGGTCTCCAGTACCTGTTTCCTGCGTGCCTCACTTGCTTGCCGGATTGACACCCATGACCTCTGTGCTCACCTGGATCTTGGGCTTGGAAGATCCACCTCACCAGATGAGCCTAACAGCTTTCTACAAAAACCATTTGCCACACTAGACCATAAGAGCTGTTAAAGAAGTTATCCACTACTAGGACAACTTCTTTTCATACCCCTCGCTTGGCCCCGATAACATAATAGCGCTGGCAACACTATCTCCACCTTTGGTCAAATCGAACACGAATAGGAAGTCAGAGATGAGCTGCAAAGGCTACAGAATGTAGACATTTTCATTAATGAATTTTCCACTCTAGACCAGTAGGGTTATCATTATTAACCCTTGCACATACCCTCTACCATCAGGCATTTCCTGTGTTAGTTGGGGGCGCTCTTGCACTGTTAAGTACGTGGTTATATCATAGGATGGTTTACAACTAAGCTGTATATTACAGTTTTCCCAGCTGATGTAAATCGTCTCATATACATTTCATCACATTCTTCTCCCTTGCATCTAAGATCAATACCCCCACCACCTTACCATATATATAGAAGTCTATTTTCAGCTGTGGAATTCTACATGGCCTTTGTTTATGGTAATATCCATAGTCCCATGATTTATTAAGGTACCATGGGAGTAATTGCTAGACCTTGTCCTGCCACTTTCGACCACATAAGTTATGACTTTGCGTCAGCCATAAAGTGGAAGATATATTGAACTCGTGTTCAACAACGGCCAAAAAGGATGAGCGGATAAATCTTCTGCACAACACCAGCGCCCCTTGGCCCGGTCCATTCTCTCATGAGACCTGTACGATTCTTAGAAGTTATTATTTATGCTTCTATTATGTTTTTGAGAAGTATATGTTGTTGTAGCAAATATCCAATTATGTTTCCGAGTTTTCCAAAAGTAAAGATGTCGTATTGTTAAAAGATGTGTCCTTGGTTTATTTTTTTTCATCAGAGACCATTGGATGTATTGTATTATTTAAACATTTCTGCAATTGTTTTGAACAATGTATTTTCTGCAGCTTGCAAGTGTTTCTGCGACGCCCACCAAGGCCAACTCGGAACCAGGTCGGACAGTTCTTTTGTCGGAGTCACGGGGCCGTGACCCGACTCCGTGGCCCTGGGCGTGCAATAAAAATGCAAGGGGGAAAGTTATATGGGATTGATTTGTGATGCCACCCGTGGTGTTCGGCAACAGATGGCCGACGCTGCGGTCCAGGTCCACTGGGGCCGATGGTGACGCAGCCAAGATGGTACAGTTCCCCACAGGTAGAGCGGAGCTCCAGGGCAGATAAAACAGGTGGTTCAGGTGGTGGTGAACGTTGGGGTGTGGAGAATAAGCATGGGACACAGAAAAATACAGTTTTCTTTACCTTTACTTCTTGGTAGATGAAAATGCAATCAGGGGTACCAGTTACCGATGACAGAAAGAGTCCGGCTAGCCTGGAAGCATTCAGGGGGTCCATCTTACAAGGTGGGGATGGAGGCCTTCCTGCTGCGCTACCTTTTTGTGTCACTGCTGCCTGTAGCTAAGCTGTGGCCCTCTCCTGCGTGTTGGCTTTGTCCTGTATGGCAGACAGCACAAGCCTAACACATGCACTACCTTTTCACTGGCAGCCTCGGGCTCTTGGTCTGCTGCGGTGCCTCCGGGTGTTCGGCGTGGCCAGGGAGCTTGCAATCCCTTGCCCTCCAGATTCAGCTGTCAGGGCGTACAGCACCTGCACAGCCAAGGACTCTGGCATCCTTCTTCTCAGAGCTTCTCTCCGGGGTCAGCTCTGACGCGGCTACAATCCCCAGAGCCCTTGTCTCTCCTCCTCTCTCCTCTCATCACACTCACCAACTAACTCCATCTCACTCCTGTTTCCATAACAGAAATTCACTCCCAACTGTCACTCTACCTCAGGTCTCCTTCACTTATCTACTTCCTCCACCCACAAACTCTACCTAGTTCCCCTTCCAGCCTGTGATGGTGCCCTCCCTAAATAGGGTCCGCCCAGATCCCCTGGCCTGTAGTGGTGTGGTGTTGGATGATAGTATGCGGGTACCGGGTAGTGCCCTCTCCTACCTAAGAGTGGTATACCACACCTCTGGCTGAGGTGCAGTACCTCTGTGGCGACTGGACCCTCAGAGGCACCACATTTCCATGCACTGCAAGCTGCTGTGCCCCTTTCATGGGCAAGTTCTCTGGTGGTTTGTTCCCCTGTGCTCATGAGCATGTCCAGATGACCCACGTTTCCCCTCATCAATTCCCCACTCTCCATGCTGTCTAACTGTCTTGGATCTGGATCGCCCCCACGTAAGGGCAATGGGGTACTCGGTACCGGGTCCTTCGGTTCTTCAGCGGGGATGTCACGGTGGCCCGACCCAGCCCGTGGCCCTATGAGGGGCGCCCAATAAAAGGCAGAGTTTGGGTGGATTGATAGTGTTCGTGACGCCACCTGTGGTATTCGGTCAGGGTGACCAACGCTGCTTAGGGGTCCGCTGGGGTGATGTTATGGCAGCTAGATGGTATACCTTCCCACAGGTGAAGTGTATCCCCAGGGCTTCCCAGAAGTGTGGATGGTGATGGTGAATGATGTAAGGTGCAGTGAATAACAAGGACACAAAGGGTGCAGTCTCTTTACCTTTACTGAAGGCTTCAGCCTCCACAGTCCAGGGTGCGGACCATGGGGTAGGCAGAGTCCGGCCAGTCCGATGGCAAATCCAGAGTCCCCTTATCCAGGTGGAAATCAGTAGCCTTCCTATAGCGCACAGTAGGTCCTTACTTGAATAAGCTCCAATAAGGTCCTCACTGTTTTTACTCTTCTCACTGTTCCCCGTAGTCGGATAGAACAAAACACGTATGACTGGTGGCCTAAGGCTTTTTACAGGGACCCTAGAGATGCCCCGGCCCCCACAAGTTGCCACCGTGCCTCCTGTGTATGATGGTTGGGCACCCAATGTAGAATTAACTGTTCTGCCAGTCTCTGAAGTAAAACATAGAGTCTATTACTCCCTCGGTGTTCTGGCTACCGGTACTGCGCTAGTGGATAGAACCTTTGCTCCCTGGTGGCTGGAGTGTGAAGTGTGTTGTGTGTTTTGTGATACCTGGTAAGGTGAACTCCTTTAGTGCCATCAGACATAACATCACTCCCCCTTGTGGAAGAATAACATTACTGCAACGACCAGGACTCAGGGGCGCTGCAGATCCAGCAGCACAGTCCTGAACTTGGGGAGGTGTCCCACTGTCCCGGAAGGTCGGGGGTTTGTCCCAACTTTAATTGTATTTGTGTACCAGAACAGTTGAATATAATGGTGGAGCAGGGAACCATAAATTCTCTGCTCCACTATTATATCTGGATAGAACTTGCAAGTACCATCTGTCAGAGGCCATAGGCCCAAAAAGGCTACTTCTTCTGATGGACTTGGCACAAGCCATTCCATCTGGTCTTACAATGGGATCCAGTAAATTGCTTCCACGGAAGGAGTGAATTGAATTGACTTGCTTATGGAGGAGTAAACCAGGGGCAAGAAGGGTAGCCAATAAGTAGAGGTCACGTCAGGGACAACATCGGAAAACAAATAGATAGTCAAAATTCAAGCGAAGGTCAGAAAATGGGAGAAATCAGGAAGACAACACAAGAGTAATGGCTAGAGCTACAAACCAAGTAATCAGAACTCATTGACTGGTAGTAGAAGTCAGAGACCTATGGGTTTAAATAGCAGCAGCCGAGCCCAGGGCTCTTAGAAGTGGTAAACACAGCTAGATCCCTGATCTAGTGACACACAAAAGTCCCAGGAATAAAACAGAATTGAAGCTGTCACGCATCACCTGCAACACAGGCACGGGGCCGCCTAACTGTTGAGGCACAAATGGAGGGACTTGAAACGGCACAGAGGGTTGCTTGTGTGGTGACTTCAAACATTTTTTGGAAGGCACTGTGCAGGTATTATACTGTCTAATGAGAAATGTGTGGGTGAAAGGTAGGGGGCATCATAACGGGAGACTGTGGTGGGCATCAGACCATGTTGGGACCAGTAGGGGGCATCTAACTGTGTTGGGAACAAAAAGGACATCATACTGTTATATGTTATGCTATCATATATGGGGATGTCATACTGTGTGAAGAGAAATATGAGGGCATCATACTTGTTGTCGGGTGATGGTGGCATCATATTCTCACTGTTGGAGAATCATATTACATGGGGCATTGGGCAAGAAATTATTATTTATTATTATTATTATTAATTTATATAGCACCATTAATTCCATGGTGCTGTACATGAGAAAGGAGTTACATACAGGGTTATAGATATCGATTACAGTAAGCAGGTTTACATTGACAGACTGGTACAGAGGGGTAACAATGTGTGGATAACAATGGGAGCATAATACTTTATTGGGGGACTGTGTGGGTATAATACTGTGTAGGTGGACTGTGGGGCCATCCCACTGTAAGTGGAATTATGGGGCATCACACTGTATGAGGTGAGGTTGTGGGGGCATTATAAGGTGCGTGGGGGGAAATTGTGGGGCAATTAATACTGTATGGGGACATCATATTGTATGGAGGGAGGTTGTTGGAACATCATACTGTGTGAGAGGAGGTTGTTTGGGCACAATACTGTGTGTGTGGGGGTTGTAGGGACATCATACCTTATAGAGGGAGGCTGTTGGGGCATCATACTGTATGGGAGGAGGTGGTTTGGGCACAATACTGTGTGCGGGATTGTAGGGACATCATACTGTATGGAGGGAGACTGTTGGGGCATAATACTGTGTGGGAGGAGGTTGCTTGGGCACAATACTGCATATGGAGTGTTTTAGGGACATCATAATGTATGTAGGAAGGTTGTTGGGGTATTATACTGTGTGGGAGGAGGTTGTTTGGGCATTATACTGTGTGTGGGGTTGAGGGGCATTATACTGTGTGTGGGGTTGTGGGGCATTCTATTGTGTGTGGGCTTGAGGGGCATTATATTGTGTGTGGGGTTGAGGGGCATTATACTGTGTGTGGGCTTGTGGGGCATTATATTGTGTGTGGGCTTGAGGGGTATTATACTGTGTGTGGGGTTGAGGTGCATTATCCTGTATGTGGGTGCCAGGAAAATGATTTTATAGTGTTGGAACACTAATAGGCTTCACTAGGGGCACTATTTTTTCAGCAGTGCAAAACTGAATTGTTTTTACTATTGCCACAATCAATAGGAATTGTGGGACAAATTTTGGTGCCATTTTTAACCACTTCTTGAGTGAAAATGTAAAACCTTTGGCTAAAATAAAATTTTGTTGGTAAAAATATAGTTATTTTTTCTTCTCTGACCAATGGCATAAAATTCTGTGACACACCTGTGGTGTCAATATGATCACTGCACACTAGATAAATTCATTGAGAGGTGTAATTCGTAAAACAGGGTCACTTATGGAGGGTTCTGCTGTTTTGGCACTTCATGGGCTCTCCCAGAGGGCCTTGGCACCTGCAAACCACAACAGGAAAATTTGGCGCTCCTTCCCTTCTGACCTTTGCACTGTGCCTGAAAAATATTTCCCAATTACATGTAGGGATTGGCGCAGGAAAAAATGGACCTCAGCTTGTTGTAAAAAAAAAATCCTATTAGAAATATCCACCGTAGCTCCAGGATGCAACCTCGTATAACGACGCGGAATTATCATTGATCTTGTTTTGCGACTAGCATTCTATTAAGACCAAACATGATCTGGCTATGCACCGTGAGTAAGTACTAATTCGTTTCTCGGATACCAAGGGTACAGGAAATTGGAAAACGCACTGGGTGATGGCCCGGCCGATGCACATACCAAATATATAACTTTCATATCTCTGTCACTAATTGGTGTCAAGTTATTAAGTTAGTACATGAACAAAAGAGCACATGGTTTAAGACAAAAGACTGGTTTTCCTGTTCACTCCTGCCTTCGAGAGGGGGGACAGAGTCCCACACTGGAGTTTCATGTTACAGCTGTATTGTCAGCAGGGAGCAAGAGTTGGGAGGAAGGAGGGTTGGAAAGCCCGCAGCGTGTGTCTGTGCTCAGCTTTAATGGACGTAGCAGAGCTCAGGGTGCGTGATAGACAATCAAATACATCATATTCCTGGCCGCTGCAATTTCTCCTGTTATCCTGATGAAAATGCAAAATTTGGGGCTAAAATAACGTTTGAGGAGAAAATGTGATTTTATTATTTTCACGGCTCAATACTATAAACTTCTGTGAAGCATCTGAGGGTTCAATGTGCTCACCACACATCTAGATCAGCTACCTGAGGGGTCTAGTTTCCAGAATGGTGTCACTTGTTGGGGGTTTCCACTGTTTAGGCACATCAGGGGCTCTCCAACGGGACATGGCTTCCGCTAATGATTCCAGGAAATTTTATATTCAAAAAGTCAAATCGCGCTCCTTCCCTTCCGAACTCTGCCGTGTGCCCAAACAGTGGTTTGTCACTCATCATCGGATATCGTTATGCTCCGGAGAAATTACCCAAGAAATTTTGGGGTCCATTTTTTCCTGTTACCCTTGTAAAAAAAAAAGTATCTGAAGCAATTTTTTTTAAAAAAAAGTTAAATGTTCATTTAATTTTCCACATTCCAAAAATTCCTGTGAAGCACCTGAAGGGTTAATGAACTTCTTGAATGTGGTTTTGAGCACCTTTAAGGTTGCAGTTTTTAGAATGGTGTCACTTTTCAGTATCTTCTGTTATATAGACCCCTCAAACTCACTTCAAATGTGAGGTGGTCCCTAAAAAAACGGCTTTGTACATTTTGAGGGAAAAATTATATCGCTGGCCAACTTTTAATCCTTAGAACTATAACTTCCTAACAAAAAAAAATCTGTTCCAAAATTGTGCTGATATAAAGTAGACATGTAGGAAATGTTATTTATTAAGTATTTTGTGTGACATATCTCTGTAATTTAACGGCATGAAAATTAAAAGTTTTAAAATTGCGAAATTTTCCACATTTTCACCAAATTTCATTTTTTTTCACAAATAAACGCAGGTCATATCAAAGAAATTTGACCACTATCATGAAGTAAAATATGTCGCAAAAAAGCTTCAAACATAAAGATACCAAATGGAAATTTTTGGTGAAGAATCAACAACAAGTGAAGTTGAATGAAATTTATTGGTGTTTTAAAATTTTTGTGGAAATTCAAATACTGAAAAGTGGGGCGTGCAATATTATTCGGCCCCTTTACTTTCAGTGCAGCAAACTCACTCCAGATGTTCATTGTGGATCTCTGAATGATCCAATGTTGTCCTAAATGCCTAATGATGATAAATATAATCCACCTGAGTGTAATCAAGTCTCCGTATAAATGCACCTGCTCTGTGATAGTCTCAGGGTTCTGTGTGAAGCACAGAGAGCATCATGAAGACCAAGGAACACAACAGGCAGCTCCGTGATACTGTTGTGGAGAAGATTAAAGCCGGATTTAGATACAAAATGATTTCCAAAACTTTAAACATCCCAAGGAGCACTGTGCAAGCGATCATATTGAAATGGAAGGAGTATCATACCACTGCAAATCTACCAAGACCCGGCCGTCCCTCTAAACTTTCATCTCAAACAAGGAGAAGACTGATCAGAGATGCAGCCAAGAGGCCCATGATCACTCTGGATGAACTGCAGAGATCTACAGCTGAGGTGGGACAGTCTGTCCATAGGACAACAATCAGTCGTACACTGCACAAATCTGGCCTTTATGGAAGAGTGGCAAGAAGAAAGTAATTTCTGAAAGATATCCATAGAAAGTGTAGTTTAAAGTTTGCAACAAGCCACCTGGGAGACACCAAACATGTGGAAGAAGGTGCTCTGATCAGATGAAACCAAAATTGAACGTTTTGGCAACAATTATCTACAGGTAACTTTGACATAGTGGGAATAACCGAGACATGGTTAGATGAAAGCTATGACTGGGCAGTTAACTTACAGGGTTACAGTCTGTTTAGAAAGGATCGTAAAAATCGGAGAGGAGGAGGGGTTTGTCTCTATGTAAAGTCTTGTCTAAAGTCCACTTTAAGGGAGGATATTAGCGAAGGGAATGAGGATGTCGAGTCCATATGGGTTGAAATTCATGGAGGGAAAAATGGTAACAAAATTCTCATTGGGGTCTGTTACAAACCCCCAAATATAACAGAAAGCATGGAAAGTCTACTTCTAAAGCAGATAGATGAAGCTGCAACCCATAATGAGGTCCTGGTTATGGGGGACTTTAACTACCCGGATATTAACTGGGAAACAGAAACCTGTGAAACCCATAAAGGCAACAGGTTTCTGCTAATAACCAAGAAAAATTATCTTTCACAATTGGTGCAGAATCCAACCAGAGGAGCAGCACTTTTAGACCTAATACTATCTAATAGACCTGACAGAATAACAAATCTGCAGGTGGTTGGGCATTTAGGAAATAGCGACCACAATATTGTGCAGTTTCACCTGTCTTTCACTAGGGGGACTTATCAGGGAGTCACAAAAACACTGAACTTTAGGAAGGCAAAGTTTGACCAGCTTAGAGATGCCATTAATCTGGTAGACTGGGACAATATCCTCAGAAATAAGAATACAGATAATAAATGGGAAATGTTTAAGAACATCCTACATAGGCAGTGTAAGCGGTTTATACCTTGTGGGAATAAAAGGACTAGAAATAGGAAAAACCCAATGTGGCTAAACAAAGAAGTAAGACAGGCAATTAACAGTAAAAAGAAAGCATTTGCACTACTAAAGCAGGATGGCACCATTGAAGCTCTAAAAAACTATAGGGAGAAAAATACTTTATCTAAAAAACTAATTAAAGCTGCCAAAAAGGAAACAGAGAAGCACATTGCTAAGGAGAGTAAAACTAATCCCAAACTGTTCTTCAACTATATCAATAGTAAAAGAATAAAAACTGAAAATGTAGGCCCCTTAAAAAATAGTGAGGAAAGAATGGTTGTAGATGACGAGGAAAAAGCTAACATATTAAACACCTTCTTCTCCACGGTATTCACGGTGGAAAATGAAATGCTAGGTGAAATCCCAAGAAACAATGAAAACCCTATATTAAGGGTCACCAATCTAACCCAAGAAGAGGTGCGAAACCGGCTAAATAAGATTAAAATAGATAAATCTCCGGGTCCGGATGGCATACACCCACGGGTACTAAGAGAACTAAGTAATGTAATAGATAAACCATTATTTCTTATTTTTAGTGACTCTATAGCGACAGGGTTTGTTCCGCAGGACTGGCGCATAGCAAATGTGGTGCCAATATTCAAAAAGGGCTCTAAAAGTGAACCTGGAAATTATAGGCCAGTAAGTCTAACCTCTATTGTTGGTAAAATATTTGAAGGGTTTCTGAGGGATGTTATTCTGGATTATCTCAATGAGAATAACTGTTTAACTCCATATCAGCATGGGTTTATGAGAAATCGCTCCTGTCAAACCAATCTAATCAGTTTTTATGAAGAGGTAAGCTATAGACTGGACCACGGTGAGTCATTGGACGTGGTATATCTCGATTTTTCCAAAGCGTTTGATACCGTGCCGCACAAGAGGTTGGTACACAAAATGAGAATGCTTGGTCTGGGGGAAAATGTGTGTAAATAGGTTAGTAACTGGCTTAGTGATAGAAAGCAGAGGGTGGTTATAAATGGTATAGTCTCTAACTGGGTCGCTGTGACCAGTGGGGTACCGCAGGGGTCAGTATTGGGACCTGTTCTCTTCAACATATTCATTAATGATCTGGTAGAAGGTTTACACAGTAAAATATCGATATTTGCAGATGATACAAAACTATGTAAAGCAGTTAATACAAGAGAAGATAGTATTCTGCTACAGATGGATCTGGATAAGTTGGAAACTTGGGCTGAAAGGTGGCAGATGAGGTTTAACAATGATAAATGTAAGGTTATACACATGGGAAGAGGGAATCAATATCACCATTACACACTGAACGGGAAACCACTGGGTAAATCTGACAGGGAGAAGGACTTGGGGATCCTAGTTAATGATAAACTTACCTGGAGCAGCCAGTGCCAGGCAGCAGCTGCCAAGGCAAACAGGATCATGGGGTGCATTAAAAGAGGTCTGGATACACATGATGAGAGCATTATACTGCCTCTGTACAAATCCCTAGTTAGACCGCACATGGAGTACTGTGTCCAGTTTTGGGCACCGGTGCTCAGGAAGGATATAATGGAACTAGAGAGAGTACAAAGGAGGGCAACAAAATTAATAAAGGGGATGGGAGAACTACAATACCCAGATAGATTAGCGAAATTAGGATTATTTAGTCTAGAAAAAAGACGACTGAGGGGCGATCTAATAACCATGTATAAGTATATAAGGGGACAATACAAATATCTCGCTGAGGATCTGTTTATACCAAGGAAGGTGACGGGCACAAGGGGGCATTCTTTGCGTCTGGAGGAGAGAAGGTTTTTCCACCAACATAGAAGAGGATTCTTTACTGTTAGGGCAGTGAGAATCTGGAATTGCTTGCCTGAGGAGGTGGTGATGGCGAACTCAGTCGAGGGGTTCAAGAGAGGCCTGGATGTCTTCCTGGAGCAGAACAATATTGTATCATACAATT
This sequence comes from Ranitomeya imitator, assembly GCF_032444005.1. NCBI lineage: Eukaryota > Metazoa > Chordata > Amphibia > Anura > Dendrobatidae > Ranitomeya > Ranitomeya imitator. The sequence goes on from NC_091282.1 coordinate 33,795,801, forward strand.
ATTAGGTTCTGTAGAAGGACGTAGATCTGGGTATTTATTATGATGGAATATAGGCTGAACTGGATGGACAAATGTCTTTTTTCGGCCTTACTAACTATGTTACTATGTTACTATGTATATGTTTGACGTAAAGGCAACACAGCTCATCACCCTGAACACACCATCCCCACTGTCAAACATGGTGGTGGCAGCATCGTGGTTTGGGCCTGCTTTTCTTCAGCAGAGACAGGGAAGATGGTTAAAATTGATGGGAAGATGGATGGAGCCAAATACAGGACCATTCTTGAAGAAAACTTGTTGGAGTCTGCAAAAGACTTGAGACTGGGACAGAGATTTGTCTTCCAACAAGACAATGATCCCAAACATAAATCTACAATGGAACGGTTCACAAATAAACATATCCAGGTGTTAGAATGGCCAAGTCAGAGTCCAGACCTCAATCCAATCCAGAATCTGTGGAAAGAGCTGAAAACTGCTGTTCACAAACGATCTCCATCAATCCTCACTGAGCTCGAGCTGTTTGCCAGGAAGAATGGGCAAGAATTTCAGTCTCTCGATGTACAAAACTGTTAGAGACACACCCCAAGAGACCTGTAATCGCAGCAAAAGGTGGCGCAACAAAGTATTAAGTTACAGGGGCCGAATAATATTGCACGCCCCACTTTTCAGTTTTTAAATTTCCAGAAAAATTTAAAATAACCAATAAATTTCGTTCAACTTCACAATTGTGTTCGACTTGTTGTTTATTCTTCACCAAAAATTTACATTTGGTATCTTTATGTTTGAAGCATGATATGTGGGAAAAGGTTGAAAACGTTGAAAAGTTCCAGGGAGCCGAATACTTTCGCAAGGCACTGTATAGCATCCCCTCTTGTTATGTATATTTCCATCTCTTATTTTATAGTGTCCCCTACTGCTATGTATAGTGCCATCTCTTATTACATAGCGACATCTATTGTTATGTATAGTTCCATCTCTTATTTTATAGTGTCCCCTACTGCTATGTATAGCGCCATCCCTTATTACATAGTGTCATCTATTGTTACGTATAGTTCCATCTCTTATTTTATAGTGTTCCTTATCGACATGTATAGTGCCATCCCTTGTTACATAGTACCATCTATTATTATGTATGGTACTGGACATAAAGGAAATTAATTAGCCACGTGCAACGCTCTCTCTGTCTTCTTATGTCTGCCAATGAGCCATGATTTATCACATGACCTCCCAAAGAGATGATGCGACATTTGACATAATACATGGGGTTCTGGGATGGCGGCAAAGGCTCACACGCTCTAAACTGCTCGGGGCTCTGGCTATCCTTAATCCGCCCCTGTGGATGACATATAGATTGGTATCAGGCTACCAGCGGGTAAATCACTAGTAAACTATATGCCAAGTGATCTGCAATGAAAAATTGTAAATGCGATGTGGCCACGTTGAGTCTTTCATGAAAGCAAAATAAGTTTATGGGCCTTTATTAGAAATTTATAGTAAATTAAACATATGGGTAGAAAAAAAATAATCCCAGAAATCCCAGAAAAAAAACTAAATTTGCAAAGTTCAGATAAAACATGGCAAGAAAATGTAACCATTTGTTAGTAGGACAATCAGGTCCATATAATTAGAATCAGACCCATTAAGTGATTTTTTTAGCACCATATCAGACCCCTGAACTCATTCAGACTCCAAAATGGACCCCTTAAGTGAATTTAAATCTCCGACCAGACCCCCCTAATTAGTCAGAGTCTAGATTAGACCCATTAAATTAATTCAGACTGAGAACCAGAACATTGAAATTAATTAGATGATCCCGTATCAGATCCCAGACCAGACCCTTTTAAATAATCAGATCCTAGAACAGATAACTAAAATTGATCAGACCTCAGACCAGGCTCCTAAAATTAATAGATCCTAGACTAGACCCTTACACTTATCAAACCCCAGATCAGATCCTTAAAATTAATTACACCCCAGACCACACTTAAAAAAAGTAATCAGATTCCAGACTGGACCCCTTAAATTAAATAGATCCTAAACCAGACCCATAAAATCAATCAAACCCCCCAAAATTACTATACCTTAGACTAGATCCCTAAGTTATTCAAGCCCTAGACCAGACCCCTACAATTTATAAGACCCCAGACAAGACCCTTAAAATTAATCACATCTTAGATCAGACCCTTCAATTTTTTCAAACTCTAGATTATACCCCTAAAAATAATTCAGATCCAGACCAGACCCCCTTAAAAGTAGTTCTACAATATGTGTTGGGGGAGACATTGTCCTCCTGTAGTGCACCAATGATCTGATCTGAGACAGCTGCTTACCCCCCTGGTCCAGATTCGGACTGCGGTCCACCAGTTGAATACAAGTTTTATAAAATTTGGAAATTCTACAATTCTTTTAACCGGCTGCCACCACTAGGGGGAGTCTAGGAGCTTCCTGCATACTGACTGATACAAATCTGCGCATATAGCGGGTGTCAGCAGGATTTCTATGGAGCGCCCCCTGTTGCTGTCATTGTCACGCCGTAAACGGCGATAAAGGGGCAGGACAGCATACTGGGACCCGCACCTGTCCCTGCCACTATAATGGGGCCCTGGCTTACCCTTATCTCAGGGGTACCTATGATGGTTAGGAAGCCTGAGCCACCAGCGTATCCCTGTCTCCTGTGCAGGCCCTATCATTGGCCCCCTCTCCCCCCCAAGGGAGGTGGACTGCACCAGTGTATAAATACAACAACTAACAGGGTATACAGACAAGGTAACTAAAAGACTCAAACTCACCAAATGCTCACACAACCACAGAGGAAACACAGAGAAGGGAAGATAAGGAAAAATCTAGGAAGGAAAACAGGTTTAACATGCAACCAAAACAGCAGACACCAATCTCTGTAAATAAACCTCCAACACCAACACTACGCTCCTTCAACCTCCAAACCAGGCAGTAGAACTGATCACTGACAATAGCTGTAGTCAGGCAGAGTCTGCAAACTCAGCAATAAGGTTAACTCCTGCACTGCTGGCACAAAGCAGCCAGGTCAGAACACAGGAGAAGAGCTTCTGTTCACTGTGTGTGAATGAGGCCCAGAGCGCTGCGGTTCTCTGGAACCTCTCTGTCGCGGTAGCCCCGTGACAGTCGTGGTGGGAATCAACTCAAATTGCAGCAGTTTAACCCCTAGTTTGCTATGACATACAATGACTGTCGCATCTTTGGAATATACAGCATCAGCCACAGCAGAGTGCTCATACAGATACATTCTCCTGCCTGCAGCTTAACACGATGGGGGGGGTATTTATTTAATGAATTTTTTATTATTACCTTTTGAGCACTTTCTTATGAAAAACACGATAAATGTTTGATGACAGACCAGATCTAATAACATAAGCACACGTATAATACCAGTTAACGAGCCGCTGCTCCCCCCGAGGATTCTGCACCAGATATGAGCACATTCCTGGGGGCCCTGCATAGAATTATCCCTATCACATTTTCTACTATGTACCTAGTACGAGAGATCCCTGTATTCTCGGTAATGCACCAGGGACCGTGTAACAAGAAACGCTTGTGCTAGAAATATTGGACTAAACATGCAATATTTTTACAACGCCATCTACAATTAGTATAGCTGTGAAAATGACATAAATGTGGATGGCGAGAAAACACCTTCATTATGGCATGTTTGGTTACTAGTGAGGGTCATCTGTTCAGAATCCCGATCTCAACCTTATGGTCAGCGTTATAAAGAGAGTCTCTCCCAATGGAGGACCCGTCCTGTCCGGTATGACACAAACCATTGATTGGGCATGGTGCAATACTTCATTTCTCCTGTTGGTGTGCTGTAGGGAAACTGAACACTTACAGCGAGGCTTACCCACAGATCACAGCTGATCGTTCGAGGACACTTCATGATCAGCTCATTGTTAAAGTGCCTTATTGTTTAAAGAGGAGAACCACCCACTTTAAGGTCTCATGGAAATAAATGCTTTGTACATTATGGCCATAGTCAGTGGAGATATACGGTACCAGTAGGAATCTGAATTTTTTTTTTTTAGATTGATGTATAGCATGCTTTAATAATGGGGTTTCCTCCCCTTAGAAGACAGGACCCTATGAGTGCCAGCGTACACCTCCTGCACCTGGCTTTGCCATGGACGCCCCAGTTATATGTACGCAACAGAGTTTACCAAGTCACTAATTGGGTAAGGAAGTGCAAAGGATGAACGTCTACAGAGGAAAATGCAGATTACAACTTTCTGATCGCTGGGGGTCTCACCGAGGGAACTACCAACTGGGATCTCTCTATAAAGTGTTGTCTCAGTGGAGCAATAGTTGAGCATGTCCAACTCTGTTTCATTCATCCGGTGATGAATGAGGAGGAGGTCAAGCACAACTAGCTGCGCACCACTTATTCTCTATAGGACTGTCAGAGATAGTGGAGCGTGGTCTCTCCGGTGATGAATGAGGAGGAGGTCGAGCACAACTAGCTGCGCACCACTTATACTCGATAGGACTGTCAGAGATAGTGGAGCGTGGTCTCTCCGGTGATGAATGAGGAGGAGGTCGAGCACAACTAGCTGCGCACCACTTATACTCGATAGGACTGTCAGAGATAGTGGAGTGTGGTCTCTCTGGTGATGAATGAGGAGGAGGTCGAGCACAACTAGCTGCGCACCACTTATACTCGATAGGACTGTCAGAGATAGTGGAGTGTGGTCTCTCCGGTGATGAATGAGGAGGAGGTCGAGCACAACTAGCTGCGCACCACTTATACTCGATAGGACTGTCAGAGATAGTGGAGTGTGGTCTCTCCGGTGATGAATGAGGCGGAGGTCGAGCACAACTAGCTGCGCACCACTTATTCTCTATAGGACTGTCAGGGATAGTGGAGTGTGGTCTCTCCGGTGATGAATGAGGCGGAGGTCGAGCACAACTAGCTGCGCACCACTTATACTCGATAGGACTGTCAGAGATAGTGGAGTGTGGTCTCTCCGGTGATGAATGAGGTGGAGGTCGAGTGTTATGAAAGGCAATTCAGAATCACAATGGACATGGAGGTCAGAGCACATACAGTGATCTGACAATAACCCAAAATAATAGAACGAGCTCTGAGACGTGGGAACTCTGCAGACCGCAATCCCTACTCCTATCATACCACACTAAAGGTAGCCGTGGAGCACTCCTGACCAGAACCTAGGCGCCTCGTCACAGCCTGAGAAACTAGCTAGTCCTGAAGATAGAAAAATAAGCCTACCTTGCCTCAGAGAAATTCCCCAAAGGAAAAGGCAGCCCCCCACATATAATGACTGTGAGTAAGATGAAAACACAAACATAGAGATGAAACAGATTTAGCAAAGTGAGGCCCGACTAGCTGAACAGAACGAGGATAGGGAAGATAACTTTGCGGTCAGCACAAAAACCTATAAATAACCACGCAGAGGGGACAAAAAGACCCTCCGCACCGACTAACGGTACGGAGGTGGTCCCTCTGCGTCTCAGAGCTTCCAGCAGGCGAGAAAAACCAATAAAGCAAGCTGGACTGAAAAATAGCAACAAAATAACATAAGCAAAACTTAGCTTTGCAGAGCAGCAGGCCACAGGAATGATCCAGGGAAAAAGCAAGTCCTACACTGGAACATTGACAGGAAGCATAGATCAAAGCATCAGGTGGAGTTAAGTAGAGAAGAAGCTAACGAGCTCACCAGATCACCTGAGGGAGGAAACTCAGAAGCTGCAGTACCACTTTCATCCACAAACGGAAGATCCCAGAGAGAATCAGCCGAAGTACCACTTGTGACCACAGGAGTGAACTCTGCCACAGAATTCACAACAGTACCCCCCCTTGAGGAGGGGTCACCGAACCCTCACCAGAGCCCCCAGGCCGACCAGGATGAGCCACATGAAAGGCACGAACAAGATCGGGAGCATGGACATCAGAGGCAAAAACCCAGGAATTATCTTCCTGAGCATAACCCTTCCATTTAACCAGATACTGGAGTTTCCGTCTTGAAACACGAGAATCCAAAATCTTCTCCACAATATACTCCAATTCCCCCTCCACCAAAACCGGGGCAGGAGGCTCAACAGATGGAACCATAGGTGCCACATATCTCCGCAACAATGACCTATGGAATACATTATGTATGGAAAAAGAATCTGGAAGGGTCAGACAAAAAGACACAGGATTAAGAACCTCAGAAATCCTATACGGACCAATAAAACGAGGTTTAAACTTAGGAGAGGAAACCTTCATAGGAATATGACGAGAAGATAACCAAACCAGATCCCCAACACGAAGTCGGGGACCCACACGGCGTCTGCGATTAGCGAAAAGTTTAGCCTTCTCCTTGGACAAGGTCAAATTGTCCACTACCTGAGTCCAAATCTGCTGCAACCTGTCCACCACAGTATCCACACCAGGACAGTCCGAAGACTCAACCTGTCCAGAAGAGAAACGAGGATGGAACCCAGAATTGCAGAAAAATGGTGAAACCAAGGTAGCCGAGCTGGCCCGATTATTAAGGGCGAACTCAGCCAAAGGCAAAAAGGACACCCAGTCATCCTGATCAGCAGAAACAAAGCACCTCAGATATGTTTCCAAGGTCTGATTGGTTCGCTCGGTCTGGCCATTAGTCTGAGGATGGAAAGCCGAGGAAAAAGACAAGTCAATGCCCATCCTACCACAAAAGGCTCGCCAAAACCTCGAAACAAACTGGGAACCTCTGTCAGAAACAATATTCTCTGGAATGCCATGCAAACGAACCACATGCTGGAAGAACAAAGGCACCAAATCAGAGGAGGAAGGCAATTTAGACAAGGGTACCAGATGGACCATCTTAGAAAAGCGATCACAGACCACCCAAATGACTGACATCTTTTGAGAAACGGGAAGGTCAGAAATAAAATCCATAGAGATATGTGTCCAAGGCCTCTTCGGGACCGGCAAGGGCAAAAGCAACCCACTGGCACGAGAACAGCAGGGCTTAGCCCGAGCACAAATCCCACAGGACTGCACAAAAGTACGCACATTCCGCGACAGAGAGGGCCACCAAAAGGATCTAGCCACTAACTCTCTGGTACCAAAGATTCCAGGATGACCAGCCAACACCGAACAATGAAGTTCAGAGATAACTCTATTCGTCCACCTATCAGGGACAAACCGTTTCTCCGCTGGGCAACGATCAGGTTTATTAGCCTGAAATTTTTGCAGCACCCGCCGCAAATCAGGGGAGATGGCAGACACAATTACTCCCTCCTTGAGGATACCCGCCGGCTCAGACAAACCCGGAGAGTCGGGTACAAAACTCCTAGACAGAGCATCCGCCTTCACATTTTTAGAGCCCGGAAGGTACGAAATCACAAAGTCAAAACGGGCAAAAAACAACGACCAACGAGCTTGTCTAGGATTCAAGCGCTTGGCAGACTCGAGATAAGTCAAGTTCTTATGATCAGTCAATACCACCACGCGATGCTTAGCTCCTTCAAGCCAATGACGCCACTCCTCGAATGCCCACTTCATGGCCAGCAACTCTCGGTTGCCCACATCATAATTTCGCTCAGCAGGCGAAAACTTCCTGGAAAAGAAAGCGCATGGTTTCATCACTGAGCAACCAGAACCTCTCTGTGACAAAACAGCCCCTGCTCCAATCTCAGAAGCATCAACCTCGACCTGGAACGGAAGAGAAACATCTGGTTGACACAACACAGGGGCAGAAGAAAAACGACGCTTCAACTCTTGAAAAGCTTCCACAGCAGCAGAAGACCAATTGACCACATCAGCACCCTTCTTGGTCAAATCGGTCAATGGTTTAGCAATACTAGAAAAATTGCAGATGAAGCGACGATAAAAATTAGCAAAGCCCAGGAACTTTTGCAGACTTTTCAGAGATGTCGGCTGAGTCCAATCATGGATGGCTTGGACCTTAACAGGATCCATCTCGATAGTAGAAGGGGAAAAGATGAACCCCAAAAATGAAACCTTCTGCACACCAAAGAGACACTTTGATCCCTTCACAAACAAAGAATTAGCACGCAGGACCTGAAAAACCGTTCTGACCTGCTTCACATGAGATTCCCAATCATCCGAGAAGATCAAAATGTCATCCAAGTACACAATCAGGAATTTATCCAGGTACTCTCGGAAGATGTCATGCATAAAGGACTGAAACACTGATGGAGCATTGGCAAGTCCGAACGGCATCACGAGATACTCAAAATGACCCTCGGGCGTATTAAATGCAGTTTTCCATTCATCGCCTTGCTTAATTCGCACCAGATTATACGCACCACGAAGATCTATCTTTGTGAACCAACTAGCCCCCTTAATCCGAGCAAACAGATCAGATAACAATGGCAAGGGGTACTGAAATTTAACCGTGATCTTATTAAGAAGGCGGTAATCTATACAAGGTCTCAGCGAACGATCCTTCTTGGCTACAAAAAAGAACCCTGCTCCTAATGGCGACGATGACGGGCGAATATGCCCCTTCTCCAGGGATTCCTTCACATAACTGTGCATAGCGGTGTGCTCAGGCACGGACAAATTAAACAATCGACCTTTTGGGAATTTACTACCAGGAATCAAATTGATAGCACAATCACAATCCCTATGCGGAGGTAGGGTATTGGACTTGGGCTCATCAAATACATCCCGGTAATCAGACAAGAACTCTGGGACCTCAGAAGGGGTGGATGACGAAATTGACAGGAATGGAACATCACCATGTACCCCCTGACAACCCCAGCTGGACACCGACATGGATTTCCAATCTAATACTGGATTATGGGCTTGTAGCCATGGCAACCCCAACACGACTACATCATGCAGATTATGCAACACCAGAAAGCGAATATCCTCCTGATGCGCAGGAGCCATGCACATGGTCAGCTGGGTCCAGTATTGAGGCTTATTCTTGGCCAAAGGCGTAGCATCAATTCCTCTCAATGGAATAGGACACTGCAAGGGCTCCAAGAAAAACCCACAACGCTTATCATATTCCAAGTCCATCAAATTCAGGGCAGCGCCTGAATCCACAAATGCCATGACAGAATACGATGACAAAGAGCAGATCAAGGTAACGGACAGAAGAAATTTTGACTGTACAGTACCAATGGTGGCAGACCTAGCGAACCGCTTAGTGCGCTTAGGACAATCAGAGATAGCATGAGTGGAATCACCACAGTAGAAACACAGACCATTCAGACGTCTATGTTCTTGCCGTTCAACTCTGGTCAAGGTCCTATCACACTGCATAGGCTCAGGTTTAAGCTCAGGTAATACCGCCAAATGGTGCACAGATTTACGCTCACGCAAGCGTCGACCGATCTGAATGGCCAAAGACATAGACTCATTCAAACCAGCAGGCATAGGAAATCCCACCATGACATCCTTAAGGGCTTCAGAGAGACCCTTTCTGAATATAGCTGCCAGCGCAGATTCATTCCATTGAGTGAGCACTGACCACTTTCTAAATTTGTGACAATATACCTCTATCTCATCCTGAGCCTGACAAAGAGCCAGCAAATTTTTTTCTGCCTGATCCACTGAATTAGGCTCATCGTACAGCAACCCAAGCGCCAGGAAAAACGCATCGATATTACTCAATGCAGGATCTCCTGGCGCAAGAGAAAACGCCCAGTCCTGAGGGTCGCCGCGCAAAAAAAAAAAATGACGATCCTAACCTGTTGAATTGGGTCACCAGAAGAGCGAGGTTTCAAAGCCAGAAATAGTTTACAATTATTTTTGAAACTCAGAAATTTAGTTCTATCTCCAAAAAACAAATCTGGAATAGGAATTCTCGGTTCTAGCAAAGAATTCTGAACCACAAAATCTTGAATATTTTGAACTCTTGCCGTGAGCTGATCCACACATGAAGACAGACCTTTAATGTCCATTGTAACACCTGTGTCCTGAACCACCCAAATGTCTAGGGAAAAAAAAAGACAAAACACAGTGCAAAGAAAAAAAAATGGTCTCAGAACTTCTTTTTTCCCTCTATTGAGAATCATTAGCACTTTTGGCTTCCTGTACTGTTATGAAAGGCAATTCAGAATCACAATGGACATGGAGGTCAGAGCACATACAGTGATCTGACAATAACCCAAAATAATAGAACGAGCTCTGAGACGTGGGAACTCTGCAGACCGCAATCCTTACTCCTATCAAACCACACTAAAGGTAGCCGTGGAGCGCTCCTGACCAGAACCTAGGCGCCTCATCACAGCCTGAGAAACTAGCTAGTCCTGAAGATAGAAAAATAAGCCTACCTTGCCTCAGAGAAATTCCCCAAAGGAAAAGGCAGCCCCCCACATATAATGACTGTGAGTAAGATGAAAACACAAACATAGAGATGAAACAGATTTAGCAAAGTGAGGCCCGACTAGCTGAACAGAACGAGGATAGGGAAGATAACTTTGCGGTCAGCACAAAAACCTATAAATAACCACGCAGAGGGGACAAAAAGACCCTCCGCACCGACTAACGGTACGGAGGTGGTCCCTCTGCGTCTCAGAGCTTCCAGCAGGCGAGAAAAACCAATAAAGCAAGCTGGACTGAAAAATAGCAACAAAATAACATAAGCAAAACTTAGCTTTGCAGAGCAGCAGGCCACAGGAATGATCCAGGGAAAAAGCAAGTCCTACACTGGAACATTGACAGGAAGCATAGATCAAAGCATCAGGTGGAGTTAAGTAGAGAAGAAGCTAACGAGCTCACCAGATCACCTGAGGGAGGAAACTCAGAAGCTGCAGTACCACTTTCCTCCACAAACGGAAGATCCCAGAGAGAATCAGCCGAAGTACCACTTGTGACCACAGGAGTGAACTCTGCCACAGAATTCACAACAGTCGAGCACAACTAGCTGCGCACCACTTATACTCGATAGGACTGTCAGAGATAGTGGAGCGTGGTCTCTCCGGTGATGAATGAGGAGGAGGTCAAGCACAACTAGCTGCGCACCACTTATACTCGATAGGACTGTCAGAGATAGTGGAGTGTGGTCTCTCCAGTGATGAATGAGGCGGAGGTTGAGCACAACTAGCTGCGCACCACTTATACTCGATAGGACTGTCAGAGATAGTGGATTGTGGTCTCTCCGGTGATGAATGAGGCGGAGGTCGAGCACAACTAGCTGCGTACCACTTATACTCGATAGGACTGTCAGAGATAGTGGAGTGTGGTCTCTCCGGTGATGAATGAGGCGGAGGTCGAGCACAACTAGCTGCGCACCACTTATACTCGATAGGACTGTCAGAGATAGTGGAGTGTGGTCTCTCCGGTGATGAATGAGGTGGAGGTCGAGCACAACTAGCTGAGCACCACTTATTCTCTATAGGACTGTCAGAGATAGTGGAGTGTGGTCTTTCTGGTGATGAATGAGGCGGAGGTCGAGCACAACTAGCTGCGCACCACTTATACTCGATAGGACTGTCAGAGATAGTGGAGTGTGGTCTCTCCGGTGATGAATGAGGTGGAGGTCGAGCACAACTAGCTGCGCACCACTTATTCTCTATAGGACTGTCAGAGACAGAGGAGCGCTGTCTCTCCAGCGATGAATGAGGCGGAGGTCGAGCACAACCAGCTGGGGACCACTTATTCTCTATGTGACTGTCAGAGATAGTGCAGTGTGGTCTCTCTGGTGATGAATGTCGCGGAGGTCGAGCACAACCAGCTGCGCACCACTTATTCTCTATGGGATTGTCAGAGATAGTTGAGCGTTGTCTCTCCGGTGATGAATAAGATGGAGGTCGAGCACAACCAGCTGCGCACCACTTTTCACTATGGGACTGTCAGAAATGCTGGAGCGTTGTCTCTCTGGCGATGAATGAGGCGGAGGTCGAGCACAACCAGCTGCGCACCACTTATTCTCTATGGGATTGTCAGAGATGCTGGAGCATTGTCTCTCTAGCAGGCGATGAATGAGGCTGAGGTTGAGCACAACCAGCTGCGGACCTCTTATTCTCTATGGGACTGTCTCCGAAATAGTGGAGCGTTGTCTTTTCGGTGACGAATGAGGAGGAGGTCGAGCACAACCAGCTGCGCACCACTTATTCTCTATGGGACTGTCAGCGATAATGGTGCGTTGTCTCACCGGTGATGAATGAGGAGGAGGTCGAGCACAACCAGCTGCGCACCACTTATTCTCTATGGGACTGCCAGAGATAGTGGAGTGTGGTCTCTTTGGTGATGAATGAGGCGGAGGTCGAGCACAATCATCTGCGCACCACTATTTCTCTTTGGGACTGTCAGAGATAGAGGAGCGCTGTCTCTCCAGCGATGAATGAGGTGGAGGTAGAGCACAACCAGCTGTGCACCACTTATTCTTGATAGGACTGTCAGAGATAGTGGAGCGTGGTCTCTCTGGTGATGAATGAGGCGGAGGTCAAGCACAACTAGCTGCGCACCACTTATTCTCTATAGGACTGTCAGAGATAGTGGAGTGTGATCTCTCTGGCGGGCGATGAATGAGGCAGAGGTCGAGCACAACTAGCTGCGCAACACTTATTCTCTATAGGACTGTCAGAGATAGTGGAGCGTGGTCTCTCTGGTGATGAATGAGGCGGAGGTCAAGCACAACTAGCTGCGCACCACTTATTCTCTATAGGACTGTCAGAGATAGTGGAGTGTGGTCTCTCTGGCGGGCGATGAATGAGGCAGAGGTCGAGCACAACTAGCTGCGCAACACTTATTCTCTATAGGACTGTCAGAGATAGTGGAGTGTGGTCTCTCTGGCGATGAATGAGGTGGAGGTCAAGCACAACTAGCTGCGCACCACTTATTCACTATGGGACTGTCAGAGATAGTGGAGTGTGGTCTCTCTGGCGATGAATGAGGTGGAGGTCGAGCACAACTAGCTGCGCACCACTTATTCTCTATGGAACTGTCAGAGATAGTGGAGACACAAAAGGGAATAGTAAAACCAAAAACACTCAGTTTGAAAAAATGTTGCAGTAATCCGCAAGTGCTAGTAAAAGATGTAAAAAACAGGGTATTTGGTTGATACGTTTTTTGCAAAAAATGTATACTAAGCTGCTCTACCAATCTTCACGGTATACCCTTATCAGAGCAGTCCTAACTAATGTATGCAATCCCTATCTGATGTATTTAAAAACCTGATCATCTGTATATAACCTGTGTGAACAGGGTTCAGAGAGGAAAAATCCATGTGTGCATACAGGGTAGAACAACTTTTGTGCAGATAGCCCAAGAGGAGTGGTGGAACTCCCCAGTCTTGTAGACACAAGAGAACAATTATGGAAACAGGAACACATGGGTTACTTGCACAGTGAACAAGTCTGTATGATCATGTTCACACACCACCAAGAAACCTGAAGACACAAAAGAGAATAGTAAAACCAAAAACACTCAGTTTGAAAAAATGTTGCAGTAATCCGCAAGTGCTAGTAAAAGATGTAAAAAACAGGGTATTTGGTTGATACGTTTTTTGCAAAAAATGTATACTAAGCTGCTCTACCAATCTTCACGGTATACCCTTATCTGAGCAGTCCTAACTAATGTATGCAATCCCTATCTGATGTATTTAAAAACCTGATCATCTGTATATAACCTGTGTGAACAGGGTTCAGAGAGGAAAAATCCACGTGTGCATACAGGGTAGAACAGCTTTTGTGCAGATAGCCCAAGAGGAGTGGTGGAACTCCCCAGTCTTGTAGACACAAGAGAACAATTATGGAAACAGGAACACATGGGCTACTTGCACAGTGAACAAGTCTGTATGATCATGTTCACACACCACCAAGAAACCTGAAGACACAAAAGAGAATAGTAAAACCAAAAACACTCAGTTTGAAAAAATGTTGCAGTAATCCGCAAGTGCTAGTAAAAGATGTAAAAAACAGGGTATTTGGTTGATACGTTTTTTGCAAAAAATGTATACTAAGCTGCTCTACCAATCTTCACGGTATACCCTTATCAGAGCAGTCCTAACTAATGTATGCAATCCCTATCTGATGTATTTAAAAACCTGATCATCTGTATATAACCTGTGTGAACAGGGTTCAGAGAGGAAAAATCCATGTGTGCATACAGGGTAGAACAACTTTTGTGCAGATAGCCCAAGAGGAGTGGTGGAACTCCCCAGTCTTGTAGACACAAGAGAACAATTATGGAAACAGGAACACATGGGCTACTTGCACAGTGAACAAGTCTGTATGATCATGTTCACACACCACCAAGAAACCTGAAGACACAAAAGAGAATGGTAAAACCAAAAACACTCAGTTTGAAAAAATGTTGCAGTAATCCGCAAGTGCTAGTAAAAGATGTAAAAAACAGGGTATTTGGTTGATACGTTTTTTGCAAAAAATGTATACTAAGCTGCTCTACCAATCTTCACGGTATACCCTTATCAGAGCAGTCCTAACTAATGTATGCAATCCCTATCTGATGTATTTAAAAACCTGATCATCTGTATATAACCTGTGTGAACAGGGTTCAGAGAGGAAAAATCCATGTGTGCATACAGGGTAGAACAGCTTTTGTGCAGATAGCCCAAGAGGAGTGGTGGAACTCCCCAGTCTTGTAGACACAAGAGAACAATTATGGAAACAGGAACACATAGTAACATAGTAACATAGTTAGTAAGGCCGAAAAAAGACATTTGTCCATCCAGTTCAGCCTATATTCCATCATAATAAATCCCCAGATCTACGTCCTTCTACAGAACCTAATTGTATGATACAATATTGTTCTGCTCCAGGAAGACATCCAGGCCTCTCTTGAACCCCTCGACTGAGTTCGCCATCACCACCTCCTCAGGCAAGCAATTCCAGATTCTCACTGTCCTAACAGTAAAGAATCCTCTTCTATGTTGGTGGAAAAACCTTCTCTCCTCCAGACGCAAAGAATGCCCCCTTGTGCCCGTCACCTTCCTTGGTATAAACAGATCCTCAGCGAGATATTTGTATTGTCCCCTTATATACTTATACATGGTTATTAGATCGCCCCTCAGTCGTCTTTTTTCTAGACTAAATAATCCTAATTTCGCTAATCTATCTGGGTATTGTAGTTCTCCCATCCCCTTTATTAATTTTGTTGCCCTCCTTTGTACTCTCTCTAGTTCCATTATATCCTTCCTGAGCACCGGTGCCCAAAACTGGACACAGTACTCCATGTGCGGTCTAACTAGGGATTTGTACAGAGGCAGTATAATGCTCTCATCATGTGTATCCAGACCTCTTTTAATGCACCCCATGATCCTGTTTGCCTTGGCAGCTGCTGCCTGGCACTGGCTGCTCCAGGTAAGTTTATCATTAACTAGGATCCCCAAGTCCTTCTCCCTGTCAGATTTACCCAGTGGTTTCCCGTTCAGTGTGTAATGGTGATATTGATTCCCTCTTCCCATGTGTATAACCTTACATTTATCATTGTTAAACCTCATCTGCCACCTTTCAGCCCAAGTTTCCAACTTATCCAGATCCATCTGTAGCAGAATACTATCTTCTCTTGTATTAACTGCTTTACATAGTTTTGTATCATCTGCAAATATCGATATTTTACTGTGTAAACCTTCTACCAGATCATTAATGAATATGTTGAAGAGAACAGGTCCCAATACTGACCCCTGCGGTACCCCACTGGTCACAGCGACCCAGTTAGAGACTATACCATTTATAACCACCCTCTGCTTTCTATCACTAAGCCAGTTACTAACCCATTTACACACATTTTCCCCCAGACCAAGCATTCTCATTTTGTGTACCAACCTCTTGTGCGGCACGGTATCAAACGCTTTGGAAAAATCGAGATATACCACGTCCAATGACTCACCGTGGTCCAGTCTATAGCTTACCTCTTCATAAAAACTGATTAGATTGGTTTGACAGGAGCGATTTCTCATAAACCCATGCTGATATGGAGTTAAACAGTTATTCTCATTGAGATAATCCAGAATAACATCCCTCAGAAACCCTTCAAATATTTTACCAACAATAGAGGTTAGACTTACTGGCCTATAATTTCCAGGTTCACTTTTAGAGCCCTTTTTGAATATTGGCACCACATTTGCTATGCACCAGTCCTGCGGAACAGACCCTGTCGCTATAGAGTCACTAAAAATAAGAAATAATGGTTTATCTATTACATTACTTAGTTCTCTTAGTACTCGTGGGTGTATGCCATCCGGACCCGGAGATTTATCTATTTTAATCTTATTTAGCCGGTTTCGCACCTCTTCTTGGGTTAGATTGGTGACCCTTAATATAGGGTTTTCATTGTTTCTTGGGATTTCACCTAGCATTTCATTTTCCACCGTGAATACCGTGGAGAAGAAGGTGTTTAATATGTTAGCTTTTTCCTCGTCATCTACAACCATTCTTTCCTCACTATTTTTTAAGGGGCCTACATTTTCAGTTTTTATTCTTTTACTATTGATATAGTTGAAGAACAGTTTGGGATTAGTTTTACTCTCCTTAGCAATGTGCTTCTCTGTTTCCTTTTTGGCAGCTTTAATTAGTTTTTTAGATAAAGTATTTTTCTCCCTATAGTTTTTTAGAGCTTCAATGGTGCCATCCTGCTTTAGTAGTGCAAATGCTTTCTTTTTACTGTTAATTGCCTGTCTTACTTCTTTGTTTAGCCACATTGGGTTTTTCCTATTTCTAGTCCTTTTATTCCCACAAGGTATAAACCGCTTACACTGCCTATTTAGGATGTTCTTAAACATTTCCCATTTATTATCTGTATTCTCATTTCTGAGGATATTGTCCCAGTCTACCAGATTAAGGGCATCTCTAAGCTGTTCAAACTTTGCCTTCCTAAAGTTCAATGTTTTTGTGACTCCCTGACAAGTCCCCCTAGTGAAAGACAGGTGAAACTGCACAATATTGTGGTCGCTATTTCCTAAATGCCCAACCACCTGCAGATTTGTTATTCTGTCAGGTCTATTAGATAGTATTAGGTCTAAAAGTGCTGCTCCTCTGGTTGGATTCTGCACCAATTGTGAAAGATAATTTTTCTTGGTTATTAGCAGAAACCTGTTGCCTTTATGGGTTTCACAGGTTTCTGTTTCCCAGTTAATATCCGGGTAGTTAAAGTCCCCCATAACCAGGACCTCATTATGGGTTGCAGCTTCATCTATCTGCTTTAGAAGTAGACTTTCCATGCTTTCTGTTATATTTGGGGGTTTGTAACAGACCCCAATGAGAATTTTGTTACCATTTTTCCCTCCATGAATTTCAACCCATATGGACTCGACATCCTCATTTCCTTCGCTAATATCCTCCCTTAAAGTGGACTTTAGACAAGACTTTACATAGAGACAAACCCCTCCTCCTCTCCGATTTTTACGATCCTTTCTAAACAGACTGTAACCCTGTAAGTTAACTGCCCAGTCATAGCTTTCATCTAACCATGTCTCGGTTATTCCCACTATGTCAAAGTTACCTGTAGATATTTCTGCTTCTAGTTCTTCCATCTTGTTTGTCAGGCTTCTGGCGTTTGCGAGCATGCAGTTTAGAGGATTTTGTTTTGTTCCAATCTCCTCACTGTGGATTGTTTTAGAAATGTTCTTACCTCCCTTCTGAGTATGTTTTCCTGGGTCGTCTTTGTTCGAGTCTAATGTTTTTCTTCCCGTCCCCTCTTCTTCTAGTTTAACGCCCTCCTGATGAGTGTAGCGAGTCTTCTGGCGAATGTGTGTTTCCCAGGTTTGTTGAGGTGTAGTCCGTCTCTGGCGAGGAGTCCATCATACCAGTAATTCACACCGTGGTCCAGGAATCCAAATCCTTGTTGTCTGCACCATCGTCTTAGCCAGTTGTTTGCATCAAGGATCCTGTTCCATCTCCTGGTGCCATGCCCGTCTACTGGAAGGATAGAAGAAAAAACTACCTGTGCATCCAGTTCCTTTACTTTCTTCCCCAACTCTTCAAAGTCCTTGCAGATTGTCGGTAGGTCCTTCCTTGCCGTGTCATTGGTGCCAACATGTATCAGAAGAAATGGGTGGACGTCCTTGGAGCTGAAGAGCTTTGGTATCCTATCGGTCACATCCTTGATCATCGCACCTGGAAGGCAGCATACTTCTCTTGCAGTTATGTCCGGTCTGCAGATGGCTGCTTCGGTGCCTCTCAGTAGTGAGTCTCCCACCACCACCACTCTTCGTTGCTTCTTGGCTGTACTTTTTGCTGTCACTTGTTGCTGTGTGCCCTTTTCTTTTTTGCTTGCTGGTATTGCTTCATTCTTAGGTGTGCCATCTTCATCCTCTACAAAGATTTGATATCGGTTCTTCAGTTGTGTGGTTGGTGATTTCTCCATGGTCTTCTTGCTTCTTTTGGTCACATGCTTCCACTCATCTGCTTTTGGAGGTTCTCTGACACTTTTTGCACCTTCTGTGACCAGTAGAGATGCTTCTGTTCTGTCTAGAAAGTCTTCATTCTCTTTGATGAGTTTCAAAGTTGCTATTCTTTCTTCCAGACCCCGCACCTTTTCTTCTAAAAGGGCCACTAGTCTACACTTCTGACAGGTGAAATTGGATTCTTCTTCTGGTCGATCTGTGAACATGTAGCACATGCTGCAGCTCACCATGTAGGTTGTCACATCTGCCATGTTGCTCCTAGATCCTGCTGACTTGCTGTGTGTTTTCCTTCTTGTGTAATCTACTCAGCCAAGCTCTCTTGCAATAATGTCCTACAGGCAAAAATTCTTCTCCCAGAAGGCACCTGGAATATGCAAATTAGCCTCCTGAAGCTTGAATCCCTGGTTTGGTGATGCTTTCGAAGCAGCTGGTCCCGGCTGTACCCAACGATCTTCTAGCTTAGGGAGACTTCGCTTCTCCCAGAAGGCACCTGGAATATGCAAATTAGCCTCCTGAAGCTTGAATCCCTGGTTTTGGGCTACTTGCACAGTGAACAAGTCTGTATGATCATGTTCACACACCACCAAGAAACCTGAAGACACAAAAGAGAATAGTAAAACCAAAAACACTCAGTTTGAAAAAATGTTGCAGTAATCCGCAAGTGCTAGTAAAAGATGTAAAAAACAGGGTATTTGGTTGATACGTTTTTTGCAAAAAATGTATACTAAGCTGCTCTACCAATCTTCACGGTATACCCTTATCAGAGCAGTCCTAACTAATGTATGCAATCCCTATCTGATGTATTTAAAAACCTGATCATCTGTATATAACCTGTGTGAACAGAGATAGTGGAGTGTGATCTCTCTGGCGATGAATGAGGTGGAGGTCGAGCACAACTAGCTGCGCACCACTTATTTTCTATGGGACTGTCAGAGATAGTGGAGTGTGGTCTCTCCGGTGATGAATGAGGTGGAGGTCGAGCACAACTAGCTGCGCACCACTTATTCTCTATAGGACTGTCAGAGATAGTGGAGTGTGGTCTCTCAGGTGATGAATGAGGCGGAGGTCGAGCACAATCATCTGCGCACCACTTATTCACTATGGGACTGTCAGAGATGCTGGAGAGTTGTCTCTGTGGCAGGCGATGAATGAGGCGGAGGTCGAGCATACCCAGCTTCGCTCCATTCTAGACGACCTCTGCAGAACCCAGTTCTTGCAAACGATGAGAGTTCAGGGAGTTGGATCAACAGGTTTTAGCAAGTTATCCACTATCCAAAGTCTGGTGGAAAGTAATTGTTCTCTCCAGTGGAAAGTGATACATTGGGTTACTGGGTATGACGGTGTATCTTTATCAGCTTTAGGCTGGGGCTACACAATGACTTTGGTTATGACCGGGCTCGGACTGGGCCATAGGGTAAAAGTGGGAATCCCCCGGGGGGCCCCTGTGTAGCTCTGGGTCCCCAACCCCACTATATGGGCATTATTTGGTTTAATTCAATTGATTCACTCTATACCTAAAAAAGCAGCATCTCATCATTCATTAACCAAATTACCCAGCTTATTATTACGGTATATAGAGATATAGGTACATTTGTGAACAAAGGTAGTGTAATACTTGTATGTAGCTGAAAAGTGGGCCACCAAAGTCATTGTTACTGGTGGGCCCTTAGCACCCCAGTCCGACACTGGTTATGACACACAGGTCGCAAAGCCAAAGATCGCTTTGTATATCGCAGTGAAACGCAGGTGAAAGGGGGCTGCATTGCCACTTCTAGGCTAACACCACCAAGTCACTTGCTTGTCGTGGCTGCGGTTCTCTAGGGGCCGGGGGTGCAATGTGGCCCCATTCACCTACATTATGCGGAGATGCAACAGTGAAACATGGTGGAGGCAGCATCATGCTATGGGGGTGTTCTTCAGCTGCAGGGACAGGACGACTGGTTGTCATTGAAGGAAACATGAATGTGGCCAAGTACAGAGATATCCTGGATGAAAACCTCTTCCAGAGTGCTCTGGACCTCAGACTTGGCCGAAGGTTCACCTTCCAACAAGACAATGACCCTGAGTACACAGCTAAAATAACAAAGGAGCGGCTTCAGAACAACTCTGTGACCATTCCTGACCGCCCAGCCAGAGCCCTGACCTAAACCCAATGGAGCATCTCTGGAGAGACCTGAAAATGGCGTCCACCAACGTTCACCATCCAACCTGACGGAACTGGAGAGGATCTGCAAGGAAGAATGGCAGAGGATCCCCAAATCCAGGGGTGAAAAACTTGTTGCATCATTCCCAAGAAGACTCATGGCTGTACGAGCTCAAAAGGTGCTTCTACTCCATACTGAGCAAAGGGTCTGAATACTTATGACCATGGGATATTTCAGATTTTCTTTTTTAATAAATTTGCAAATATTTCTACATTGTTTTTTCCAGCCAAGATGGGGTGCAGAGTGCACATTAATGAGAAAAAAAAGAACTTTTTTTGAATTTACCAAATGGCTGCAATGAAACAAAGAGTGAAAAATGTAAAGGGTTCTGAACACTTTCCGTCCCCCCTGTATAGAAGAAACTTTAAATCTCTTGTTCTTTCCAGACCATGTGGTCTAGATGCCCAATTATTCCCACTTTGGACACAGATCCGGAAAATCCATGCGTTACATGACTGACAAATGTCAATGAATCACAAACACCCAAGGGGCAAGAAAGTAAGAGATTCCGGATAAGTAACGAAGCCCATTTACCATTCCGGATTCCTGGAAAGCTGAGTGACATCCGCTCTCACAGAAATCGGGACAATTAACGCGTTGTTCCTGGAATGTTTACCAGACAAGGAAGCGGGGAAGAGTCATGAATTTTTATAGCAAGAAACACAAGTATAAATCATTCATATGTAAATTCCGAAATCTCGACTGAAAGCAGCGCGGCGTAAAATCTCCTGTATACAAGATGCATAATGAAGCGGACGGCGGAGAGCTGACTATTCCGATTCCGTGGGATTGTCAGTGACACATAGTAACACCACGAATCTCACCGCACACCGGCCACCAAGGGAGGTGGAGCTCTGAGACTCTTGGCCACACCCAGGGTGCACCGAACTCCTAATTAGCATTTCTGATTATATTTCAGTTTCTGCATAACGGAAGCTACAATTAGATCACAAAAGTTGCCTTTTATACTGTATACCGCCATATCCCCTTTAAGGCTAGGTGCATGGTTTATACCGTCAGTTTGGACGACACACTCCCTTTAACTACCTGATGTCAGCGCTGTACATGGGCGGCGAATGGTGAAATTTAATGTTAAGTGGAATATCGGACTGTGAAGTGGACATAGGATTTAAGGAAATAATGGTTTGATGGAAATTTTCCCAAATCGTGACGTGTACTTTCCTAGCGGCCTCTTCGTCCCTCATGCGTTGCGCTCATGCGTTGCGCTCGCTCGCCTCCATACGCGTCTCCTCCATTCTTCTCCACTGAGAATCTTTAAATATTTTTTTTCAAACAAAAACACATTGTTGGGAAATTTCCTTTTTTGTTCTCCGGACCTTTAATTAAATATCAAGAGGGATGTAAAGCGGCGGCAGTAACGCCGCTTCCCATGGTGGTGCCGGCGGTGCGGCTGATCGCTGGCGTGGATGGCCGTGATTTCTCTTCGCTCTTTTGACTTTGCCTTCATTGATTCATTAGCCGGGATGCTTCATTATCTCACACGGATGGTTCTCAGTGCGCGGCCTCTTATGCTAAACACAAACAGGATTGTTCCTCTTTGTACTTTGGGTGATAATTAATGGGGCCGGGCGTCATATCACATCGGGCGTGAACCGGCACTAATCCAATATTTTCTCATGCTAACAACATTATCCGGCCTGTTCATCTACTAATCCTAATAACCATCAGTTCTGCTGTAGTCCTGTAGAGGGCGCCGTGCAAGAATGGCTCCTGTAGCTCCTTACACAGCGCCCCCTTAGGACAGCTACTGTCATGGCTTACATGCAATCTGACAGAGGAACCTCTCATCCCAGTCTTGCTGCAGCCGCTTTTCATTAAAAATCCCATTTGTTCTCAAGAAAGGAGAGATTTTTAACCTTGGTTATTGGACGCTGGACTCTGCTACATTAATACTTGTGAGCCTGCTTACAAACCAAACTCTGCCTGCTGCTGGACTCTGCTACATTGCCGCTTTGGAGCCACTTTACATACCAAGCTCTGCTGTGCTGCTGGGCTCTGCTACATTAATACTTGTGAGCCAACTTACAAACCAAACTCTGATCTGCTGCTGGGCTCTGCTACATTAATACTTGTGAGCCACCTTACAAACCAAACTTTGCTCTGCTGCTGGGCTCTGCTACATTGCTGCTTGGGAGCCACCTTACAAACCAAACTTTGCTGTTCTCTGATACATTGCTACTTGTGAACCATCTTGTATACCAAGCTCTGCTGTGCTGCTGGGCTCTGCTACATTACTACTTGTGAGCCACCTTACATACCAAACTCTGATCTGCTGCTTGGCTCTGCTACATTACTACTTGTGAGCCACTTTACATTCTAAGCTCTGGTGTGTTGCTGAGCTCTGCTACATTGGTACTTGTGAGCCACCTTATCTACCAAGCTCTGCTGTGCCGCTGGGCTTTTCTACATTGCTACTTGTGAGCCAACTTACATTCCAAGCTCTGCTGTGCTGCTGGACTCTGCTACATTGCTGCATGTGAGCTAACTTACATTCCAAGCTTTGCTGTGTTGCTGAGCTCTGCTACATTGCTACTTGTGAACTACCTTACATACCAAGATCTGCTGGGCTCTGCTACATTGCTACAGTGAGCCACCTTACATTTCAACATCTGCCATGCTGCTGGACTCTGCTACACTGCTCCTTGTCAACCAACTTACATACCAAACTATGCTGCGCTGCTGGGCTCTGCTACATTGCTACTTGTTATCCACCTTACATACCAAGCTCTGCTGTACTGCTGGGCTCTGCTACATTGCTACTTGTTATCCACCTTACATACCAAGCTCTGCTGTACTGCTGGGCTCTGCTACATTGCCCTCTGACGGAGTATTCCTCGAATCAACCTAAGGAGTTTTTAAATAGGGAATGATCCTACCTGCCCTTATAATTGTAGGCTTTTAGCCCAGGAGAGGCAGCCTGTAAGGTTTATGGTCCCAACAAAGGGGTACATTTTGTCATTGGCTGTTAGGCTCACATGAATTGCCCAATTTGTGCGCTAAGTACCTCAAGTTTTTTTACAATGTTTTCTTCAGCAGTAATGCAGTTCCAATTTCATATATTCAATACGTACATATTATAGTTTTTCAGAGGGCAGCTTTAATTTGTTAGTGTGTGATATTATGGCGGTTTGTGTATACGTGATATTATGGCGGTTTGTGTATAAGTGATATTATGGCGGTTTGAGTACTTGTGATATTATTGTGGTATGTGATATTATGGCAGTATGTGTAGATGTGATATTATGGCAGTGGCGATGTGTATATGTCATATTATGGCATTTTGTGTATATGTCATATTATGGCGGTGTGTATGTCTATCATATTATGGCGGTGTGTATATGTCATATTATGGCGGTGTGTGTGTATATCATATTATGGCGGTGTGTATATGTCATATTATGGCGGTGTGTGTGTATATCATATTATGGCGGTGTGTATATGTCATATTATGGCGGTGTGTATGTCTATCATATTATGGCGGTGTGTATATGTCATATTATGGCATTTTGTGTATATGTCATATTATGGCGGTGTGTGTGTCTATCATATTATGGCGGTGTGTATATGTCATATTATGGTGGTGTGTATGTCTATCATATTATGGCGGTGTGTATATGTCATATTATGGCGGTGTGTATGTCTATCATATTATGGCGGTGTGTATATGTCATATTATGGCGGTGTGTATGTCTATCATATGGCGGTGTGTATATGTCATATTATGGCGGTGTGTGTGTATATCATATTATGGCGGTGTGTATATGTCATATTATGGCGGTGTGTATGTCTTTCATATTATGGCGGTGTGTATATGTCATATTATGGCGGTGTGTATATGTCATATTATGGCGGTGTGTGTGTGTATATCATATTATGGCGGTGTGTATATGTCATATTATGGCGGTGTGTATGTCTATCATATTATGGCGGTGTGAATATGTCATATTATGGCGGTGTGTGTGTCTATCATATTATGGCGGTGTGTATATGTCATATTATGGTGGTGTGTATGTCTATCATATTATGGCGGTGTGTATATGTCATATTATGGCGGTGTGTATGTCTATCATATTATGGCGGTGTGTATATGTCATATTATGGCGGTGTGTGTGTGTATATCATATTATGGCGGTGTGTATATGTCATATTATGGCGGTGTGTATGTCTATCATATTATGGCGGTGTGTATATGTCATATTATGGTATTTTCTGTATATGTCATATTATGGCGGTGTGTATGTCTATCATATTATGGCGGTGTGTATATGTCATATTATGGCGGTGTGTGTGTGTATATCATATTATGGCGGTGTGTATATGTCATATTATGGCGGTGTGTATGTCTATCATATTATGGCGGTGTGTATATGTCATATTATGGTATTTTCTGTATATGTCATATTATGGCGGTGTGTATGTCTATCATATTATGGCGGTGTGTATATGTCATATTATGGCGGTGTGTGTGTGTATATCATATTATGGCGGTGTGTATATGTCATATTATGGCGGTGTGTATGTCTATCATATTATGGTGATGTGTATATGTCATATTATGGCATTTTGTGTATATGTCATATTATGGCGGTGTGTATGTCTGTCATATTATGGCAGTGTGTATGTCTGTCATATTATGGCGGTGTGTGTGTGTATATCATATTATGGCTGTGAAGGATGGCACCAGAGAGATGACCGCTGCCACCACATATGACAAATCGCACCTCGCAACCCCACCTAACGGCATTTTTCTTTGAGAAGGATGGCGCGGTACGCTCTCCTCACCTGCACCAACATGAAGTCCCGCACCCCCTGGAGACGCGTACGGTCTGCTTAGCACAGTTCAGTGCATGTAGATATATTATGGCGGTATATGCATGTGATATTATGGCGGTGTGTATTTGTAATATTATGGCGGTATGTGTATGTGATATTATGGCGGTGTGTATTTGTAATATTATGGCGGTATGTGTATGTGATATTATGGCGGTGTGTATTTGTAATATTATGGCGGTATGTGTATGTGATATTATGGTGGTGTGTATTTGTGATATTATGGAGGTGTGTGTAGATGTGATATTATGGTGGTGTGTGTAGATGTGATATTATGGCGGTGTGTGTAGATATATTATGGCGGTATGTGTATGTGTTATTATGGCGGTGTGTATTTGTGATATTATGGCGGTATGTGTATGTGATATTATGGTGGTGTGTGTATATGTCATATTATAGCGGTGTGTAGGTATATTATGGCAGTGCATGTAGATATATTATGGCGGTATGTGTATGTGATATTATGGCGGTATGTGTATATGATATTATGGCGGTGTGTATTTGTGATATTATGGCGGTATGTGTAGATGTGATATTATGGTGGTGTGTGTAGATATATTATGGCGGTATGTGTATGTGTTATTATGGCGGTGTGTATTTGTGATATTATGGCGGTGTGAATTGTATTATCGGGGTGTATACAGTATGACGGCACTTTTTATGCCGTTACGCTGTGGTATTTGTTCTTCAGCCATTACAGGATATTTAGCAGGCGCAGTGCGGCATTCAGGGGCACCAGGTGCAGTGTCAGTGTGCGCCGCCCTCCATCGATGCCCCCGATGCTCCTTGCAGTGAGTGAGTGGGATCCATTTCTCAGATTGATGAGTAATTGTCGTTCCTCGTGCTGTAGGGCCGCACATTACAGTAATGATCAACTTGTCCGGCCTCGCTTCAACCTTGACTTCACGTGGACAGGTTCCTGCCGTAGCAACCGCAGCTGTGTTACCATAGCAACATCCTTGTGCTCCAGAAGCAAAACCGATGAGGATTAGATGGAGCCGTATCATCGCCGCTCAGCTTGGACGACCTTAGAAAAAAGCAGAGAAGGATCTGTCCGTTCCCTCCGGGCAGGTGTCCTCCAGATATCAGCTGGATATCAGCACGCCGTGTCCCTGCCAGGGTGGATTACACAGCAGCCATATTCAGGCCTCACGATTCACATTTATAAATCGGAATCAAAGAAATCCAAACAGAATGGATTATCCTCGGCGTGGGCCCCTGAGCAATAATAGTTACGGGCGCCTGACTGAACGCCACAGCGCTAATCCACAGGAACTGTGTATGTTTCCACGGCAACCAATCTCTGCACAGCCTTCATGTCATATTCCGTGCCTGAAAACTGAAAGCTGTACTGTGATTGGCTGCTACAGCACCAAAAGAGACCCTGCACTACACATGGAGGACAGGTAGAGAGCGACAGACCCCGAACTACACATGGAGGACAGGTAGAGAGCGACAGACCCCACACTACACATGGAGGACAGGTAGAGAGCGACAGACCCCACACTACACATGGAGGACAGATAGAGAGCGACAGACCCCGCACTACACATGGAGGACAGGTAGAGAGCGACAGACCCCGCACTACACATGGAGGACAGGTAGAGAGCGACAGACCCCACACTACACATGGAGGACAGGTAGAGAGCGACAGACCCCACACTACACATGGAGGACAGATAGAGAGCGACAGACCCCGCACTACACATGGAGGACAGGTAGAGAGCGACAGACCCCGCACTACACATGGAGGACAGGTAGAGAGCGACAGACCCCGCACTACACATGGAGGACAGGTAGAGAGCGACAGACCCCTCACTACACATGGAGGACAGGTAGAGAGTGACAGATCCACACTACTCAGGGATGACAGGTAGAGAGCGACAGACCCCTCACTACACATGGAGGACAGGTAGAGAGCGACAGACCCCGCACTACACATGGAGGACAGGTAGAGAGCGACAGACCCCGCACTATACATGGAGGACAGGTAGAGAGCGACAGACCCTGCACTACACATGGAGGACAGGTAGAGAGCGACAGACCCTGCACTACACATGGAGGACAGATAGAGAGCGACAGACCCCACACTACACATGGAGGACAGGTAGAGAGCGACAGACCCCACACTACACATGGAGGACAGGTAGAGAGCGACAGACCCCGCACTACACATGGAGGACAGGTAGAGAGCGACAGACCCCACACTACACATGGAGGACAGGTAGAGAGCGACAGACCCCACACTACACATGGAGGACAGATAGAGAGCGACAGACCCCGCACTACACATGGAGGACAGGTAGAGAGCGACAGACCCCTCACTACACATGGAGGACAGGTAGAGAGTGACAGACCCCGCACTACACATGGAGGACAGGTAGAGAGCGACAGACCCCTCACTACACATGGAGGACAGGTAGAGAGTGACAGATCCACACTACTCAGGGATGACAGGTAAAGAGCGACAGACCCCTCACTACACATGGAGGACAGGTAGAGAGCGACAGACCCCGCACTACACATGGAGGACAGGTAGAGAGCGACAGACCCCGCACTACACATGGAGGACAGGTAGAGAGCGACAGACCCCGCACTACACATGGAGGACAGGTAGAGAGCGACAGACCCCGCACTACACATGGAGGACAGGTAGAGAGCGACAGACCCCACACTACACATGGAGGACAGATAGAGAGCGACAGACCCCGCACTACACATGGAGGACAGGTAGAGAGCGACAGACCCCGCACTACACATGGAGGACAGGTAGAGAGCGACAGACCCCGCACTACACATGGAGGACAGGTAGAGAGCGACAGACCCCTCACTACACATGGAGGACAGGTAGAGAGTGACAGATCCACACTACTCAGGGATGACAGGTAGAGAGCGACAGACCCCACACTACACATGGAGGACAGGTAGAGAGCGACAGACCCCACACTACACATGGAGGACAGGTAGAGAGCGACAGACCCCTCACTACACATGGAGGACAGGTAGAGAGCGACAGACCCCGCACTACACATGGAGGACAGGTAGAGAGCGACAGACCCCGCACTATACATGGAGGACAGGTAGAGAGTGACAGACCCTGCACTACACATGGTGGACAGGTAGAGAGCGACAGACCCTGCACTACACATGGAGGACAGGTAGAGAGCGACAGACCCTGCACTACACATGGATGACAGATAGAGAGCGACAGACCCCACACTACACATGGAGGACAGGTAGAGAGCGACAGACCCCACACTACACATGGAGGACAGGTAGAGAGCGACAGACCCCGCACTACACATGGAGGACAGGTAGAGAGCGACAGACCCCACACTACACATGGAGGACAGGTAGAGAGCGACAGACCCCACACTACACATGGAGGACAGATAGAGAGCGACAGACCCCGCACTACACATGGAGGACAGGTAGAGAGCGACAGACCCCGCACTACACATGGAGGACAGGTAGAGAGCGACAGACCCCGCACTACACATGGAGGACAGGTAGAGAGCGACAGACCCCTCACTACACATGGAGGACAGGTAGAGAGTGACAGATCCACACTACTCAGGGATGACAGGTAGAGAGCGACAGACCCCTCACTACACATGGAGGACAGGTAGAGAGCGACAGACCCCGCACTACACATGGAGGACAGGTAGAGAGCGACAGACCCCGCACTATACATGGAGGACAGGTAGAGAGTGACAGACCCTGCACTACACATGGTGGACAGGTAGAGAGCGACAGACCCCACACTACACATGGAGGACAGGTAGAGAGCGACAGACCCTGCACTACACATGGAGGACAGATAGAGAGCGACAGACCCCACACTACACATGGAGGACAGGTAGAGAGCGACAGACCCCACACTACACATGGAGGACAGGTAGAGAGCGACAGACCCCGCACTACACATGGAGGACAGGTAGAGAGCGACAGACCCCACACTACACATGGAGGACAGGTAGTGAGCGACAGACCCCACACTACACATGGAGGACAGGTAGAGAGCGACAGACCCCACACTACACATGGAGGACAGGTAGAGAGCGACAGACCCCACACTACACATGGAGGACAGGTAGAGAGCGACAGACCCCACACTACACATGGAGGACAGGTAGAAACTGACAGACCCCGCACTACACATGGAGGACAGGTAGAGAGCGACAGACCCCGCACTACACATGGAGGACAGGTAGAGAGCGACAGACCCCACACTACACATGGAGGACAGGTAGAAACTGACAGACCCCGCACTACACATGGAGGACAGGTAGAGAGCGACAGACCACGCACTACACATGGAGGACAGGTAGAAACTGACAGACCCCGCACTACACATGGAGGACAGGTAGAGAGCGACAGACCCCGCACTACACATGGAGGACAGGTAGAGAGCGACAGACCCCACACTACACATGGAGGACAGGTAGAGAGCGACAGACCCCACACTACACATGGAGGACAGGTAGAGAGCGACAGACCCCGAACTACACATGGAGGACAGGTAGAGAGCGACAGACCCCGCACTATACATGGAGGACAGGTAGAGAGCGACAGACCCCGCACTACACATGGAGGACAGATAGAGAGCGACAGACCCCACACTACACATGGAGGACAAGTAGAGAGTGACAGACCCCGCACTACACATGGAGGACAGGTAGAGAGCGACAGACCCCACACTACACATGGAGGACAGGTAGAGAGTGACAGACCCCGCGCTACACATGGAGGACAGGTAGAGAGTGACAGACCCCGCACTACACATGGAGGACAGGTAGAGAGCGACAGACCACGCACTACACATGGAGGACAGGTAGAAAGTGACAGACCCCGCACTATACATGGAGGACAGGTAGAGGGAGAGACAGACCCGGCACTACACATAGAGGACAGGTAGAGAGTGTCAGACCCCGCACTACACATGGAGGACAGGTAGAGAGCGACAGACCCCACACTACACATGGAGGACAGGTAGAGGGAGAGACAGACCCGGCACTACACATATAGGACAGGTAGAGAGCGACAGACCCCACACTACACATGGAGGACAGGTAGAGAGCGACAGACCCCGCACTACACATGGAGGACAGGTAGAGAGTGTCAGACTCCGCACTACACATGGAGGACAGGTAGAGAGCGACAGACCCCGCACTACACATGGAGGACAGGTAGAGAGCGACAGACCCCCGCACTACACATGGAGGACAGGTAGAGAGCGACAGACCCCGCACTACACATGGAAGACAGGTAGAGAGTGACAGACCCCGCACTACACATGGAGGACAGGTAGT
Source organism: Ranitomeya imitator (assembly GCF_032444005.1). NCBI lineage: Eukaryota > Metazoa > Chordata > Amphibia > Anura > Dendrobatidae > Ranitomeya > Ranitomeya imitator. Next base: position 33,826,473 of record NC_091282.1, read on the forward strand.
GAGTGACAGACCCCACACTACACATGGAGGACAGGTAGAGCGTGACAGACCCCGCACTACACATGGAGGACAGGTAGTGACAGACCCTGCACTACACATGGAGGACAGGTAGTGAGTGACAGACCCCGCACTACACATGGAGGACAGGTAGTGACAGACCCTGCACTACACATGGAGGACAGGTAGAGAGCGACAGACCCCGCACTACACATGGAGAACAGGTAGAGAGTGACAGACCCCACACTACACATGGAGGACAGGTACAGAGTGACAGACCCTGCACTACACATGGAGGACAGGTAGAGGGCGACAGACCCCGCACTACACATGGAGGACAGGTAGAGAGCGACAGACCCCGCACTACACATGGAGGACAGGTAGAGAGCGACAGACCCCGCACTACACATGGAGGACAGGTAGAGAGTGACAGACCCTGCACTACACATGGAGGACAGGTAGTGACAGACCCCGCACTACACATGGAGGACAGGTAGAGAGTGACAGACCCCGCACTACACATGGAGGACAGGTAGAGAGTGACAGACCCCGCACTACACATGGAGGACAGGTAGAGAGTGACAGACCCCACACTACACATGGAAGACAGGTAGAGAGTGACAGACCCCACACTACACATGGAGGACAGGTAGAGACAGACCCCGCACTACACATGGAGGACAGGTAGAGAGTGACAGACCCTGCACTACACATGGAGGACAGGTAGAGAGTGACAGACCCCGCACGACACATGGAGGACAGGTAGAGAGTGACAGACCCCGCACTACACATGGAAGACAGGTAGAGAGTGACAGACCCCACACTACACATGGAGGACAGGTAGAGAGCGACAGACCCCACACTACACATGGAGGACAGGTAGAGAGTGACAGACCCTGCACTACACATGGAGGACAGATAGAGGGCGACAGACCCCACACTACACATGGAAGACAGGTAGAGAGTGACAGACCCCACACTACACATGGAGGACAGGTAGAGAGCGACAGACCCCACACTACACATGGAGGACAGGTAGTGACAGACCCCGCACTACACATGGAGGACAGGTAGAGAGTGACAGACCCCGCACTACACATGGAAGACAGGTAGAGAGTGACAGACCCCACACTACACATGGAGGACAGGTAGTGACAGACCCCGCACTACACATGGAGGACAGGTAGAGAGCGACAGACCCCACACTACACATGGAGGACAGGTAGTGACAGACCCTGCACTACACATGGAGGACAGGTAGAAAGTGACAGACCCCGCACTACACATGGAGGATAGGTAGAGAGTGACAGACCCCGCACTACACATGGAAGACAGGTAGAGAGTGACAGACCCCACACTACACATGGAGGACAGGTAGTGACAGACCCCGCACTACACATGGAGGACAGGTAGAGAGTGACAGACCCCGCACTACACATGGAAGACAGGTAGAGAGTGACAGACCCCACACTACACATGGAGGACAGGTAGAGAGCGACAGACCCCCGCACTACACATGGAGGACAGGTAGAGAGCGACAGACCCCGCACTACACATGGAAGACAGGTAGAGAGTGACAGACCCCGCACTACACATGGAGGACAGGTAGTGACAGACCCCGCACTACACATGGAGGACAGGTAGAGAGTGACAGACCCCGCACTACACATGGAGGACAGGTAGAGAGTGACAGACCACGCACTACACATGGAGGACAGGTAGTGACAGACCCCACACTACACATGGAGGACAGGTAGAAAGTGACAGACCCCACACTACACATGGAGGACAGGTAGAGAGCGACAGACCCCGCACTACACATGGAGGACAGGTAGTGACAGACCCCACACTACACATGGAGGACAGGTAGAGAGTGACAGACCCTGCACTACACATGGAGGACAGGTAGAGAGCTACAGACCCCACACTACACATGGAGGACAGGTAGAGAGCGACAGAACCTGCACTACACATGGAGGACAGGTAGTGACAGACCCCACACTACACATGGAGGACAGGTAGAGAGCTACAGACCCCGCACTATACATGGAGGACAGGTAGAGAGCGACAGAACCTGCACTACACATGGAGGACAGGTAGAGAGTGACAGACCCCGCACTACACATGGAGGATAGGTAGAGAGCAACAGACCCCGCACTACACATGGAGGACAGGTAGAGAGTGACAGACCCTGCACTACACATGGAGGACAGGTAGAGAGTGACAGACCCCGCACTACACATGGAAGACAGGTAGAGAGTGACAGACCCCGCACTACACATGGAGGACAGGTAGAGAGTGACAGACCCCACACTACACATGGAGGACAGGTAGTGACAGACCCTGCACTACACATGGAGGACAGGTAGAGAGCGACAGAACCTGCACTACACATGGAGGACAGGTAGAGAGTGACAGATCCACACTACTCAGGGATGACAGGTAGAGAGCGACAGACCCCACACTACACATGGAGGACAGGTAGAGAGCGACAGACCCCACACTACACATGGAGGACAGGTAGAGAGCGACAGACCCCTCACTACACATGGAGGACAGGTAGAGAGCGACAGACCCCGCACTACACATGGAGGACAGGTAGAGAGCGACAGACCCCGCACTATACATGGAGGACAGGTAGAGAGTGACAGACCCTGCACTACACATGGTGGACAGGTAGAGAGCGACAGACCCTGCACTACACATGGAGGACAGGTAGAGAGCGACAGACCCTGCACTACACATGGATGACAGATAGAGAGCGACAGACCCCACACTACACATGGAGGACAGGTAGAGAGCGACAGACCCCACACTACACATGGAGGACAGGTAGAGAGCGACAGACCCCGCACTACACATGGAGGACAGGTAGAGAGCGACAGACCCCACACTACACATGGAGGACAGGTAGAGAGCGACAGACCCCACACTACACATGGAGGACAGATAGAGAGCGACAGACCCCGCACTACACATGGAGGACAGGTAGAGAGCGACAGACCCCGCACTACACATGGAGGACAGGTAGAGAGCGACAGACCCCGCACTACACATGGAGGACAGGTAGAGAGCGACAGACCCCTCACTACACATGGAGGACAGGTAGAGAGTGACAGATCCACACTACTCAGGGATGACAGGTAGAGAGCGACAGACCCCTCACTACACATGGAGGACAGGTAGAGAGCGACAGACCCCGCACTACACATGGAGGACAGGTAGAGAGCGACAGACCCCGCACTATACATGGAGGACAGGTAGAGAGTGACAGACCCTGCACTACACATGGTGGACAGGTAGAGAGCGACAGACCCCACACTACACATGGAGGACAGGTAGAGAGCGACAGACCCTGCACTACACATGGAGGACAGATAGAGAGCGACAGACCCCACACTACACATGGAGGACAGGTAGAGAGCGACAGACCCCACACTACACATGGAGGACAGGTAGAGAGCGACAGACCCCGCACTACACATGGAGGACAGGTAGAGAGCGACAGACCCCACACTACACATGGAGGACAGGTAGTGAGCGACAGACCCCACACTACACATGGAGGACAGGTAGAGAGCGACAGACCCCACACTACACATGGAGGACAGGTAGAGAGCGACAGACCCCACACTACACATGGAGGACAGGTAGAGAGCGACAGACCCCACACTACACATGGAGGACAGGTAGAAACTGACAGACCCCGCACTACACATGGAGGACAGGTAGAGAGCGACAGACCCCGCACTACACATGGAGGACAGGTAGAGAGCGACAGACCCCACACTACACATGGAGGACAGGTAGAAACTGACAGACCCCGCACTACACATGGAGGACAGGTAGAGAGCGACAGACCACGCACTACACATGGAGGACAGGTAGAAACTGACAGACCCCGCACTACACATGGAGGACAGGTAGAGAGCGACAGACCCCGCACTACACATGGAGGACAGGTAGAGAGCGACAGACCACACACTACACATGGAGGACAGGTAGAGAGCGACAGACCCCACACTACACATGGAGGACAGGTAGAGAGCGACAGACCCCGAACTACACATGGAGGACAGGTAGAGAGCGACAGACCCCGCACTATACATGGAGGACAGGTAGAGAGCGACAGACCCCGCACTACACATGGAGGACAGATAGAGAGCGACAGACCCCACACTACACATGGAGGACAAGTAGAGAGTGACAGACCCCGCACTACACATGGAGGACAGGTAGAGAGCGACAGACCCCACACTACACATGGAGGACAGGTAGAGAGTGACAGACCCCGCGCTACACATGGAGGACAGGTAGAGAGTGACAGACCCCGCACTACACATGGAGGACAGGTAGAGAGCGACAGACCACGCACTACACATGGAGGACAGGTAGAAAGTGACAGACCCCGCACTATACATGGAGGACAGGTAGAGGGAGAGACAGACCCGGCACTACACATAGAGGACAGGTAGAGAGTGTCAGACCCCGCACTACACATGGAGGACAGGTAGAGAGCGACAGACCCCACACTACACATGGAGGACAGGTAGAGGGAGAGACAAACCCGGCACTACACATATAGGACAGGTAGAGAGCGACAGACCCCACACTACACATGGAGGACAGGTAGAGAGCGACAGACCCCGCACTACACATGGAGGACAGGTAGAGAGTGTCAGACTCCGCACTACACATGGAGGACAGGTAGAGAGCGACAGACCCCGCACTACACATGGAGGACAGGTAGAGAGCGACAGACCCCCGCACTACACATGGAGGACAGGTAGAGAGCGACAGACCCCGCACTACACATGGAAGACAGGTAGAGAGTGACAGACCCCGCACTACACATGGAGGACAGGTAGTGAGTGACAGACCCCACACTACACATGGAGGACAGGTAGAGCGTGACAGACCCCGCACTACACATGGAGGACAGGTAGTGACAGACCCTGCACTACACATGGAGGACAGGTAGTGAGTGACAGACCCCGCACTACACATGGAGGACAGGTAGTGACAGACCCTGCACTACACATGGAGGACAGGTAGAGAGCGACAGACCCCGCACTACACATGGAGAACAGGTAGAGAGTGACAGACCCCACACTACACATGGAGGACAGGTAGAGGGCGACAGACCCCGCACTACACATGGAGGACAGGTAGAGAGCGACAGACCCCGCACTACACATGGAGGACAGGTAGAGAGCGACAGACCCCGCACTACACATGGAGGACAGGTAGAGAGTGACAGACCCTGCACTACACATGGAGGACAGGTAGAGGGCGACAGACCCCGCACTACACATGGAGGACAGGTAGAGAGCGACAGACCCCGCACTACACATGGAGGACAGGTAGAGAGCGACAGACCCCGCACTACACATGGAGGACAGGTAGAGAGTGACAGACCCTGCACTACACATGGAGGACAGGTAGTGACAGACCCCGCACTACACATGGAGGACAGGTAGAGAGTGACAGACCCCGCACTACACATGGAGGACAGGTAGAGAGTGACAGACCCCGCACTACACATGGAGGACAGGTAGAGAGTGACAGACCCCACACTACACATGGAAGACAGGTAGAGAGTGACAGACCCCACACTACACATGGAGGACAGGTAGAGACAGACCCCGCACTACACATGGAGGACAGGTAGTGAGTGACAGACCCCACACTACACATGGAGGACAGGTAGAGAGTGACAGACCCTGCACTACACATGGAGGACAGGTAGAGAGTGACAGACCCCGCACGACACATGGAGGACAGGTAGAGAGTGACAGACCCCGCACTACACATGGAAGACAGGTAGAGAGTGACAGACCCCACACTACACATGGAGGACAGGTAGAGAGCGACAGACCCCACACTACACATGGAGGACAGGTAGAGAGTGACAGACCCTGCACTACACATGGAGGACAGATAGAGGGCGACAGACCCCACACTACACATGGAAGACAGGTAGAGAGTGACAGACCCCACACTACACATGGAGGACAGGTAGAGAGCGACAGACCCCACACTACACATGGAGGACAGGTAGTGACAGACCCCGCACTACACATGGAGGACAGGTAGAGAGTGACAGACCCCGCACTACACATGGAAGACAGGTAGAGAGTGACAGACCCCACACTACACATGGAGGACAGGTAGTGACAGACCCCGCACTACACATGGAGGACAGGTAGAGAGCGACAGACCCCACACTACACATGGAGGACAGGTAGTGACAGACCCTGCACTACACATGGAGGACAGGTAGAAAGTGACAGACCCCGCACTACACATGGAGGATAGGTAGAGAGTGACAGACCCCGCACTACACATGGAAGACAGGTAGAGAGTGACAGACCCCACACTACACATGGAGGACAGGTAGTGACAGACCCCGCACTACACATGGAGGACAGGTAGAGAGTGACAGACCCCGCACTACACATGGAAGACAGGTAGAGAGTGACAGACCCCACACTACACATGGAGGACAGGTAGAGAGCGACAGACCCCCGCACTACACATGGAGGACAGGTAGAGAGCGACAGACCCCGCACTACACATGGAAGACAGGTAGAGAGTGACAGACCCCGCACTACACATGGAGGACAGGTAGTGACAGACCCCGCACTACACATGGAGGACAGGTAGAGAGTGACAGACCCCGCACTACACATGGAGGACAGGTAGAGAGTGACAGACCACGCACTACACATGGAGGACAGGTAGTGACAGACCCCACACTACACATGGAGGACAGGTAGAAAGTGACAGACCCCACACTACACATGGAGGACAGGTAGAGAGCGACAGACCCCGCACTACACATGGAGGACAGGTAGTGACAGACCCCACACTACACATGGAGGACAGGTAGAGAGTGACAGACCCTGCACTACACATGGAGGACAGGTAGAGAGCTACAGACCCCACACTACACATGGAGGACAGGTAGAGAGCGACAGAACCTGCACTACACATGGAGGACAGGTAGTGACAGACCCCACACTACACATGGAGGACAGGTAGAGAGCTACAGACCCCGCACTATACATGGAGGACAGGTAGAGAGCGACAGAACCTGCACTACACATGGAGGACAGGTAGAGAGTGACAGACCCCGCACTACACATGGAGGATAGGTAGAGAGCAACAGACCCCGCACTACACATGGAGGACAGGTAGTGAGCGACAGACCCCGCACTACACATGGAAGACAGGTAGAGAGTGACAGACCCCGCACTACACATGGAGGACAGGTAGAGAGTGACAGACCCTGCACTACACATGGAGGACAGGTAGAGAGTGACAGACCCCGCACTACACATGGAAGACAGGTAGAGAGTGACAGACCCCGCACTACACATGGAGGACAGGTAGAGAGTGACAGACCCCACACTACACATGGAGGACAGGTAGTGACAGACCCTGCACTACACATGGAGGACAGGTAGAGAGTGACAGACCACGCACTACACATGGAGGACAGGTAGTGACAGACCCCACACTACACATGGAGGACAGGTAGAGAGTGACAGACCCCACACTACACATGGAGGACAGGTAGAGAGCTACAGACCCCACACTACACATGGAGGACAGGTAGAGAGCGACAGAACCTGCACTACACATGGAGGACAGGTAGTGACAGACCCCACACTACACATGGAGGACAGGTAGAGAGTGACAGACCCCACACTACACATGGAGGACAGGTAGAGAGCTACAGACCACGCACTACACATGGAGGACAGGTAGAAACTGACAGACCCTGCACTATACATGGAGGACAGGTAGAGAGCGACAGAACCTGCACTACACATGGAGGACAGGTAGAGAGTGACAGACCACACACTACACATGGAGGACAGGTAGTGACAGACCCCACACTACACATGGAGGACAGGTAGAGAGTGACAGACCCCGCACTACACATGGAGGACAGGTAGAGGGCGACAGACCCCGCACTATACATGGAGGACAGGTAGAGAGCGACAGAACCTGCACTACACATGGAGGACAGGTAGAGAGTGACAGACCACGCACTACACATGGAGGACAGGTAGTGACAGACCCCACACTACACATGGAGGACAGGTAGAGAGTGACAGACCCCGCACTACACATGGAGGACAGGTAGAGAGTGACAGACCCCGCACTACACATGGAGGACAGGTAGAGGGCGACAGATCCCGCACTATACATGGAGGACAGGTAGAGAGCGACAGACCCCGCACTACACATGAAGGACAGGTAGAGAGTGACAGACCCTGCACTACACATGGAGGACAGGTAGAGAGCGACAGACCCCACAATACACATGGAGGACAGGTAGAGAGTGACAGACCCCGCACTACACATGGAGGACAGGTAGAGAGCGACAGACCCCGCACTACACATGGAGGACAGGTAGAGAGTGACAGACCCCACACTACACATGGAGGACAGGTAGAGAGTGACAGACCCCGCACTACACATGGAGGACAGGTAGAGAGTGATAGACCCCACACTACACATGGAGGACAGGTAGAGAGTGACAGACCCCGCACTACACATGGAGGACAGGTAGAGAGCGACAGACCCCACACTACACATGGAGGACAGGTAATGAGTGACAGACCCTGCACTACACATGGAGGACAGGTAGTGACAGACCCCGCACTATACATGGAGGACAGGTAGAGAGTGACAGACCCCGCACTACACATGGAGGACAGGTAGAGAGTAACAGATCTCACACTACACATGGAGGACAGGTAGAGAGTGACAGACCCTGCACTACACATGGAGGACAGGTAGAGAGTGACAGACCCCGCACTACACATGGAGGACAGGTAGAGAGTGACAGACCCCGCACTACACATGGAGGACAGGTAGAGAGCGACAGACCCCACACTACACATGGTGGACAGGTAGAGGGAGAGACAGACCCCGCACTGCACATGGAGGACAGGTAGAGAGCGACAGACTCCGCACTACACATGGTGGACAGGTAGAGGGAGAGACAGACCCCGCACTACACATGGAGGACTGGTAGAGAGCGACAGACTCCGCACTACACATGGAGGACAGGTAGAGGGAGAGACAGACCCCGCACTACACATGGAGGACAGGTAGAGAGCGACAGACTCCGCACTACACATGGAGGACAGGTAGTGACAGACCCCGCACTACACATGGAGGACAGGAAGAGAGCGACAGACCCCGCACTACACATGGAGGACAGGTAGAGAGCGACAGACCCCACACTACACATGGTGGACAGGTAGAGGGAGAGACAGACCCCGCACTACACATGGAGGACAGGTAGAGAGCGACAGACTCCGCACTACACATGGAGGACAGGTAGTGACAGACCCCGCACTACACATGGAGGACAGGAAGAGAGCGACAGACCCCGCACTACACATGGAGGACAGGTAGAGAGCGACAGACCCCGCACTACACATGGAGGACAGGTAGAGAGTGACAGACCACGCACTACACATGGAGGACAGGTAGAGAGCGACAGACCCCGCACTACACATGGAGGACAGGTAGAGAGCGACAGACCCCACACTACACATGGTGGACAGGTAGTGACAGACCCCGCACTATACATGGAGGACAGGTAGTGACAGACCCCGCACTACACATGGAGGACAGGTAGAGAGTGACAGACCCCGCACTACACATGGAGGACAGGTAGTGACAGACCCCGCACTACACATGGAGGACAGGTAGAGAGTGACAGACCCCACACGACACATGGAGGACAGGTAGAGAGTGACAGACCCCGCAATACACATGGAGGACAGGTAGAGAGTGACAGACCCCGCACTACACATGGAGGACAGGTAGAGAGCGACAGACCCCACACTATACATGGAGGACAAGTAGAGAGTGACAGACCACACACTACACATGGAGGACAGGTAGAGAGTGACAGACCCCGCACTACACATGGAGGACAAGTAGAGAGTGACAGACCACACACTACACATGGAGGACAGATAGAGAGTGACAGACCCCGCACTACACATGGAGGACAGGTAGAGAGCGACAGACACCACACTACACATGGAGGACAGGTAGAGAGCGACAGTCACCACATTACACATGGAGGACAGGTAGAGAGTAACAGACCACGCTCTACACATAATAATAACAAAACCAGGCAACATAATAGATACAGGAGGGGGATAGGAGCACTAAATAGTGCAAAGTAACCCCCCACCCAACAAAAGAACCAACTCCATAACATATGTAAGCAAAGAGTACAAAAGGAGCATAACGGAGATCAAAAAAAGGGGTAATGCTTTATTAAGTTACATGTAAAAGTGTAACAAACACATAATAACAATATATTAGTACAAAAATATATATATAGTGCTCAAGGATGGTTAAAACATAAGTGGACAACCCCCGGTGTGCACCGCCAATGGGGCCAATCAGGGCCGCCATCAGGGCATGACAGCCGTGACTGGCGTATGGGGCCCGGTGAGCAGAGGGGGCCCGCATCGGGCCCCGTCTCATCTGCTCACCGGGCCCCCCCTGCAGGCGCTGCGGGCGGCACACTATTGACGTGCGGGCCCGCGCCCGCACGTCAATAGTTAACAGCCGCCAGCCAGTCTGAGGCTGGCAGCTGAATAGGGCCCCGGCCGCAGTGCGCACTCGCCGGCGTAGCCGGCGTCTGACGTCATTGTCAGCCGCCGGGCCCGGCGAGTGCGTCTGTGTGGAGCCTGGGGGGATCTTCGCCCGGCGCTGGAGCATGGCCAGGTAAGAAGTCGTGTTTTTTTTTTTTCTGAGAGCGGCATCCAGGGGGGCCCGGGGGGCAGAAATGCTGGACACAGTGGGGCAGAAATGCTGGACACAGTGGGGCAGAAATGCTGGACACAGTGGGGCAGAAATGCTGGACACAGTGGGGCAGAAATGCTGGACACAGTGGGGCAGAAATGCTGGACACAGTGGGGCAGAAATGCTGGACACAGTGGGGCAGAATGCTGGACATAGTGGGGCAGAAATGCTGGACACAGTGAGGCAGAAATTCTGGACACACAGGGGCAGAATGTTGGACACGCAGTGGGGCAGGAATGCTGGACACGCAGTGGGGCAGGAATGCTGGACACGCAGTGGGGCAGGAATGCTGGACACGCAGTGGGGCAGGAATGCTGGACACAGTGGGGCAGAATGCTGGACACAGTGGGGCAGAATGCTGGACACGCAGTGGGGCAGGAATGCTGGACACGCAGTGGGGCAGGAATGCTGGACACAGTGGGGCAGAATGCTGGACACGCAGTGGGGCAGGAATGCTGGACACGCAGTGGGGCAGGAATGCTGGACACACAGTGGGGCAGGAATGCTGGACACACAGTGGGGCAGAATGCTGGACACAGTGGGGCAGAATGCTGGACACAGTGGGGCAGAATGCTGGACACACAGTGGGGCAGAATGCTGGACACACAGTGGGGCAGAATGCTGGACACACAGTGGGGCAGAATGCTGGACACACAGTGGGGCAGAATGCTGGACTCACAGTGGGGCAGAATGCTGGACACACAGTGGGGCAGAATGCTGGACACACATTGGGGCAGAATGCTGGACACACAGTGGGGCAGAATGCTGGACACACAGTGGGGCAGAATGCTGGACACACAGTGGGGCAGAATGCTGGACACACAGTGGGTCAGAATGCTGGACACACAGTGGGGCAGAATGCTGGACACACAGTGGGGCAGAAATGCTGGACACAGTGGGGCAGAAATGCTGGACACAGTGGGGCAGAAATGCTGGACACAGTGGGGCAGAATGCTGGACACAGTGGGGCAGAATGCTGGACACAGTGGGGCAGAATGCTGGACACAGTGGGGCAGAAATGCTGGACACACATTGGGGCAGAAATGCTGGACACAGTGGGGCAGAAACGCTGGACACAGTGGGGCAGAATGCTGGACACAGTGGGGCAGAATGCTGGACACAGTGGGGCAGAATGCTGGACACAGTGGGGCAGAATGCTGGAGACAGTGACAGGGGCAAAATGCTGGAGACAGTGACAGGGGCAGAAATGCTGGACACAGTGACAGGGGCAGAATGCTGGACACAGTGACAGGGGCAGAATGCTGGACACAGGGGCAGACTGTGAGACCCAGGGGCAGAATGCTGGACATTGGGGCAGAATGCGAGACACGGGGCAGAATGGAGATACGGGGCATGATTGGAGACACGGGGCAGGATGAAAGACATGGGGGCATGACTGGAGACAGATGGGGCAGGATTGGAGACAGATGGGGCAGAATGGAGACACAGGGGGCATGATTGGAGACAAGTGTCAGGATTGCAGACATGGGGGCATGGTTGGAGACATAGGGGGCAGAATGGAGACATGGGGCATGATTGGAGACACTGGGGGCAGAATTGGAGACAGATCGTGCAGGATCATGGGGCAGGATGGATATGATGGAGACAGATGGGACCGGATGGAGAGATCACATGGGGCGATCATATGGGGCAGGATGGGGAGATCATATGGGGCAGAATGGATACTCATGAGGGCAGGATGGGAGAAAATCTGGCTGACGCCAGGAATGAGACACACAGGGCCAGGATGGGGGATATTATTAATACCATAGGGGCTAATTTAGGGATATTATTACTGCAGTGATGTATTTCTTTTATTTTTTGAGTATACTGTTTTAAATGGGGGGCGGTCCTGTTACTGTATAGAGTGATACTATGTCGCCTTCTTCATGTGGTGTAATGTAGAAGTTGTGAAAAATTAAGTAATGTGTTCTGCAAGCGGAGCTCGAGATAACTGTGTTATTTCCTGCAGAGAGAAGTCCTGGCTGGATGAAATGATGGCGGTCTGTGCTGGATGAAAGATGAAGGACTTCACCTAGAGACGTCACTGGTGAGTCAGTGTGTTACCTATACACTGACACTATACACTGTATACTGTATACAGAGCTCCTGTGTATAATTTCACTAGTGATCACTATATTATCTGTACACAGACACTGCTTACTAATTACAGATCTCCTGTGTATAATGGCACTTATGGTGATAGTATGGTGCTTTTTTTTAAATTACTGATCAGAATTGTAGTATTCAGTCACTATGTGGTGGTAATATGTGGTCTGGTCATGGTGTTGTGGTATTTGTTCCTTTTATGTGATATTATTCGATCACTGTGGTGGTAATATGTCATCTGGTCATGGTGTTGTGGTATTTGTTCCTTCCTTCCTTTTAAAAATTGAAAAATAAATAAAAATATACCTAAATTGTATTGCATATTTTAACAAATATTTAATAGGTTACAGCAGAGTAGGGCCCGGCCAAAAGTGTCTACCTTGTTATGGTGGCGGCTTAAAAAATATTTTGGCCAAAACAAAAGCTGCCGGCTATATGTGTGATCTGGTGATGGGAACTGTCAATGTGTGATAGGTGAGAAGTGGAGTTTTTCCAAGAGAGAGCGGTGGGACTGTGGACAGTTCGAGGGGTGGAGCCTGGAGGCGGGGCTGGGGTGGAGCCTGGAGGCGGGGCTGGGATGGAGCCTGGGCGGAGTCTCAAGGGGGCCCCGAAAATTTTGCCAGTATGGGGCCCCGAAATTTCTAGTGGCAGCCCTGGGGCCAATACACAAGCATAAGGTATACGTGTGCTGATTCAGGTGCGCAAGAGTAGCTGCACCCGTGTAACAATAGTACCTAGTGGTAACAGAAGTAAGTATAAAATGTAGCCACACTTACAGCATAAAGGCACCAAGGCAGGGCACACCGGGCGGGGACCACCAACGCAACCCCCGACGTGCGTTTCGCCCAAAGGTTAATTAGCTTTATCAAGGGGATGAAGCTGAATGAGTCTAGCAGCTTTAAATAAGGCCGGCACACCACCATGTGACCGGTCACATGCCGTGTGGCCAGGCAATAGCTGCAGCAAAAGCGGCGCATGCACGTGCTCGATACCAAGCACCGCATCGCAGCAGGCGTCATGCATCATGGGAGCGTCCGAAAAGATTCAGAACGCTCGCGCGATGCAGAGATGACGCCGCCACGACGGGGAACGAGGAAAGAAACATGGCGCATGCGCACTGCCGTGGAAGACCGGTGACTCAGTACGAGGAGTATCCCTCCCCCACACCACCTCCTCACTTCGCCCCTTGTCAGTCGGTGTTCCTCAAGGCTCTGTTCTAGGACCCCTACTCTTCTCCAGCTACACTTTCGGCCTGGGACAGCTCATAGAATCCCACGGTATGCAGTACCATCTCTACGCTGACGACACGCAGATCTACCTCTCCGGACCTGACCTCTCCTCCTTGCTTACCAAAATCCCGCACTGTCTGTCTGCCATTTCAGCCTTCTTTTCTGCTCGCTTTCTACAACTGAACATGGACAAAACAGAATTCATCATCTTTCCCCCATCTCACTCTACCCCTCCACCAGACCTATCCATCAATGTCAATGGCTGCTCACTATCCCCAGTCCCACACGCCCGGTGCCTCGGGGTGATCCTCGACTCTGCCCTCTCTTTCAAGCCACATATCCAAGCCCTTGCCTCCTCCTGTCGTCTCAAACTCAAAAATATTTCCCGGATCCGTGCTTTCCTTGACCGCAACACTGCAAAAACGCTAGTGCATGCCCTTATCATCTCCCGCCTCGACTACTGCAACCTCCTACTCTCTGGACTCCCCTCTAGCACTCTGGCACCACTCCAATCCATCCTACACTCTGCTGCCCGACTAATCCACCTGTCTCCCCGCTATTCCCCAGCCTCTCCCCTGTGTCAAGCCCTTCACTGGCTTCCTATCGCCCAGAGACTCCAGTTCAAAACCCTCACACTGACATACAAAGCCATCCACAACCTGTCTCCTCCATACATCTGTGACATGGTCTCCCGGTACCTACCTACACGCGACCTCCGATCCTCCCAAGACCTCCTTCTCTACTCCCCTCTCATCTCTTCTTCCCATAACCGCATCCAAGACTTCTCCCGTGCTTCCCCCATACTCTGGAACTCTCTACCCCAACACATCAGACTTGCGCCTACCATAGAAACCTTCAAAAAGAACCTGAAGACTCATCTCTTCCGACAAGCCTACAGCCTGCAGTGATCCTCAACCTACTGAACAGCCGCACAGCCAACTCTTCCCTCTCCTAGTGTATCCTCACCCACCCCCTGCAGACTGTGAGCCCTCGCGGGCAGGGTCCTCCCTCCTTATGTACTCGTGTGCCTTGTTATCTGCTCATGTTTAATGTATTTGTCTATATTTGCCCCGTATTCACATGTAAAGCGCCATGGAATAAATGGCGCTATAAAAATGTATAATAATAATAATAATAATATGTAAAGAGCATAACAGATACCTGGAAGCGGCAACGAATAGATAAATGCCGACATCTAGGTATGTAAGGACCACAAGTATAAATGAGTAAATGCTGACATATAAATACATAAGAACCACAAATATAAATAGGTGTCACTGATACAGTTAAGGCAATATATGCCAGCATGGCAACTCCTAACAAGATGGTAACATTATATATATAAACGACAGCTATATGCTGGTGTATATAAAACTGAAATAGTATAGTCCAAACAGTATATGCCGCACCGACTATCATAATCGGCATCTGTTATAAAAAGTAAATAAAGGGATGGCGTCCTCCGGATGTTTTGGAAGTAAGATCCATTCCGGTCAACGATATTCAAAGAGTATATGGTGGATGCCAGTGACTCAATCCAGAGAAAATATGGCTAAAAGACATAGAAAAATAATATGTGAAAATAAAACAATAATTAAAACCATAACAAAAGAAGGAGGACATCCCAAAATGGAAGTCCACTTAGAGGGGGAGATTGGAACAAGGAAGGGCCCCGCACTACACGTGGAGGACAGGCAGTGACAGACCCCACACTAGACATGGAGGACAGGTAGAGAGTGACAGACCCCACACTACACATGGAGGACAGGTAGAGAGTGACAGACCCTACAGTATATATGGAGGACAGGTAGTGACAGACCCCGCACTACACATGGAGGACAGGTAGAGAGCGACAGACCCCGCACTACACATGGAGGATAGGTAGAGAGTGACAGACCCTACAGTATATATGGAGGACAGGTAGTGACAGACCCCGCACTACACATGGAGGACAGGTAGAGAGCGACAGACCCTACAGTATATATGGAGGACAGGTAGTGACAGACCCCGCACTACACATGGAGGACAGGTAGAGAGCGACAGACCCCGCACTACACATGGAGGACAGGTAGAGGGCGACAGACCCCGCACTATACATGGAGGACAGGTAGAGAGCGACAGACCCCGCACTACACATGGAGGACAGGTAGAGAGCGACAGACCCCACACTACACATGGAGGACAGGTAGAGAGCGACAGACCCCACACTATACATGGAGGACAGGTAGAGAGCGACAGACCCCACACTACACATGGAGGACAGGTAGAGAGTGACAGACCCCGCACTACACATGGAGGACAGGTAGAGAGTGACAGACCCCACACTACACATGGAGGACAGGTAGAGAGTGACAGACCCCACACTACACATGGAGGACAGGTAGAGAGTGACAGACCCCGCACTACACATGGAGGACAGGTAGAGAGCGACAGACCCCACACTACACATGGAGGACAGGTAGTGACAGACCCCGCACTATACATGGAGGACAGGTAGAGAGTGACAGACCCCGCACTACACATGGAGGACAGGTAGTGACAGACCCTGCACTACACATGGAGGACAGGTAGAGAGTAACAGATCTCACACTACACATGGAGGACAGGTAGAGAGTGACAGACCCTGCACTACACATGGAGGACAGGTAGAGAGTGACAGACCCCGCACTACACATGGAGGACAGGTAGAGAGTGACAGACCCCGCACTACACATGGAGGACAGGTAGAGAGCGACAGACCCCACACTACACATGGTGGACAGGTAGAGGGAGAGACAGACCCCGCACTGCACATGGAGGACAGGTAGAGAGCGACAGACTCCGCACTACACATGGTGGACAGGTAGAGGGAGAGACAGACCCCGCACTACACATGGAGGACTGGTAGAGAGCGACAGACTCCGCACTACACATGGAGGACAGATAGAGAGCGACAGACCCCGCACTACACATGGAGGACAGGTAGTGACAGACCCCGCACTACACATGGAGGACAGGAAGAGAGCGACAGACCCCGCACTACACATGGAGGACAGGTAGAGAGCGACAGACCCCACACTACACATGGTGGACAGGTAGAGGGAGAGACAGACCCCGCACTACACATGGAGGACAGGTAGAGAGCGACAGACTCCGCACTACACATGGAGGACAGGTAGTGACAGACCCCGCACTACACATGGAGGACAGGAAGAGAGCGACAGACCCCGCACTACACATGGAGGACAGGTAGAGAGCGACAGACCCCGCACTACACATGGAGGACAGGTAGAGAGTGACAGACCACGCACTACACATGGAGGACAGGTAGAGAGCGACAGACCCCGCACTACACATGGAGGACAGGTAGAGAGCGACAGACCCCACACTACACATGGTGGACAGGTAGAGAGTGACAGACCACGCACTACACATGGAGGACAGGTAGAGAGCGACAGACCCCGCACTACACATGGAGGACAGGTAGAGAGCGACAGACCCCGCACTACACATGGTGGACAGGTAGTGACAGACCCCGCACTATACATGGAGGACAGGTAGTGACAGACCCCGCACTACACATGGAGGACAGGTAGAGAGTGACAGACCCCGCACTACACATGGAGGACAGGTAGTGACAGACCCCGCACTACACATGGAGGACAGGTAGAGAGTGACAGACCCCACACGACACATGGAGGACAGGTAGAGAGTGACAGACCCCCCACTACACATGGAGGACAGGTAGAGAGCGACAGACCCCGCACTACACATGGAGGACAGGTAGAGAGCGACAGACCCCGCACTACACATGGTGGACAGGTAGTGACAGACCCCGCACTATACATGGAGGACAGGTAGTGACAGACCCCGCACTACACATGGAGGACAGGTAGAGAGTGACAGACCCCGCACTACACATGGAGGACAGGTAGTGACAGACCCCGCACTACACATGGAGGACAGGTAGAGAGTGACAGACCCCACACGACACATGGAGGACAGGTAGAGAGTGACAGACCCCGCACTACACATGGAGGACAGGTAGAGAGTGACAGACCCCGCACTACACATGGAGGACAGGTAGAGAGCGACAGACCCCACACTATACATGGAGGACAAGTAGAGAGTGACAGACCACACACTACACATGGAGGACAGGTAGAGAGTGACAGACCCCGCACTACACATGGAGGACAAGTAGAGAGTGACAGACCACACACTACACATGGAGGACAGATAGAGAGTGACAGACCCCGCACTACACATGGAGGACAGGTAGAGAGCGACAGACACCACACTACACATGGAGGACAGGTAGAGAGCGACAGTCACCACATTACACATGGAGGACAGGTAGAGAGTAACAGACCACGCTCTACACATAATAATAACAAAACCAGGCAACATAATAGATACAG
Organism: Ranitomeya imitator; assembly: GCF_032444005.1. Taxonomy (NCBI): domain Eukaryota; kingdom Metazoa; phylum Chordata; class Amphibia; order Anura; family Dendrobatidae; genus Ranitomeya; species Ranitomeya imitator. The sequence continues at coordinate 33,845,059 of NC_091282.1, forward strand.
GAGGGGGATAGGAGCACTAAATAGTGCAAAGTAACCCCCCACCCAACAAAAGAACCAACTCCATAACATATGTAAGCAAAGAGTACAAAAGGAGCATAACGGAGATCAAAAAAAGGGGTAATGCTTTATTAAGTTACATGTAAAAGTGTAACAAACACATAATAACAATATATTAGTACAAAAATATATATATAGTGCTCAAGGATGGTTAAAACATAAGTGGACAACCCCCGGTGTGCACCGCCAATGGGGCCAATCAGGGCCGCCATCAGGGCATGACAGCCGTGACTGGCGTATGGGGCCCGGTGAGCAGAGGGGGCCCGCATCGGGCCCCGTCTCATCTGCTCACCGGGCCCCCCCTGCAGGCGCTGCGGGCGGCACACTATTGACGTGCGGGCCCGCGCCCGCACGTCAATAGTTAACAGCCGCCAGCCAGTCTGAGGCTGGCAGCTGAATAGGGCCCCGGCCGCAGTGCGCACTCGCCGGCGTAGCCGGCGTCTGACGTCACTGTCAGCCGCCGGGCCCGGCGAGTGCGTCTGTGTGGAGCCTGGGGGGATCTTCGCCCGGCGCTGGAGCATGGCCAGGTAAGAAGTCGTGTTTTTTTTTTTTCTGAGAGCGGCATCCAGGGGGGCCCGGGGGGCAGAAATGCTGGACACAGTGGGGCAGAAATGCTGGACACAGTGGGGCAGAAATGCTGGACACAGTGGGGCAGAAATGCTGGACACAGTGGGGCAGAAATGCTGGACACAGTGGGGCAGAAATGCTGGACACAGTGGGGCAGAAATGCTGGACACAGTGGGGCAGAAATGCTGGACACAGTGGGGCAGAAATGCTGGACACAGTGGGGCAGAAATGCTGGACACAGTGGGGCAGAATGCTGGACACAGTGGGGCAGAAATGCTGGACACAGTGGGGCAGAAATGCTGGACACACAGGGGCAGAATGTTGGACACGCAGTGGGGCAGGAATGCTGGACACGCAGTGGGGCAGGAATGCTGGACACGCAGTGGGGCAGGAATGCTGGACACGCAGTGGGGCAGGAATGCTGGACACAGTGGGGCAGAATGCTGGACACAGTGGGGCAGAATGCTGGACACGCAGTGGGGCAGAATGCTGGACACGCAGTGGGGCAGGAATGCTGGACACAGTGGGGCAGAATGCTCGACACGCAGTGGGGCAGGAATGCTGGACACGCAGTGGGGCAGGAATGCTGGACACGCAGTGGGGCAGGAATGCTGGACACACAGTGGGGCAGGAATGCTGGACACACAGTGGGGCAGAATGCTGGACACAGTGGGGCAGAATACTGGACACAGTGGGGCAGAATGCTGGACACACAGTGGGGCAGAATGCTGGACACACAGTGGGGCAGAATGCTGGACACACAGTGGGGCAGAATGCTGGACACACAGTGGAGCAGAATGCTGGACACACAGTGGGGCAGAATGCTGGACACACAGTGGGGCAGAATGCTGGACACACAGTGGGGCAGAATGCTGGACTCACAGTGGGGCAGAATGCTGGACACACAGTGGGGCAGAATGCTGGACACACAGTGGGGCAGAATGCTGGACACACAGTGGGGCAGAATGCTGGACACACAGTGGGGCAGAATGCTGGACACACAGTGGGGCAGAATGCTGGACACACAGTGGGGCAGAAATGCTGGACACAGTGGGGCAGAAATGCTGGACACAGTGGGGCAGAAATGCTGGACACAGTGGGGCAGAATGCTGGACACAGTGGGGCAGAATGCTGGACACAGTGGGGCAGAATGCTGGACACAGTGGGGCAGAAATGCTGGACACACATTGGGGCAGAAATGCTGGACACAGTGGGGCAGAAATGCTGGACACAGTGGGGCAGAATGCTGGACACAGTGGGGCAGAATGCTGGACACAGTGGGGCAGAATGCTGGACACAGTGGGGCAGAATGCTGGACACAGTGGGGCAGAATGCTGGACACAGTGGGGCAGAATGCTGGAGACAGTGACAGGGGCAAAATGCTGGAGACAGTGACAGGGGCAGAAATGCTGGACACAGTGACAGGGGCAGAATGCTGGACACAGTGACAGGGGCAGAATGCTGGACACAGTGACAGGGGCAGAATGCTGGACATTGGGGCAGAATGCGAGACACGGGGCAGAATGGAGATACGGGGCATGATTGGAGAAACGGGGCAGGATGAAAGACATGGGGGCATGACTGGAGACAGATGGGGCAGGATTGGAGACAGATGGGGCAGAATGGAGACACAGGGGGCATGATTGGAGACAAGTGTCAGGATTGCAGACATGGGGGCATGGTTGGAGACATAGGGGGCAGAATGGAGACATGGGGCATGATTGGAGACACTGGGGGCAGAATTGGAGACAGATCGTGCAGGATCATGGGGCAGGATGGATATGATGGAGACAGATGGGACCGGATGGAGAGATCACATGGGGCGATCATATGGGGCAGGATGGGGAGATCATATGGGGCAGAATGGATACTCATGAGGGCAGGATGGGAGAAAATCTGGCTGACGCCAGGAATGAGACACACAGGGCCAGGATGGGGGATATTATTAATACCATAGGGGCTAATTTAGGGATATTATTACTGCAGTGATGTATTTATTTTATTTTTTGAGTATACTGTCTTAAATGGGGGGCGGTCCTGTTACTGTATAGAGTGATACTATGTCGCCTTCTTCATGTGGTGTAATGTAGAAGTTGTGAAAAATTAAGTAATGTGTTCTGCAAGCGGAGCTCGAGATAACTGTGTTATTTCCTGCAGAGAGAAGTCCTGGCTGGATGAAATGATGGCGGTCTGTGCTGGATGAAAGATGAAGGACTTCACCTAGAGACGTCACTGGTGAGTCAGTGTGTTACCTATACACTGACACTATACACTGTATACTGTATACAGAGCTCCTGTGTATAATTTCACTAGTGATCACTATATTATCTGTACACAGACACTGCTTACTAATTACAGATCTCCTGTGTATAATGGCACTTATGGTGATAGTATGGTGCTTTTTTTTAAATTACTGATCAGAATTGTAGTATTCAGTCACTATGTGGTGGTAATATGTGGTCTGGACATGGTGTTGTGGTATTTGTTCCTTGTATGTGATATTATTCGATCCCTGTGGTGGTAATATGTGGTCTGGTCATGGTGTTGTGGTATTTGTTCCTTTTATGTGATATTATTCGATCACTGTGGTGGTAATATGTCATCTGGTCATGGTGTTGTGGTATTTGTTCCTTCCTTCCTTTTAAAAATTGAAAAATAAATAAAAATATACCTAAATTGTATTGCATATTTTAACAAATATTTAATAGGTTACAGCAGAGTAGGGCCCGGCCAAAAGTGTCTACCTTGTTATGGTGGCGGCTTAAAAAATATTTTGGCCAAAACAAAAGCTGCCGGCTATATGTGTGATCTGGTGATGGGAACTGTCAATGTGTGATAGGTGAGAAGTGGAGTTTTTCCAAGAGAGAGCGGTGGGACTGTGGACAGTTCGAGGGGTGGAGCCTGGAGGCGGGGCTGGGGTGGGGCCTGGAGGCGGGGCTGGGGTGGAGCCTGGGCGGAGTCTCAAGGGGGCCCCGAAAATTTTGCCAGTATGGGGCCCCGAAATTTCTAGTGGCAGCCCTGGGGCCAATACACAAGCATAAGGTATACGTGTGCTGATTCAGGTGCGCAAGAGTAGCTGCACCCGTGTAACAATAGTACCTAGTGGTAACAGAAGTAAGTATAAAATGTAGCCACACTTACAGCATAAAGGCACCAAGGCAGGGCACACCGGGCGGGGACCACCAACGCAACCCCCGACGTGCGTTTCGCCCAAAGGTTACTTAGCTTTATCAAGGGGATGAAGCTGAATGAGTCTAGCAGCTTTAAATAAGGCCGGCACACCACCATGTGACCGGTCACATGCCGTGTGGCCAGGCAATAGCTGCAGCAAAAGCGGCGCATGCACGTGCTCGATACCAAGCACCGCATCGCAGCAGGCGTCATGCATCATGGGAGCGTCCGAAAAGATTCAGAACGCTCGCGCGATGCAGAGATGACGCCGCCACGACGGGGAACGAGGAAAGAAACATGGCGCATGCGCACTGCCGTGGAAGACCGGTGACTCAGTACGAGGAGTATCCCATATGTAAAGAGCATAACAGATACCTGGAAGCGGCAACGAATAGATAAATGCCGACATCTAGGTATGTAAGGACCACAAGTATAAATGAGTAAATGCTGACATATAAATACATAAGAACCACAAATATAAATAGGTGTCACTGATACAGTTAAGGCAATATATGCCAGCATGGCAACTCCTAACAAGATGGTAACATTATATATATAAACGACAGCTATATGCTGGTGTATATAAAACTGAAATAGTATAGTCCAAACAGTATATGCCGCACCGACTATCATAATCGGCATCTGTTATAAAAAGTAAATAAAGGGATGGCGTCCTCCGGATGTTTTGGAAGTAAGATCCATTCCGGTCAACGATATTCAAAGAGTATATGGTGGATGCCAGTGACTCAATCCAGAGAAAATATGGCTAAAAGACATAGAAAAATAATATGTGAAAATAAAACAATAATTAAAACCATAACAAAAGAAGGAGGACATCCCAAAATGGAAGTCCACTTAGAGGGGGAGATTGGAACAAGGAAGGGCCCCGCACTACACGTGGAGGACAGGCAGTGACAGACCCCACACTAGACATGGAGGACAGGTAGAGAGTGACAGACCCCACACTACACATGGAGGACAGGTAGAGAGTGACAGACCCTACAGTATATATGGAGGACAGGTAGTGACAGACCCCGCACTACACATGGAGGACAGGTAGAGAGCGACAGACCCCGCACTACACATGGAGGATAGGTAGAGAGTGACAGACCCTACAGTATATATGGAGGACAGGTAGAGAGCGACAGACCCCGCACTACACATGGAGGACAGGTAGAGAGCGACAGACCCCGCACTACACATGGAGGACAGGTAGAGAGTAACAGACCCCACACTACACATGGAGGACAGGTAGAGCGTGACAGACCCTACAGTATATATGGAGGACAGGTAGTGACAGACCCCGCACTACACATGGAGGACAGGTAGAGAGTGACAGACCCCGCACTACACATGGAGGATAGGTAGAGAGTGACAGACCCCGCACTACACATGGAGGACAGGTAGAGAGCGACAGTCACCACACTACACATGGAGGACAGGTAGAGAGCGACAGACCCCGCACTACACATGGAGGACAGGTAGAGAGCGACAGACCCCGCACTACACATGGAGGACAGGTAGAGAGCGACAGACCCCACACTACACATGGAGGACAGGTAGAGCGTGACAGACCCTACAGTATATATGGAGGACAGGTAGTGACAGACCCTGCACTACACATGGAGGACAGGTAGAGAGTGACAGACCCCACACTACACATGGAGAACAGGTAGAGAGCGACAGACCCCGCACTACACATGGAGGACAGGTAGAGAGCGACAGACCCCGCACTACACATGGAGGACAGGTAGAGAGTGACAGACCACACACTACACATGGAGGACAGGTAGAGAGTAACAGACCCCGCACTACACATGGAGGACAGGTAGAGCGTGACAGACCCTACAGTATATATGGAGGACAGGTAGTGACAGACCCCGCACTACACATGGAGGACAGGTAGAGCTTGACAGACCCTGCACTACACATGGAGGACAGGTAGAGAGTGACAGACCACACACTACACATGGAGGACAGGTAGTGACAGACCCCGCACTACACATAGAGGATAGGTAGAAGGTGACAGACCATGCACTACACATGGAGGACACATAGAGCGTGACAGACCCTACAGTATATATGGAGGACAGGTAGAGCGTGACAGACCCCGCACTACACATGGAGTGGGGCCCAAATGCTAACATATTGCGCCATCGCACAGAAACATTTCGGTTGTATTGACATGCGCTGAGTTCAGGTCGCTAAACGAGCGTGATCGGCCTTATTGAAGTCGTTCGACCCTTGTTTCCTGGCCTCTTTACATCAGCTGAGGATCAATGATGGGGACAGAAAGATCACTAGTAGAACAATCTGTCTCCATACAGTATCATGTTATCTGCAGCATATCTGCAGTTTTCACCAGCGATGTGCTGCTAAGAACAATTATTTCAGTGCCGGCATAACCAATCCAATTACTCGATGAATCGGCAGCATTTTGCTTGTTTAGTATAATACAGACTATAGTCCTCCATACAGTTTAATGTGCCCCATAGTCCTCCACATAGTTTAATGTGCCCCATAGTCCTCCATATAATATAGTACACTCTCCATAGTGATCCATATAATATAATACACTTCCCATAGACATCCATATAATATAATACACTCCCCATAGTCCTCCATATAGCATAATGAATACCTCATAGTCCTTCATGTAGTACAATGCACACTTCATAGTCCTCGATACAGTATAATACACCCCCTAGTCCTCCATACAGTATAATGCACTCCCTGCAGTCCTCCATATAGTACAATGCACTCCCCATAGTATAATGCACCCCATTGTCCTTCATATAGTATAATGCATTTCCCATAGTCTTTGATACAGTACAATGCAGGTCCCATATAGTTCATATAGTATAATGCAGCCCATAGTCCTAGAGAGTATAATGCAGCCCCCCATAGAGAATAATGCAGCCACTCCATAGAGTATAATGCAGCCACATAATAGAAAATAATGCAGCCATCCCATAGAGTATAATGCAACCCCACAGTCCTGTAGTATTATGGCCACCACTTACTCAGCGATGTAAAAATAAATAAACACAATACTTACCTCTCCCTATTTCCCCGCTCCTCCAGTGTCTGTAGCACGTCTCAGCAGTTCCACTGCCCAACACAGCATGGTGAACGATGAAATGACGTCATCACACAGCTGCTGTGTCAGAGGCAGAGGGGGAATGAAGGAAGTGGGAGCGTCATCTGACACTCTCTCCTCCATCATTGCTTTGAACTGTATCGGCTTCCCTGACTCATGGATCCCATAGCGACTGCGTGGTGTGCTGCTATTAGCAGCACACCCCTGGCTGGGTGCCCCTGGGGGGGCGGGAGCCCTAGGCAAATGCCTAGTCTTCCTGCCCCTAATGTCGGCCCTGCCCTGCATTATATATGGAGGACAGGTATAGCTGACAGACCTTGTACTACACATGTAGGAGAGGGAGAGAACAAATTGAGTTGTATTTTTTAATCCAGAGCCATGTTTAAGGCAAATAATGGTATAATAAATAATATGTTCTGCTGCATAGTCATAAATATATGTTTCTGTTTACTGGCAACAAGCAGTGATCTTGAGACTGGTAAGCCATTGAAAGAGTGTACAACCCCAATGCATAAAATGTTAGTCCGCTGTGTAAAATGAAGAAAAGAAGAATGCAATGATTATTAAATATCTTATTGATATAGTTTATTCTCAACAGAACATAGAACAGAGTTCCTCTGTGCTGGTGTGGCAGGATCTCCAGAGTTCCTCTGTGCTATTGTGGCAGGCTCTCCAGAGTTCCTCTGTGCTGGTGTGGCAGGCTCTCCAGAGTTCCTCTGTGCTGGTGTGGCAGGATCTCCAGAGTTCCTCTGTGCTGGTGTGGCAGGATCTCCAGAGTTCCTCTGTGCTGATGTGGCAGGCTCTCCAGAGTTCCTCTGTGCTGATGTGGCAAGCTCTCCAGAGTTCCTCTGTTCTGGTGTGGGAGGCTCTTCAGAGTTCTTCTGTGCTGGTGAGGCAGACTCTCCAGAGTTCCTCTGTGCTGGTGTGGCAGGCTCTCCAGAGTTCCTCTGTGCTGGTGTCACAGATTCTCCAAAGTTCCTCTGTGCTATTGTGGCAGACTCTCCAGAGTTCCTCTGTGCTGGTGTGGCAAGCTCTCCAGAGTTCCTCTGTGCTGGTGTGGCAAGCTCTCCAGAATTCCTCTGTGCTGGTGTGGCAAGCTCCCGAGTTCCTCTGTGCTGGTGTGGCAGGCTCTTCAGAGTTCCTATGAGCTGCTGCGGCAAGCTCTCCAGAGTTCCTCTGTGCTGGTGTGGCAAGCTCTCTAGAGTTCCTCTGTGCTGGTGTGGCAAGCTCTCCAGAGTTCCTCTGTGCTGGTGTGGCAAGCTCTCCAGAGTTCCTCTGTGCTGGTGTGGCAAGCTCTCCAGATTTCCTCTGTGCTGGTGTGGGAGGCTCTCCTGAGTTCCTTTGTGCTGGTGTGGCAGGCTCTTCAGAGTTCCTCTGTGCTGGTGTGGCAAGCTCTCCAGAGTTCCTCTGTGCTGGTGTGGCAAGCTCTCCAGAGTTCCTCTGTACTGGTGTGGCTGGCTCTTCTAACATCCGACTGACAAAGGATCTCTCTCTTTCTCATCTTTATTTCTTTTGAGTAACAGATGTTTTTCGTTTACTCTGTTTGTCTGTCCAATCACCTTTCGGTGCAGCTTTAAATACCTTCCTATACTGGTGTTTCCTGCTGGTAATAGACATTATGTGTGATTCCTTAGTGAACTGCTATTCTAGTGATCCAAGGAGCTGATAAGAACATTCAGGGTAAGTAGCCATCATCGAGTGCGGGTGCCACTGCGTTTTCTTAGGGGCAGAGAAGGGCTTCGTCCTAGTCTGAACAAGGACCTTTTAGATTCAGATATTTGTCCTTCTGGTTTGTATGCTACCTGTGTGTAACTGCTTTGGCAGTCATAACAGTTAAATTCTCTATTGATACCATGGACGTTGTGTCCTGCGGACTCAGGAGTAAAGGGACCAGCCAGTTTTGTTTTCGAGGAGAGGAACCATCCAGCTTTTTATCGAGGAAAGGAACCATCCAGCTTGTTATCGATGAGAAGGACCATCCAGTTTGTTATAGATGAGAGGGCCCATCCAGCTTGTTATTAAGGAGCAGGATCATCCATCTTGTTATCTAGGGGAGGGACCATCCAGCTTTTTATCAAGGAGCGGGACCACCCAGCTTGTTATCAAGGGGAGAGACCATCCAGTTTGTTATCGATGAGAAGGACCATCCAGCTTGTTATCGAGGAGAGGGACCATCCAGCTTGTTATCAGCCCACAGTTCAGCATCTCTGATGGTATGGGGGCAATAGTGCCCATGGCAGGGACACTGCACAAGTGTAAGTGTATCTATCACTATCAATGCTGAGATTTATTTGGAGAGTATTGAACATCTGCTCCATCCAGACAATGTCTCTATCAGGGATGACCTTGTATACTTAAGCAAGACAATGTTAAATCACATACTGTCCCATCTTAGCAGCATGTTTCCACAGAAGATGGGTTCAGGAGATGTATTGGCCGCCAGCAGTCCGAACCTTTCACCAAAAGAAAACATGTGGCGCATTAAGAAAGAAAAAATCTGGCAAAGACTCCGAACTGAAGAGCAGCGAGAATCCGACACAAGATAAGAACAAAGCAATTTTTCTATCCCAAAAGTCCAGCAATTGTCTCCTCTCTTCCCCGATGTTTACAGACTGATGTAAGAAGAAGGGAAGCTACACAATGTTAGATGTGGCCCGGACACGACTGCTCTGAGAGATGTCACTGCCATCAATTTCTAAATGAGTTAATTTTTTCAAATGAAATGGAAAAATGTCCAACGTTCAACTTCTGATCTGTGATCCATGTTCTGTCAGCATAACATACGGCAATAAGAGATTTCCAAATCATTGCATTCTTGTTTTCTGCACATTTTTACAGTAGCACACAAAATTTTGGGAATTCGGGTCTATAAGAAATGTTCCAAAGTCCTACATATGAAGTCCTACATATGAAGTCCGTGACTTTAGTATTTCTAGGTCAATTTTGCGGCACAATTCGCTTTGACGTTGTTCAGTCACATTCATGTTAATTGCATTGTCTCCTAATCACAAACACAAGGCCAACAAATATTCGCGCAATGAATTCTGTCTAAATTGATTACATGCACTCCCACCCCCAACCAGAAGAGCACAACATTAGACAGTAGACATATGGAAACCATTCCTAATGCCCAGGCTTTTGATCTTCCACCATGACACATGCTCATTGTCAGCTAAACCGGACATACTTTGATCAAGATGCTGGATTTATTTAGTCTCACAACGTGTACTCTACATATATATTCTGAAGTAACCATACACGGCGATGTTCTAACATACCGAGAGGTACGGATGGAGCAAGCAACAATCAGATTGTGCTTGCATTATTTGCATAATTAGGAAGTTATGCAAATAAGATGGCACTCCATGGCACAAAAAGAACGTCTCCATGGTGCTCGCTACATTACAACTGTGCATTTTAAACATGTGCAGATGGATAACATATAAATATATACAGATAAATAAGTGTCATTTCTAAGGACGGCACCAAGTCTTCTAGGCATGGAATGAACAAGTTGGTGACATATTGCAATATCGATCTTCTCCATTTCTTCAAGAAGGACCTCCGTTAGAGCCTGGATGGAGAGTGATGACTGTATCTCAAAATTTATAATAGTTTGATTCACGGGATTAGTTTAGGAAGGGCTCGCCAAAGGACTAACACCATTAAAAATGAACTTTTATTAGAATAATTATAAACTACCATAAAAAACATATAACGTCTAACCAGGCAACAAAAGGCTAGCTGACCTACAGCTGACTAATACAACAAACAGGGGGTTAAATGGATGTGTCATGATCCAGACCGGGTTTTGAGTGCTGTCTACCCCTTTACCGGTCTGGTCATGTCAGGGGTAACTTTGCTCTGCCTCCTTCTGGGTTCAGGTTTGCTATATATCTCCGCTGCATCCTGCAGGCGGTGTCAGTTATATCTTCTGCCTATGGCGTGAGTATTTGACTCTGGTGTTTCCGTTATTTGTCCTGCTGCTTTGATCCTGAGCTGACTTTGACTTTTGCTTCTGACTGGTATTGACCCCCTGGCTCCCCACTGACTCTGTATTTGGGGTTTTCCCTTTGTTCTGCATTGCTGTCTAGGTTTTGACCCGGCTTGTTTTGACTATTCTGCTGCCACCTGGTGGTAGCCTCGCTGCAGCGCTGCAGGTCTGTTCTGGCAGACTTGCTGTTCTCCCTCCACTCTATTGCCATCTAGTGGAGCTTGTATCATCCTGCATAGCTGCAGTGTGACAGGAGGTACCTAGTTCACCCCGTTGTCCCCTGATTAGATCCTGCCTATCAGCAGAGGTTGACACCCTAGCTTCAACGCAAAATGACGCCCCCTGCTCAACGAGGACTGTCCCTCACTGGCAGCTCAATCTTTCCCTTCACATAGTGCCTAATCAGAAAAGGTGCAAGTGATAATGGAGCAATGGGGGGTGGGGTATAAAGCGGTAATCTAAGTGTATACCTTGTTGGAACTGCTCAGGAGATAAATTCCTCAAAAACAATTGGGTAATCTGGAGCTAGAATGTCATGAAACTCCAGAGTTTAGTCATCTTAATTAATTATTTTCTTTCTCAGCTCTTGTGACATTTCTCTTCCATGTGGTGCCATTGCTGACAACCCGAAATGGACTGACCTGTGGGTGAATTCATGTTAATTAGAATTTTTTTGTCTAATCTTTAGCTTTCCTCCTAAGACTTTCATTGGGGTGTGCTCATTTCTGAAACATGATCTTGAGTGAATTTGCTAGGAAAATTACTTTTTTTTTGTGTGTCGAAAATAACAAATTTTGTTTTCAATAAATGGCCAGCCCCAGCTCTGCCGTAACATCCAAATCCTGCTCCACCATTTATCGTATACATGTGTGTGTTACCCTGTGATATTCCGCGTGTTGTAACATTACACAACTAGTCTGCTGCAGACGTGGCGGTGCTGAGTTTATCCTATGGCTTTATGATCATGTCTGTTTATCATTTCTTCTTCTCGGAGGCGGTGGGGCGAGCATCTGCAGGGCGGTTGCTTTCATTAACTTCTCCGATAACCCGGCCTGTGCCATCGCTGCATTCTCTGTCACGCAATGATCTCTTTTCAAGCTTTTGCATTTAACAAGGGAGGACGGTGCCCCATGGTAACGACTCTCCGGGGCTCTTTACACTTCTAGTAGTCACTTAAATAGTCCCAGCGCACCTGTTCACGCTCCGGGTCCGGCATGTAACATCTCAGATGTGTTTGTGCTCTACTTTCTAATGATGCTCAGACATCTGGTTACATTACTCACACTATTTTCCATTGCACTTCTTGCAGATTTCCATTGCTGGCAGTGTGTGATATACACACCTCAGCCATGCCCGTGTATTCCTGCATGTACCCGTATGCACGGTGTGCGGTGTAACACCCCTTTAGGGCTACCACGGTACACTGGGTGTTATGGGGGGTCTCACCTCTCCAGGGCGCAGTGCCTCCACCCGAATCTTGATTGGAGTTCTCTCTCTGGGACTGCAGAAGGGCTATTATCTTCTGCCAGGGGCTGATTCGGGAAGCCCCTGCCACTCTCAGTACACACTCACAGGGATCAGGAGTAAAACACTTTAACAGGTTTATTGCTATGCAGCATAAATTAGATGGATTTAAAAGAATAACATGAAATACAAATAACTGTGCTCTGTCAAGGTCATATACACATCTCACTCTAATTCTACTTCAACCCTGCAAGTATAACGTAGTAGGGTTTTTTGTTTGTTTCTTCTAGTTTAACTCAGTCCAAACGTTGGGGCCCAGTTGCCGCTGATGCAGGCGCGCAAATTAAAACAGTTGGTGCACTTAGACGAATATAACTGGCAATAGTCTGAGCTGTAATGTACTCACTGTAAATAACGCTGGTAGGACCACAAGTCTCAGAAAGTCACTCACGGCACGTCTCTAACTGTCGGATGGTTCTCTGGACACCAGCTGGGGGCGGCCGGATTCAGTCCTTTATACGGTGGGAGTGCAGGCAGAAATCTCCAAGTTTTTGATGCAACTTGCTCCAGAGGGTAACACAAAGTCGCACTCTCTCCAGCAACACGAGTATATCCGGGAGGACAGCAACCCTGCAGCATGGGGCCAGGCAAGTCCCCCGTGCTCCGTCTCTCCCAACAAGATACCACGCTCTTTTCTTCCTGTGTATTCTTAGTTTCACTTTCTCCCCAGCTCCTGCCTCCAAGTCCCTCCTCCTCCAATCCAAGCTGTGTCATCTGACTCAAACAAGGATCCCTGGGAATTGTAGTCCAGGGGTCCTTGGGAATTGTAGTCCACGGCAGCTCAGAGGAAAATCTGCTAATGTCTGTAGGTCCTGGTATAACAGCAGCTGCAAAGCTCTTCTTAGTGTCTGTAAATCCCAGTATACCAGTAGCTGCCCTAACAGTTCCCAGTGCAGGTGTTACACTCTCCCCCTGGTGAGTCATTGAAAGTGTCCCATCACGACATGAGGACTCACCACCTGAAACATGAATGGGGGTTAAAGCATCCTGACTAACACCAAATTTACATGCACGCAAACCACCTCCTGGACACATAGGAGATACTGGGAAATAAGGCCAAACAGATTTTGAATTAAAGTGTATCAGCCGGGGGACCTCAGTGGTATGTCCCATTCTATCATAGGTCAGCATCATGGGTGGCCTAGTGTCCCGTTTGGGACGAGTGTGTACTGAGGGGGCCCCCTCCTCAGCTCCCGACTCTTGTCGGTCAAGAACGGGCTCCTCCAGGTGGATCTCTTCATTTAATAAATGTCCCTCTTCTGAACTCTCCCCCAATGGTGGGCAGAGTGCACTCGCCTCCTGACGAATGTCCTTTTTTTGTGCTTCCACGTCAGAAGTCTGGTTTTCAGGGCCCCCCCCTATGGGGCATGGGTCCTCAGTCCACCTGTAGCTCCATTGACCTTCAGATCCCGATTCATCCCCAGACTCGCTGTCACTTCCTCCTGAAGCAACTCCAGGCTGGGGTGGTTGTTGACACCTACGACTTCTCCTATTGCATGGAAGGTTTGTATGACCTCCTTGGGTTGGCAATGGCGGTAACAGGATGTTTTTTCCCACAGGCAACAAATGGTGTCGATGATAGGTTTTGACAGCTCCACTCCCTTTCTCGGGCTTCACTCTGTAGGCCGGGACACCAGGCAGCTTCTCCATCACCACATAAGGGTCAGTACACCACCGATCAGCAAGCTTATGCTTCCCAGGAAGACCTAGAAGTTGGATAAGAACTCTATCTCCAGGCAGTAAAACTTGTTCCCGAACTCTACAGTCGTAGCGAGTCTTATTGCGCTTCCCTGACCGACCAGAGGCCTGCTCTGCCAATCTGTACGCTTTTTCCAAATCTTCTTTTAGCTGGGACACATATTTTAAATAGGTCTTCCCATTAGAATTTTCAAAGGATGTCCCAAAACTAATATCCACTGGTAGCCAAGCTTTTCTTCCAAACATGAGAAAATAGGGCGAGTATCCCGTTGACTCATTTGTGGTGCAATTGTAGGCATGAACCAACTGACTCACATGCCTGCTCCATTGTCCCTTCTTCCTGGGATCCAAAGTGCCTAACATGTTCAGAAGGGTACGGTTGAACCTCTCAGGTTGAGGGTCCCCTTGGGGGTGATACGGGGTGGTTCTGGATTTCTTGATCCCACAGATAGCGCATAGCTCCTTGATTAGTCTACTTTCGAAATCTCTTCCTTGATCGGTATGGATGCGGGCAGGCAGCCCATAATGCACGAAGAACTTTTCCCATAGTGTTTTTGCTACAGTAGTTGCCCTTTGATCTTTGGTGGGGTAGGCTTGGGCATATCGGGTGAAATGGTCAGTGACCACTAACACATTACTGACATTGCTTTCATCAGGCTCGATGGAGAGGAAATCAATGCACACTAGCTCAAGTGGGCCATCACTAGTAATGTTCACAAGGGGGGCTGTTCTCAAAGGCAAGGTTTTTCTCAACACACATCGGGAGCATGATTTGCAGTAGTCTTCAATATCCGCTTCCATCCGAGGCCAGTAAAATCGGTCAGCCACAAGACTCGTGGTCTTTTCGATGCCAAGATGTCCATGGTCATCATGCAGGGACTTCATGACCATCCTCCGGAATCGGGTGGGTAACACCAGCTGTCGGTGGACTCCTTCCTTCTGGCGCTTTGCCTCCCGGTATAGTAGTCCATTTCTTACTACCAGAGACTCTAGCTGCCGCGTCAGCAGGACAGATTCCTCTGTTCGTAATGCATTTTTTTCGGGCCTCCAGCCCCTCTTAACCCACCATCGGACCACCCCGACTGAACGATCCTCCTGCTGCGCCTTTTGGACTTGATTACGAGTCAGTTGAGGGAGAAAGTCTGGGGTTACATTTGTCACTTGGCAGTACAACAACGGGAGCGCTTCACTGGATACTCCTAGGAATTCAGCACAACCCTGCATAGGGAGAGCATTAGTTTGATGTCTATGGCACAGAGTCTTCACCTCAGGGGCAGGGACCTCTATCCATCCTCCTTCTTCTTCATATAAGGGTTCCCTAGGCAGGCGAGAGAGTGTGTCTGCATTGATGTTACTGATCCCCGGTCGATATTTTAAGCTGAAATCGTACAAAGAGAGTGTGGCAAGCCACCGGTACCCCGTGGCATCCAGTTTTGCCGTGGTTCTCACGTAGGTTAATGGATTGTTGTCGGTATGAACCACAAAGGGTACCCCATAGAGGTAGTCATGCAGCGTGTCCACTACAGCCCATTTCAAGGCCAGAAACTCCAGTTTGTGGGCTGGGTAGTTGCGTTCACTGGGAGTCAATCCTCGACTAATGTAGTAGACGGGACGCAGACAGCCTTCATGGTCTTGATAAAGAATCCCTCCTAGCCCGTCAAGAGAAGCATCTACATGTAACACATATGGTTTGCTGGGGTCTGCATAGGCCAACACTGGGGTTTGGGTCAAGCATGACTTCAATTTCTCGAATGCCTCAACGCATGCCGGTGTCCATCTATCCCCAAAAAGTTTGTTAACTTTGAAGTAGACCTTCTTTCCTGACCTTGAGGAATGGAGTGTCCTCCCGGAAGGTGGATACCCCTGAGTAAGGGCAGTTAATGGCTTCGCAATCCGAGAGTACTGGGGTACAAATCTTCGGTAGTATCCGCAAAATCCTAAAAAGGACCTAAGCTCCTTCAGTTTGGTGGGTTTTGGCCAGTTTACAACAGCCTCCACTTTGGCGGGGTCAGTGGAAATTCCTTCTCTGCTGAGCTGACTATGTGCCCCACATATTTCACAGTCGTATGGCAAATCGGGCACTTATCAAGGGACAACTTCAACCCAGCCTCCTTCAACCGATCCAGCACCTTGAACAACCGCTGGTTGTGTTCTTCCAGAGTCTTCCCAAAAACAATTAGATCATCGAGATAAACCAGGACCTAACGTAAGTGCATGTCCCCCACTACTTTGTCCATACATCTCTGAAAAGTGGCCGGAGCACCTGTCAGTCCTTGAGACAGTCTCTGAAACTCGAAGAACCCAATGGGGCAGATAAAAGCAGTCTTCTCTTGATCTTCTTTTGACATGGGTATCTGATAGTAGCCACTCCGGAGATCTAACACAGAAAACCATTGGCTCCCTTGCAAGCAATCCAAAGCTTCATCGATTCTGGGCACAGTGTACTGGTCGGGGATCGTACGCTTATTCAAGGTTCGATAATCCACACACATCCGAATAGCTCCATTTTTCTTTCGAGCTATCACAATGGGGGAAGCATAAGGGCTACTAGATTCTATGATGACTCCTGTGTCTAACATACCGCGTAGATGCTGCCTGACATCTTCGATATCTGCTGGAGCCAATCTTCGGGACCTCTCTCGAAAAGGCTTTTGATCCTTCAACCGAATGCGATGCTCCACTCCATGAGCGAGGCCCATGTCCCATTCACCTAGAGAAAAAACTGCACCTCGCATCATCAGGCCATCAATGACCAACCCCCTCTCTTCTCCTTTTAGCTCGCTTCCTTCAAAACAAGGGTCAAAGCTTTCAGGCCGTAGTTCCCTCTTCTCCTCCTCCATTCTCACATAGGCCTCCAGGCAGACTGGGTGGATGGATAGGGTCTGCGAGTAATTTTCTCCCCCAACTTCCCGACACCACTGAGCTAATGTACGGAAGATGTTGGCATTTGTTCCCACTATGACAGGTGTTTGTCTCTCATCTGCCTCGGCCTCTGGGCAGATTAACGCTATGATGGGTATCTCTTTATCCACTCCAACAACAGTCTCTGAGAATCGTAGCGTCACGGACACGTATCCTCTGTAGGGGTAGCTGTGCTCACTCAGTCCCCACACCACGAGTCCAGACAACGGTTTCAGAGGCACTTTGGATAAATATCTCTTATACCATCCTTCAAAGATGATAGATACTTGAGACCCGCTATACAGTAATACTGTGCAAGGTTGACCATTGATATATGCGGGGACATGTGGGGATGGTCCCACTAAACCTTCAGGCAGGGTTTTCGATGATGCACTATTAGATGGGGCGGTAGAGTAGGTCCTAGTTGCTGATGGGGGCTCAGTATGGGGTTCTACTGGCCCCCTTTCCCGTTTCCCGACTGCCTCTGAGGGTGATGGGGAAGCTGTGAAGAGTTCTTTGAGCTCCACCTCTTTGGACACTGACGAGCTATATGGCCTGGACTCCCACAGACGAAGCACCCTTCTGGTTTCCTACTCTCCACTCTACCGAGATCTTCTTTCTCTCTTCCTGAAACCAGTGTTTTCTGCTCGGCTACCTCCGCAACACTTTGAAGTCGCTGTATTGTCTTGGCCTGAGCACTTAACAGTTGTGTAATCTGCTCCCCCTGTTTCTCGATGACTTTCAACAGTTCTATGTGTCGGTATTCGCAGGGCCGGCTCCAGGTTTTCGAGGGCCCCGGGCGAAAGACTCTTAGTGGCCCCCCCCCCCCTTTAACACATACCCCGATTTATGATGCACAGATACAGCAGAAAAATGTATAGTACAATGCCAGATTTCACTTCTTACATGAGTGACAGCTATTGTAGATTCTGCAGTGTATATATACAGGAGGAAAGGCTCTGTGCAGTGTATATATACAGGAGAGGTGCTGTGCAGTGTATATATACAGGAGGAAAGGTGCTGTGCAGTGTATACATACAGGAGAGGTGCTTTTCTGTTTTGAGTTTTTCTATGAAACAAAGACTTTTCTACATAAACAATGTTGTTTGGTTTTGCGGCCCCAACAGATCTGTGCTACAAAGTAACAGGCGGCTCGGGCATTAATGAGGGACCTGATGCTGGATCCTTTCCACAAACCCTAATGACCCAATTAGTGCCCCGTCATTAGAAGCTCATTAAACGCCTCCCTGTCCCGAGCAGTCATGTACAGTATGGGGGGATCCTGCAGCCCACCCCCTGACTGCTCCATACCATACACTGCCCTCTGTCACGCTCACTATTATCCTGTGCATTTCTCCTTCATCGTTACCCCATGTTACACTTGTCACCCCCCACTACAGAGTAGCAGGGCAGCCAATGTCACCCCCTCCCGGACCCTAATGGCAGCAGGAAATGTCTGCTCCTCTATTGAGTTGGAACCTGATTTAATCAAGGAATAATGTGGATTTGTTGCCTGTGGCTGCAGGGGAAGGGTTAAGTGATGCCATGTCCGTGGTGGGAGCAGTGGCAGCTGCTGGGACCTGGACAGACACAACCAATGTTGCTGTGCCTGCACAGTGTGACCTGGAGGAGAGAAGCTGAGACTCCGGAGCAGAAATCACCCACATGCCAGCACTGGGCAGAGTCCCTCCAGTCACCAGCCAGGGGCCACGGGGCCCCAACGTACAGCCCACAGCTCAGTGTTATCCATGGCAGCAGCTCCCCTTCCTCCTGGCATCTAGTTAACCCCATTTATGCGGGTCGGATTGTTATCTTTAAGGTTTAGCAATAACCTTCATACAGATGGGAAGGGGTTAAGCTTCTTCCTACCCCACTGGTGCAGGTTTGGTGCAGCATGCATGTATTCTGGGTGAGCTGGGCGGCTACAGGCTGCACCCCACCAGCTGCTCCTCCAGACATCACCCACATTTTTAGGCAGCGGAGACAGACAGCAGTAGACTGAGCCACAACTTCAACCACTGCTGGATACCTTTGCACTCACTGGGGCACGGGTAGGACAGAGCTCCTCCGGAATCTGCCTGATAAACTTCAGCACTGTCTGCAGCCACCCAGGGGGGAGAGCAGAGAAGGTGCTCTCTCCGCCCACAATGTCACACTGGCTGCCTTCTGTTAACCCCTATGTGTGCCTGCCTGGCTGCACTCACTGAGTGAGAAGATGCTTGTGTCAGAGCTGGCACATAGGGGTTAAGAGAACGCAGCCAGCAGTGACTTTGTGGGGGGAGAGAGCATGTTATCTCCTGCTCTGCTGTCCCA
The DNA here is from genome assembly GCF_032444005.1 of Ranitomeya imitator. Classification (NCBI taxonomy): domain Eukaryota; kingdom Metazoa; phylum Chordata; class Amphibia; order Anura; family Dendrobatidae; genus Ranitomeya; species Ranitomeya imitator. The sequence goes on from NC_091282.1 coordinate 33,864,384, forward strand.
GCTGTATCTATGACAGCATGAGTGGGCCCCCCCCTCTCCCCAGGGCCCCGGCATTTGCCCGGTGTGCCGGGTGCTGACGCCGGCCCTGCGTATTCGGCTTCTGGCTTCAAGGCAACAGTAGTCACCCGAGGGGATGCCTTCTCTCTTGCGGCCAAAATAACCTCCTCCTTCCGAACTTCCTTAAGCAACTCATGAAAAGATCCAGGAATCTTCTCTCTATCACAAGACCTCATCCGCTGGGCAATTGGATCATGAGTGAGAGCTCCTCTGAGTACTTGTTCCAGGCGACACTGATCAACTTCTTGAGGGCTGATGCCACCTTTAGCTACTATTCTATGAACCAGCTTATCTAGTCGGTATAAATAGTCGGACATCTTCTCATCTGGCTGTTGGTAGGTGGTACGGAGTTTAAAGAGTAGATCAGTAGCAACTTCAGGGGATCCACAAGCATCTTCTAAAGCATTCATATAATCTTGATAAGTTGCCAGAGGCTTGCTCCGCCAAGCAGCCTGCACTACCTCCATAGCAGTACCCTTCAAGCTCTCTACTATTCTCTGCCTCTTTACAGCATCAGTGCACTGCCACTCTTCTAGGCACTGTAAAGTGACATCCCTCCAAGTATCATATCCTTCTTCTCCAGTAGGGGTGGGGAGGGCACCCGAGAAAATTCTTAGACGACGGTAGTTCCCTTCTGGCTGCATCTTGGCAAACTGACTGACTAACTTTTCCATAGCTGTCATAAGCACATCAGCAGGGGCCGCTGTTTCTTCAGGACGGAATCTAGGTGGAGTAGAAGGTGGAGATATACTAGTCTTTCTAGGCTGAGTGGTTGATTCCTGTTGCCGGGTCTCAACTTCGGACTCAGTAGGCCAAGTGATCTGCCATTGTCGACCATACTCTGAAGACACAACTACCATAGAGGGGAAGTATTCTTTTCTCAAGATCTGCCCGGTTGAAATCAGGGCTGTGGGTAACTGTCCCCCCTTTTCCTTCCGGTGATCAACCACTTTAGGGTGGGCAAGTTCAGTGAGTCGGTTAACTATTTCCAGTATCTCTTCATCAGACGCATCACAGAGCTCACCACTCACTGCAAAGCTTTGTTTGGCGGGAACATCCATCTCTTCACACCATAAATACACTTCTTGTTCTGTTAAAGTCTCCATAGTAAATGCTCCTGTGTTAGTTCTAGATCTCAGCAGTGCCTCCACTGTAACACCCCTTTAGGGCTACCACGGTACACTGGGTGTTATGGGGGGTCTCACCTCTCCAGGGCGCAGTGCCTCCACCCGAATCTTGATTGGAGTTCTCTCTCTGGGACTGCAGAAGGGCTATTATCTTCTGCCAGGGGCTGAATCGGGAAACCCCTGCCACTCTCAGTACACACTCACAGGGATCAGGAGTAAAACAGTTTAACAGGTTTATTGCTATGCAGCATAAATTAGATGGATTTAAAAGAATAACATGAAATACAAATAACTGTGCTCTGTCAAGGTCATATACACATCTCACTCTAATTCTACTTCAACCCTGCAAGTATAACGTAGTAGGGTTTTTTGTTTGTTTCTTCTAGTTTAACTCAGTCCAAACGTTGGGGCCCAGTTGCCGCTGATGCAGGCGCGCAAATTAAAACAGTTGGTGCACTTAGACGAATATAACTGGCAATAGTCTGAGCTGTAATGTACTCACTGTAAATAACGCTGGTAGGACCACAAGTCTCAGAAAGTCACTCACGGCACGTCTCTAACTGTCGGATGGTTCTCTGGACACCAGCTGGGGGCGGCCGGATTCAGTCCTTTATACGGTGGGAGTGCAGGCAGAAATCTCCAAGTTTTTGATGCAACTTGCTCCAGAGGGTAACACAAAGTCGCACTCTCTCCAGCAACACGAGTATATCCGGGAGGACAGCAACCCTGCAGCATGGGGCCAGGCAAGTCCCCCGTGCTCCGTCTCTCCCAACAAGATACCACGCTCTTTTCTTCCTGTGTATTCTTAGTTTCACTTTCTCCCCAGCTCCTGCCTCCAAGTCCCTCCTCCTCCAATCCAAGCTGTGTCATCTGACTCAAACAAGGATCCCTGGGAATTGTAGTCCAGGGGTCCTTGGGAATTGTAGTCCACGGCAGCTCAGAGGAAAATCTGCTAATGTCTGTAGGTCCTGGTATAACAGCAGCTGCAAAGCTCTTCTTAGTGTCTGTAAATCCCAGTATACCAGTAGCTGCCCTAACAGTTCCCAGTGCAGGTGTTACACTCTCCCCCTGGTGAGTCATTGAAAGTGTCCCATCACGACATGAGGACTCACCACCTGAAACATGAATGGGGGTTAAAGCATCCTGACTAACACCAAATTTACATGCACGCAAACCACCTCCTGGACACATAGGAGATACTGGGAAATAAGGCCAAACAGATTTTGAATTAAAGTGTATCAGCCGGGGGACCTCAGTGGTATGTCCCATTCTATCATAGGTCAGCATCATGGGTGGCCTAGTGTCCCGTTTGGGACGAGTGTGTACTGAGGGGGCCCCCTCCTCAGCTCCCGACTCTTGTCGGTCAAGAACGGGCTCCTCCAGGTGGATCTCTTCATTTAATAAATGTCCCTCTTCTGAACTCTCCCCCAATGGTGGGCAGAGTGCACTCGCCTCCTGACGAATGTCCTTTTTTTGTGCTTCCACGTCAGAAGTCTGGTTTTCAGGGCCCCCCCCTATGGGGCATGGGTCCTCAGTCCACCTGTAGCTCCATTGACCTTCAGATCCCGATTCATCCCCAGACTCGCTGTCACTTCCTCCTGAAGCAACTCCAGGCTGGGGTGGTTGTTGACACCTACGACTTCTCCTATTGCATGGAAGGTTTGTATGACCTCCTTGGGTTGGCAATGGCGGTAACAGGATGTTTTTTCCCACAGGCAACAAATGGTGTCGATGATAGGTTTTGACAGCTCCACTCCCTTTCTCGGGCTTCACTCTGTAGGCCGGGACACCAGGCAGCTTCTCCATCACCACATAAGGGTCAGTACACCACCGATCAGCAAGCTTATGCTTCCCAGGAAGACCTAGAAGTTGGATAAGAACTCTATCTCCAGGCAGTAAAACTTGTTCCCGAACTCTACAGTCGTAGCGAGTCTTATTGCGCTTCCCTGACCGACCAGAGGCCTGCTCTGCCAATCTGTACGCTTTTTCCAAATCTTCTTTTAGCTGGGACACATATTTTAAATAGGTCTTCCCATTAGAATTTTCAAAGGATGTCCCAAAACTAATATCCACTGGTAGCCAAGCTTTTCTTCCAAACATGAGAAAATAGGGCGAGTATCCCGTTGACTCATTTGTGGTGCAATTGTAGGCATGAACCAACTGACTCACATGCCTGCTCCATTGTCCCTTCTTCCTGGGATCCAAAGTGCCTAACATGTTCAGAAGGGTACGGTTGAACCTCTCAGGTTGAGGGTCCCCTTGGGGGTGATACGGGGTGGTTCTGGATTTCTTGATCCCACAGATAGCGCATAGCTCCTTGATTAGTCTACTTTCGAAATCTCTTCCTTGATCGGTATGGATGCGGGCAGGCAGCCCATAATGCACGAAGAACTTTTCCCATAGTGTTTTTGCTACAGTAGTTGCCCTTTGATCTTTGGTGGGGTAGGCTTGGGCATATCGGGTGAAATGGTCAGTGACCACTAACACATTACTGACATTGCTTTCATCAGGCTCGATGGAGAGGAAATCAATGCACACTAGCTCAAGTGGGCCATCACTGGTAATGTTCACAAGGGGGGCTGTTCTCAAAGGCAAGGTTTTTCTCAACACACATCGGGAGCATGATTTGCAGTAGTCTTCAATATCCGCTTCCATCCGAGGCCAGTAAAATCGGTCAGCCACAAGACTCGTGGTCTTTTCGATGCCAAGATGTCCATGGTCATCATGCAGGGACTTCATGACCATCCTCCGGAATCGGGTGGGTAACACCAGCTGTCGGTGGACTCCTTCCTTCTGGCGCTTTGCCTCCCGGTATAGTAGTCCATTTCTTACTACCAGAGACTCTAGCTGCCGCGTCAGCAGGACAGATTCCTCTGTTCGTAATGCATTTTTTTCGGGCCTCCAGCCCCTCTTAACCCACCATCGGACCACCCCGACTGAACGATCCTCCTGCTGCGCCTTTTGGACTTGATTACGAGTCAGTTGAGGGAGAAAGTCTGGGGTTACATTTGTCACTTGGCAGTACAACAACGGGAGCGCTTCACTGGATACTCCTAGGAATTCAGCACAACCCTGCATAGGGAGAGCATTAGTTTGATGTCTATGGCACAGAGTCTTCACCTCAGGGGCAGGGACCTCTATCCATCCTCCTTCTTCTTCATTTAAGGGTTCCCTAGGCAGGCGAGAGAGTGTGTCTGCATCGATGTTACTGATCCCCGGTCGATATTTTAAGCTGAAATCGTACAAAGAGAGTGTGGCAAGCCACCGGTACCCCGTGGCATCCAGTTTTGCCGTGGTTCTCACGTAGGTTAATGGATTGTTGTCGGTATGAACCACAAAGGGTACCCCATAGAGGTAGTCATGCAGCGTGTCCACTACAGCCCATTTCAAGGCCAGAAACTCCAGTTTGTGGGCTGGGTAGTTGCGTTCACTGGGAGTCAATCCTCGACTAATGTAGTAGACGGGACGCAGACAGCCTTCATGGTCTTTATAAAGAATCCCTCCTAGCCCGTCAAGAGAAGCATCTACATGTAACACATATGGTTTGCTGGGGTCTGCATAGGCCAACACTGGGGTTTGGGTCAAGCATGACTTCAATTTCTCGAATGCCTCAACGCATGCCGGTGTCCATCTATCCCCAAAAAGTTCGTTAACTTTGAAGTAGACCTTCTTTCCTGACCTTGAGGAATGGAGTGTCCTCCCGGAAGGTGGATACCCCTGAGTAAGGGCAGTTAATGGCTTCGCAATCCGAGAGTACTGGGGTACAAATCTTCGGTAGTATCCGCAAAATCCTAAAAAGGACCTAAGCTCCTTCAGTTTGGTGGGTTTTGGCCAGTTTACAACAGCCTCCACTTTGGCGGGGTCAGTGGAAATTCCTTCTCTGCTGAGCTGACTATGTGCCCCACATATTTCACAGTCGTATGGCAAATCGGGCACTTATCAAGGGACAACTTCAACCCAGCCTCCTTCAACCGATCCAGCACCTTGAACAACCGCTGGTTGTGTTCTTCCAGAGTCTTCCCAAAAACAATTAGATCATCGAGATAAACCAGGACCTCACGTAAGTGCATGTCCCCCACTACTTTGTCCATACATCTCTGAAAAGTGGCCGGAGCACCTGTCAGTCCTTGAGACAGTCTCTGAAACTCGAAGAACCCAATGGGGCAGATAAAAGCAGTCTTCTCTTGATCTTCTTTTGACATGGGTATCTGATAGTAGCCACTCCGGAGATCTAACACAGAAAACCATTGGCTCCCTTGCAAGCAATCCAAAGCTTCATCGATTCTGGGCACAGTGTACTGGTCGGGGATCGTACGCTTATTCAAGGTTCGATAATCCACACACATCCGAATAGCTCCATTTTTCTTTCGAGCTATCACAATGGGGGAAGCATAAGGGCTACTAGATTCTATGATGACTCCTGTGTCTAACATACCGCGTAGATGCTGCCTGACATCTTCGATATCTGCTGGAGCCAATCTTCGGGACCTCTCTCGAAAAGGCTTTTGATCCTTCAACCGAATGCGATGCTCCACTCCATGAGCGAGGCCCATGTCCCATTCACCTAGAGAAAAAACTGCACCTCGCATCATCAGGCCATCAATGATCAACCCCCTCTCTTCTCCTTTTAGCTCGCTTCCTTCAAAACAAGGGTCAAAGCTTTCAGGCCGTAGTTCCCTCTTCTCCTCCTCCATTCTCACATAGGCCTCCAGGCAGACTGGGTGGATGGATAGGGTCTGCGAGTAATTTTCTCCCCCAACTTCCCGACACCACTGAGCTAATGTACGGAAGATGTTGGCATTTGTTCCCACTATGACAGGTGTTTGTCTCTCATCTGCCTCGGCCTCTGGGCAGATTAACGCTATGATGGGTATCTCTTTATCCACTCCAACAACAGTCTCTGAGAATCGTAGCGTCACGGACACGTATCCTCTGTAGGGGTAGCTGTGCTCACTCAGTCCCCACACCACGAGTCCAGACAACGGTTTCAGAGGCACTTTGGATAAATATCTCTTATACCATCCTTCAAAGATGATAGATACTTGAGACCCACTATCCAGTAATACTGTGCAAGGTTGACCATTGATATATGCGGGGACATGTGGGGATGGTCCCACTAAACCTTCAGGCAGGGTTTTCGATGATGCACTATTAGATGGGGCGGTAGAGTAGGTCCTAGTTGCTGATGGGGGCTCAGTATGGGGTTCTACTGGCCCCCTTTCCCGTTTCCCGACTGCCTCTGAGGGTGATGGGGAAGCTGTGAAGAGTTCTTTGAGCTCCACCTCTTTGGACACTGACGAGCTATATGGCCTGGACTCCCACAGACGAAGCACCCTTCTGGTTTCCTACTCTCCACTCTACCGAGATCTTCTTTCTCTCTTCCTGAAACCAGTGTTTTCTGCTCGGCTACCTCCGCAACACTTTGAAGTCGCTGTATTGTCTTGGCCTGAGCACTTAACAGTTGTGTAGTCTGCTCCCCCTGTTTCTCGATGACTTTCAACAGTTCTATGTGTCGGTATTCGCAGGGCCGGCTCCAGGTTTTCGAGGGCCCCGGGCGAAAGACTCTTAGTGGCCCCCCCCCCTTTAACACATACCCCGATTTATGATGCACAGATACAGCAGAGAAATGTATAGTACAATGCCAGATTTCACTTCTTACATGAGTGACAGCTATTGTAGATTCTGCAGTGTATATATACAGGAGGAAAGGCTCTGTGCAGTGTATATATACAGGAGAGGTGCTGTGCAGTGTATATATACAGGAGGAAAGGTGCTGTGCAGTGTATACATACAGGAGAGGTGCTTTTCTGTTTTGAGTTTTTCTATGAAACAAAGACTTTTCTACATAAACAATGTTGTTTGGTTTTGCGGCCCCAACAGATCTGTGCTACAAAGTAACAGGCGGCTCGGGCATTAATGAGGGACCTGATGCTGGATCCTTTCCACAAACCCTAATGACCCAATTAGTGCCCCGTCATTAGAAGCTCATTAAACGCCTCCCTGTCCCGAGCAGTCATGTACAGTATGGGGGGATCCTGCAGCCCACCCCCTGACTGCTCCATACCATACACTGCCCTCTGTCATGCTCACTATTATCCTGTGCATTTCTCCTTCATCGTTACCCCATGTTACACTTGTCACCCCCCACTACAGAGTAGCAGGGCAGCCAATGTCACCCCCTCCCGGACCCTAATGGCAGCAGGAAATGTCTGCTCCTCTATTGAGTTGGAACCTGATTTAATCAAGGAATAATGTGGATTTGTTGCCTGTGGCTGCAGGGGAAGGGTTAAGTGATGCCATGTCCGTGGTGGGAGCAGTGGCAGCTGCTGGGACCTGGACAGACACAACCAATGTTGCTGTGCCTGCACAGTGTGACCTGGAGGAGAGAAGCTGAGACTCCGGAGCAGAAATCACCCACATGCCAGCACTGGGCAGAGTCCCTCCAGTCACCAGCCAGGGGCCACGGGGCCCCAACGTACAGCCCACAGCTCAGTGTTATCCATGGCAGCAGCTCCCCTTCCTCCTGGCATCTAGTTAACCCCATTTATGCGGGTCGGATTGTTATCTTTAAGGTTTAGCAATAACCTTCATACAGATGGGAAGGGGTTAAGCTTCTTCCTACCCCACTGGTGCAGGTTTGGTGCAGCATGCATGTATTCTGGGTGAGCTGGGCGGCTACAGGCTGCACCCCACCAGCTGCTCCTCCAGACATCACCCACATTTTTAGGCAGCGGAGACAGACAGCAGTAGACTGAGCCACAACTTCAACCACTGCTGGATACCTTTGCACTCACTGGGGCACGGGTAGGACAGAGCTCCTCCGGAATCTGCCTGATAAACTTCAGCACTGTCTGCAGCCACCCAGGGGGGAGAGCAGAGAAGGTGCTCTCTCCGCCCACAATGTCACACTGGCTGCCTTCTGTTAACCCCTATGTGTGCCTGCCTGGCTGCACTGACTGAGTGAGAAGATGCTTGTGTCAGAGCTGGCACATAGGGGTTAAGAGAACGCAGCCAGCAGTGACTTTGTGGGGGGAGAGAGCATGTTATCTCCTGCTCTGCTGTCCCAGCTGTATCTATGACAGCATGAGTGGGCCCCCCCCTCTCCCCAGGGCCCCGGCATTTGCCCGGTGTGCCGGGTGCTGACGCCGGCCCTGAGTATTCGGCTTCTGGCTTCAAGGCAACAGTAGTCACCCGAGGGGATGCCTTCTCTCTTGCGGCCAAAATAACCTCCTCCTTCCGAACTTCCTTAAGCAACTCATGAAAAGATCCAGGAATCTTCTCTCTATCACAAGACCTCATCCGCTGGGCAATTGAATCATGAGTGAGAGCTCCTCTGAGTACTTGTTCCAGGCGACACTGATCAACTTCTTGAGGGCTGATGCCACCTTTAGCTACTATTCTATGAACCAGCTTATCTAGTCGGTATAAATAGTCGGACATCTTCTCATCTGGCTGTTGGTAGGTGGTACGGAGTTTAAAGAGTAGATCAGTAGCAACTTCAGGGGATCCACAAGCATCTTCTAAAGCATTCATATAATCTTGATAAGTTGCCAGAGGCTTGCTCCGCCAAGCAGCCTGCACTACCTCCATAGCAGTACCCTTCAAGCTCTCTACTATTCTCTGCCTCTTTACAGCATCAGTGCACTGCCACTCTTCTAGGCACTGTAAAGTGACATCCCTCCAAGTATCATATCCTTCTTCTCCAGTAGGGGTGGGGAGGGCACCCGAGAAAATTCTTAGACGACGGTAGTTCCCTTCTGGCTGCATCTTGGCAAACTGACTGACTGACTTTTCCAAAGCTGTCATAAGCACATCAGCAGGGGCCGCTGTTTCTTCAGGACGGAATCTAGGTGGAGTAGAAGGTGGAGATATACTAGTCTTTCTAGGCTGAGTGGTTGATTCCTGTTGCCGGGTCTCAACTTCGGACTCAGTAGGCCAAGTGATCTGCCATTGTCGACCATACTCTGAAGACACAACTACCATAGAGGGGAAGTATTCTTTTCTCAAGATCTGCCCGGTTGAAATCAGGGCTGTGGGTAACTGTCCCCCCTTTTCCTTCCGGCGATCAACCACTTTAGGGTGGGCAAGTTCAGTGAGTCGGTTAACTATTTCCAGTATCTCTTCATCAGACGCATCACAGAGCTCACCACTCACTGCAAAGCTTTGTTTGGCGGGAACATCCATCTCTTCACACCATAAATACACTTCTTGTTCTGTTAAAGTCTCCATAGTAAATGCTCCTGTGTTAGTTCTAGATCTCAGCAGTGCCTCCACTGTAACACCCCTTTAGGGCTACCACGGTACACTGGGTGTTATGGGGGGTCTCACCTCTCCAGGGCGCAGTGCCTCCACCCGAATCTTGATTGGAGTCCTCTCTCTGGGACTGCAGAAGGGCTATTATCTTCTGCCAGGGGCTGATTCGGGAAGCCCCTGCCACTCTCAGTACACACTCACAGGGATCAGGAGTAAAACAGTTTAACAGGTTTATTGCTATGCAGCATAAATTAGATGGATTTAAAAGAATAACATGAAATACAAATAACTGTGCTCTGTCAAGGTCATATACACATCTCACTCTAATTCTACTTCAACCCTGCAAGTATAACGTAGTAGGGTTTTTTGTTTGTTTCTTCTAGTTTAACTCAGTCCAAACGTTGGGGCCCAGTTGCCGCGGATGCAGGCGCGCAAATTAAAACAGTTGGTGCACTTAGACGAATATACCTGGCAATAGTCTGAGCTGTAATGTACTCACTGTAAATAACGCTGGTAGGACCACAGGTCTCAGAAAGTCACTCACGGCACGTCTCTAACTGTCGGATGGTTCTCTGGACACCAGCTGGGGGCGGCCGGATTCAGTCCTTTATACGGTGGGAGTGCAGGCAGAAATCTCCAAGTTTTTGATGCAACTTGCTCCAGAGGGTAACACAAAGTCGCACTCTCTCCAGCAACACGAGTATATCCGGGAGGACAGCAACCCCGCAGCATGGGGCCAGGCAAGTCCCCCGTGCTCCGTCTCTCCCAACAAGATACCACGCTCTTTTCTTCCTGTGTATTCTTAGTTTCACTTTCTCCCCAGCTCCTGCCTCCAAGTCCCTCCTCCTCCAATCCAAGCTGTGTCATCTGACTCAAACAAGGATCCCTGGGAATTGTAGTCCAGGGGTCCTTGGGAATTGTAGTCCACTGCAGCTCAGAGGAAAATCTGCTAATGTCTGTAGGTCCTGGCATAACAGCAGCTGCAAAGCTCTTCTTAGTGTCTGTAAATCCCAGTATACCAGTAGCTGCCCTAACAGTTCCCAGTGCAGGTGTTACAGCGGTATGTCAGACTCTGCATGTCTGGATATGCCACAGTATGGGAAAGTAGAGCAAATCAGCAGCGATGTGGGTGTCTTTCATTATATAAAAATCACATAATATAATTAAAGAGTTTAGGGACGAAAGCAACTAAAATAAACTCATTAGTCAGCAATAAAGGCAAGAAGAGCTGTAACTACAAATACCGAGGTCTCCCCAATGTCACAGAGACCTGGGCAGAAAAATCAGCTGTACATAGGAGCAGTCTTATAGTAGTTATATTCTTGTACATAGGGGCAGTATTATAGTAGTTATATTCTTGTACATAGGAGCAGTCTTATAGTAGTTATATTCTTGTACATAGGAGCAGTATTATAGTAGTTATATTCTTGTACATAGGGGGCAGTATTATAGTAGTTATATTCTTGTACATAGGGGCAGTATTATAGTAGTTATATTCTTGTACATAGGAGCAGTCTTATAGTAGTTATATTCTTGTACATAGGAGCAGTATTATAGTAGTTATATTCTTGTACATAGGGGGCAGTATTATAGTAGTTATATTCTTGTACATAGGGGCAGTATTATAGTAGTTATATTCTTGTACCTAGGAGCAGTATTATAGTAGTTATATTCTTGTACATAGGGGGCAGTATTATAGTAGTTATATTCTTGTACATAGGGGGCAGTATTATAGTAGTTATATTCTTGTACATAGGGGACAGTATTATAGTAGTTATATTCTTGTACATAGGGGCAGTATTATAGTAGTTATATTCTTGTACATAGGGGCAGTATTATAGTAGTTATATTCTTGTACATAGGGGCAGTATTATAGTAGTTATATTCTTGTACATAGGAGCAGTATTATAGTAGTTATATTCTTGTACATAGGAGCAGTATTAGAGTAGCTATATGCTTGTACATAGGGGGCAGTATTATAGTAGTTATATTCTTGTACATAGGAGCAGTCTTATAGTAGTTATATTCTTGTACATAGGTGGCAGTATTATAGTAGTTATATTCTTGTACATAGGGGCAATATTATAGTAGTTATATTCTTGTACATAGAAGCAGTATTATAGTAGTTATATTCTTGTACATAGGAGCAGTATTATAGTAGTTATATTCTTGTACATAGGGGCAGTATTATAGTAGTTATATTCTTGTACATAGGAGCAGTATTATAGTAGTTATATTCTTGTACATAGGGGCAGTATTATAGTAGTTATATTCTTGTACATAGGAGCAGTATTATAGTAGTTATATTCTTGTACATAGGAGCAGTATTATAGTAGAAAAAGCAGAAGTCCAGCGCGGGTGATGTCCATAAAAAATACCTTTTATTCCATATTCGTTAAAAGCACATAAATCCAAAGTCCATCTTCATATCCATAGACACAAAAACGGGTGATTCCTACCAGTGACAGTCACAGGCTTAAAGTGCATTAAAATCATACGCGTTTCAACGGTCGTGCCGCCTTACTCATTGTGATAAAAATAAAATGAAAGAGGGCTGCCATATAGGACTAGGCCCATTAGGTCAGGGGTCCCCAACTCCAGTCCTCAAGGCCCACCAACATGTCATGTTTTCAGGATTTCCTTAGTCTTGCCCAGGTAATAATTGCATCACCTGTGCAATGCAAAGGAAATCCTGAAAACATGACCTGTTGGTGGGCCTTGAGGACTGGAGTTGGGGACCCCTGCATTAGGTTACTATTTTAGTATTTGTACATGCAAATTTCAGGCTAAACTCATTAACTACCTGTAGGTGTTGCCCTGTTTCTGTTGTCTGCAAGATCAGGGGGTGTAACCTAATGGGCCTAGTCCTATATGGCAGCCCTCTTTCATTTTATTTTTATCACAATGAGTAAGGCGGCACGACCGTTGAAACGCGTATGATTTTAATGCACTTTAAGCCTGTGACTGTCACTGGTAGGAATCACCCGTTTTTGTGTCTATGGATATGAAGATGGACTTTGGATTTATGTGATTTTAACGAATATGGAATAAAAGGTATTTTTTATGGACATCACCCGCGCTGGACTTCTGCTTTTTCTTCAAACTACTTGCTGCACTGCATGATCCGTGCGCTGGGCCTGAGAGGAGGTGAGCTGATCTTCGTTGCTTTTTCTTTTCAGTATTATAGTAGTTATATTCTTGTACATAGGGGGCAGTATTATAGTAGTTATATTCTTGTACATAGGAGCAGTCTTATAGTAGTTATATTCTTGTACATAGGGGGCAGTATTATAGTAGTTATATTCTTGTACATAGGGGCAGTATTATAGTAGTTATATTCTTGTACATAGGAGCAGTATTATAGTAGCTATATGCTTGTACATAGGGGGCAGTATTATAGTAGTTATATTCTTGTACATAGGGGGCTGTATTATAGTAGTTATATTCTTGTACATAGGAGCAGTATTATAGTAGTTATATTCTTGTACATAGGAGCAGTATTATAGTAGTTATATTCTTGTATCTAGGAGCAGTATTATAGTAGTTATAGTCTTGTACATAGGGGGCAGTATTATAGTAGTTATATTCTTGTACATAGGAGCAGTATTATAGTAGTTATATTCTTGTACCTAGATGCAGTATTATAGTAGTTATATTCTGGTACATAGGAGCAGTATTATAGTAGTTATATTCTTGAACATAGGGGCAGTAATATAGTAGTTATATTCTTGTAAATAGCAGGCAGTATTATAGTAGTTATATTCTTGTACATAGGAGCAGTATTATAGTTGTTATATTCTTGTACATAGGGACAGTATTATAGTAGTTATATTCTTGTACATAGGAGCAGTATTATAGTAGTTATATTCTTGTACATAGGGACAGTATTATAGTAGTTATATTCTTGTACATAGGGACAGTATTATAGTAGTTATATTCTTGTACATAGGAGCAGTATTATAGTAGTAATATTCTTGTACATAGGGGCAGTATTATAGTAGTTATATTCTTGTACATAGGGGCAGTATTATAGTAGTTATATTCTTGTACATAGGGGGCAGTATTATAGTAGTTATATTCTTGTACATAGGAGCAGTATTATAGTAGTTATAGTCTTGTACATAGGGGCAGTATTATAGTAGTTATATTCTTGTACATAGGGGGCAGTATTATAGTAGTTATATTCTTGTACATAGGAGCAGTATTATAGTAGTTATAGTCTTGTACATAGGGGCAGTATTATAGTAGTTATATTCTTGTACTTAGGAGCAGTATTATAGTAGTTATATTCTTGTACATAGGAGCAGTATTATAGTAGTTATAGTCTTGTACATAGAGGCAGTATTATAGTAGTTAGATTCTTGTACTTAGGAGCGGCATTATAGTAGTTATATACTTGTACATAGGAGCAGTATTATAGTAGTTATATTCTTGTACATAGGGGGCAGTATTATAGTAGTTATATTCTTGTACCTAGGAGCAGTATTATAGTAGTTATAGTCTTGTACATAAAGGGCAGTATTATAGTAGTTATATTCTTGTACATAGGGGGCAGTATTATAGTAGTTATATTCTTGTACCTAGGAGCAGTATTATAGTAGTTATAGTCTTGTACATAGGGGGCAGTATTATAGTAGTTATATTCTTGTACATAGGGGACAGTATTATAGTAGTTATATTCTTGTACCTAGGAGCAGTATTATAGTAGTTATAGTCTTCTACATAGGGGCAGTATTATAGTAGTTATATTCTTGTACCTAGGAGCAGTATTATAGTAGTTATATTATTGTACATAGGGGGCAGTATTATAGTAGTTATATTCTTGTACATAGGAGCAGTATTATAGTAGTTATAGTCTTGTACATAGGGGCAGTATTATAGTAGTTATATTCTTGTACATAGGGGGCAGTAATATAGTAGTTATATTCTTGTACATAGGAGCAGTATTATAGTAGTTATAGTCTTGTTCATAGGGGCAGTATTATAGTAGTTATATTCTTGTACTTAGGAGCAGTATTATAGTAGTTATATTCTTGTACATAGGGGGCAGTATTATAGTAGTTATAGTCTTGTACATAGAGGCAGTATTATAGTAGTTATATTCTTGTACTTAGGAGCAGTATTATAGTAGTTATATACTTGTACATAGGAGCAGTATTATAGTAGTTATATTCTTGTACATAGGGGGCAGTATTATAGTAGTTATATTCTTGTACCTAGGAGCAGTATTATAGTAGTTATAGTCTTGTACATAGGGGGCAGTATTATAGTAGTTATATTCTTGTACATAGGGGACAGTATTATAGTAGTTATATTCTTGTACGTAGGAGCAGTATTATAGTAGTTATAGTCTTGTACATAGGGGCAGTATTATAGTAGTTATATTCTTGTACCTAGGAGCAGTATTATAGTAGTTATAGTCTTGTACATAGGGGACAGTATTATAGTAGTTATATTCTTGTACCTAGGAGCAGTATTATAGTAGTTATAGTCTTGTACATAGAGGCAGTATTATAGTAGTTATATTCTTGTACTTAGGAGCAGTATTATAGTAGTTATATACTTGTACATAGGAGCAGTATTATAGTAGTTATATTCTTGTACATAGGGGGCAGTATTATAGTAGTTATATTCTTGTACCTAGGAGCAGTATTATAGTAGTTATAGTCTTGTACATAGGGGGCAGTATTATAGTAGTTATATTCTTGTACATAGGGGACAGTATTATAGTAGTTATATTCTTGTACCTAGGAGCAGTATTATAGTAGTTATAGTCTTGTACATAGGGGCAGTATTATAGTAGTTATATTCTTGTACCTAGGAGCAGTATTATAGTAGTTATAGTCTTGTACATAGGAGCAGTATTATAGTAGTTATAGTCTTGTTCATAGGGGCAGTATTATAGTAGTTATATTCTTGTACTTAGGAGCAGTATTATAGTAGTTATATTCTTGTACATAGGGGGCAGTATTATAGTAGTTATAGTCTTGTACATAGAGGCAGTATTATAGTAGTTATATTCTTGTACTTAGGAGCAGTATTATAGTAGTTATATACTTGTACATAGGAGCAGTATTATAGTAGTTATATTCTTGTACATAGGGGGCAGTATTATAGTAGTTATATTCTTGTACCTAGGAGCAGTATTATAGTAGTTATAGTCTTGTACATAGGGGGCAGTATTATAGTAGTTATATTCTTGTACATAGGGGACAGTATTATAGTAGTTATTTTCTTGTACCTAGGAGCAGTATTATAGTAGTTATAGTCTTGTACATAGGGGCAGTATTATAGTAGTTATATTCTTGTACCTAGGAGCAGTATTATAGTAGTTATAGTCTTGTACATAGGGGGCAGTATTATAGTAGTTATATTCTTGTACATAGGAGCAGTATTATAGTAGTTATAGTCTTGTACATAGGGGCAGTATTATAGTAGTTATATTCTTGTACCTAGGAGCAGTATTATAGTAGTTATAGTCTTGTACATAGGGGGCAGTATTATAGTAGTTATATTCTTGTACATAGGGGACAGTATTATAGTAGTTATATTCTTGTACCTAGGAGCAGTCTTATAGTAGTTATAGTCTTGTACATAGGGGCAGTATTATAGTAGTTATATGCTTGTACATAGAGGGCAGTATTATAGTAGTTATATTCTTGTACTTAGGAGCAGTATTATAGTAGTTATATTCTTGTACATAGGAGCAGTATTATAGTAGTTATATTCTTGTACATAGGAGCAGTATTATAGTGGTTATATTCTTGTACATAGGAGCAGTATTATAGTAGTTATATTCTTGTACATAGGAGCAGTATTATAGTAGTTATATTCTTGTACATAGAGGGCAGTATTATAGTAGTTATATTCTTGTACTTAGGAGCAGTATTATAGTAGTTATATTCTTGTACATAGGAGCAGTATTATAGTAGTTATAGTCTTGTACATAGGAGCAGTATTACAGTAGTTATATTCTTGTACATATGGGAAGTATTATAGTAGTTATATTCTTGTACATAGGGGGCAGTAATATAGTAGTTATATTCTTGTACATAGGGGGCAGTATTATAGTAGTTATATTCTTGTACATAGGAGCAGTATTATAGTAGTTATATTCTTGTACATAGGGGGCAGTATTATAGTAGTTATATTCTTGTACATAGGGGGCAGTATTATAGTAGTTATATTCTTGCATGTAGGTGCAGTATTATAGTAGTTATATTCTTGTACATAGGAGCAGTATTATAGTAGTTATATTGTTGTACATAGGAGCAGTATTATAGTAGTTATATTCTTGTACATAGGAGCAGTATTATAGTAGTTATATTCTTGTACATAGGGGCAGTATTATAGTAGTTATATTCTTGTACATAGGGGCAGTATTATAGTAGTTATATTCTTGTACATAGGGGGAGTATAATAGTTGTTATATTCTTGTCCATAGGGGCAGTATTATAGTAGTTATATTCTTGTACATAGGGGGAGTATAATAGTTGTTATATTCTTGTCCATAGGGGCAGTATTATAATAGTTGTATTCTTGCATATTGGGTCAGCATTATGGAGTTTATATTTTTACATAGGGGCAAATTTATATTCTTTGCATTTTTGTACTTTCAGGACACTTGTTCGATGCCGATTTAATTAAAATCCATCAATGATGAGATGACTGCTAACTCTTTCCTAGTATGTACACTACACTCTGGTGAAACATAATTTCCCCTTGAAATCTAAGGTTACTCGTCGTCTAATTAGCTGCTCCTATGGCAGGACAGTTGCTGGTAAATGACAGGCCACATTGTTATATATAGCTACCGTAAAGCGATGCAGCGCACGTCAAAAAAGCATAAATGCAAAATGTTGCTGCACTTGTAAGGTCATTGGAACAGTCCAGATGCATGATGGAAAACATGAGACTATATATAATATACGGTGATATTACCGAGCCGTTAATGGCATGTGTCCAATACAATATTTAGGTCACTTACGTGCAGACACAGTATAACATATCGTTGGACGGCATCCAAAACATTTGCGTTGTCAGATTTTAATAAGGATTTACTGGGAGATTGCGAATCCTTTTATGTTCCTTGCACAACAGGGTCCATTCATTTTAATGAGTGCGTTTTCTGCATTTACCACTTTCGCTAGTTATGAGGAATTTTTAACAAGCCCCAAGTGGATTTGACTGATTGATTTGTATACTTTTCCGCATGATGTGCCGAAATCCCACAGCTTTATCCACTCCACATACACTGGGGCTGATTTACTATCCTGTCTAACTTTTAGACACTGCAAACTTCATCCTTTGCTTTTTTTTAAGTGACTTTACTTTTTTGATATTGCTGTTTTTTTTTGTTACCTTTTTGCACCAAATGGCGCTAGAGGGTTCATGAATTTTGAGCAAAATCAAAGCCCTGATATACTACTGTTGTTATTTTTTCTAAGGTTCTAAGGGCGCAAACAGACGGCTGTATTATATTGCAATTCTCGGACTGGCCGTTTTTTTTTTTTACAATATCTCTTATCCAAGTGCTTTAGCCTAATTCCTCAGCGGCGACGTTTCAAAATGTGGCAAATTTTTTTGCGCATCTGTTCAAATTCAGATTTTTTGTTGTGCACTTTCAGAGTAACGTGCGAAATTCTAAAGGCTCACGCGACGTTTTTCTCTTAAAAAGGAGCGAAAAAAAGGTAAAATGCAATAAACAAATGCTTTGATTTTGCACAACATTCATCAATCTATGTGCACCGTTTTGAAGACTTTTGTGCAAAAACTGGCAACGAATACCGCAAACAAAAGGGAAAAAAAACTAAAACAAACATATAATTAGTTAGGAAACATTCTTTCCTATATAATCACCTGTAGAGTGCCTTGCGAATGTTTACGACCCCCTGGAACTTTTCAACCTTTTCCCACATATCATGCTTCAAACATAATGATATCAAATGTAAATTTTTGGTGAAGAATCAACAAGTGGAACACAATTGTGAAGTTGAACGAAATTTATTGGTTATTTTAAATTTTTGCGGAAATTCAGAAACTGAAAAGTGGGGCGTGCAATATTATTCAGCCCCTTTAGTTTCAGTGCAGCAAACTCACTCCAGAAGGTCACTGTAGATCTCTGAATGATCCAATGTTGTCCTAAATGCCTAATGATGATAAATATAATCCACCTGTGTGTAATCAAGTCTCTGTATAAATGCACCTGCTCTGTGATAGTCTCAGGGTTCTGTTTGAAGCACAGAGAGCATCATGAAGACCAAGGAACACAACAGGCAGGTCCGTGATACTGTTGTGGAGAAGTTTAAATCCAGATTTGGATACAAAATGATTTCCAAAACTTTAAACATCCCAAGGAGCACTGTGCAAGCGATCATATTGAAATGGAAGGAGCATCATACCACTGCAAATTTACCAAGACCCGGCCGTCCCTCTAAACTTTCATCTCAAACAAGGAGAAGACTGATCAGAGATGCAGCCAAGAGGCCCATGATCACTCTGGATGAACTGGAGAGTTCTACAGCTGAGGTGGGACAGTCTGTTCATAGGACAACAATCAGTCGTACACTGCACAAATCTGGCCTTTATGGAAGAGTGGCAAGAAGAAAGCCATTTCTCAAAGATATCCATAAAAAGTGTTGTTTAAAGTTTGCAACAAGCCTGGGAGACACCAAACATGTGGAAGAAGATGCTCTGGTCAGAAGAAACCAAAATCGAACTTTTTTGGCAACAATGCCAAATTATATGTTTGGCGTAA
Organism: Ranitomeya imitator; assembly: GCF_032444005.1. Classification (NCBI taxonomy): domain Eukaryota; kingdom Metazoa; phylum Chordata; class Amphibia; order Anura; family Dendrobatidae; genus Ranitomeya; species Ranitomeya imitator. Next base: position 33,883,578 of record NC_091282.1, read on the forward strand.
AGGCAACACAGCTCATCACCCTGAACACACCATCCCCACTGTCAAACATGGTGGTGGCAGCATCATGGTTTGGGCCTGCTTTTCTTCAGCAGGAACAGGGAAGATGGTTAAAATTGATGGGAAGATGGATGGAGCCAAATACAAGACCATTCTTGAAGAAAACCTGTTGGAGTCTGCAAAAGACCTGAGACTGGGACGGAGATTTGTCTTCCAACAAGACAATGATCCCAAACATAAAGCAAAATCTACAATGGAATGGTTCCCAAATAAACGTATCCAGGTGTTAGAATGGCCAAGTCACAGTCCAGACCTCAATCCAATCGAGAATCTGTGGAAAGAGCTGAAAACTGCTGTCCACAAACGATCTCCATCAAACCTCACTGAGCTCGAGCTGTTTGCCAAGGAAGAATGGGCAAGAATTTCAGTCTCTCGATGTACAAAACTGATAGAGACACACCCCAAGCGACTGGCAGCTGTAATCGCAGCAAAAGGTGGCGCAACAAAGTATTAAGTTAAAGGGGCCGAATAATATTGTACTCCCCAGGGTACCGAATACTTTTGCAAGGCACTGTATATAATTCAAAATTCAAAATAAAGAATAAAAACCCACCTTCTCCACCCCTCAGGCTTTATTCACATTTAGCGTTTTTGCACTTTCTCATTGTTTTCGGTGGTTGAAAACATTCACCAGTAAATGTAATGTTAACATTTTACTACCTTGTCTGGGTTGTGGTGTGTGTGACATGGTCAGACACATCCTGTGTAATTTATGAAGGAGGAACTCTGAAACTCACAAAGCCTATGCGGGTAATGCAAGAACTGACAAAAAGTAGAAGGAAGAGGGACTCCAATACACCCTGTATTAGACATAAAGGAGGGCCTCATACACACTCTGGTAAAATTGTTAGGTAGTGGAACTCTTAGACTCATAAATCCTTTGTACTAAATGCAAGGGCTGCCAAAAATTAGAAGAAGGGACTGCAATACATCCTGGAAGACACGTAGAGGAGGGCCTCAGAATTAATCTTGTTAGTTTTTAAAAGATTATTCAAAGAGACAGAATCTGCCAGTGAATTCATGGAAAGAAGCTATCATGTTGTAGACTGTGGAAGACATGTATGTGACCAGAAGGAACACTCATTTCCATCAGGTGATACTGATATGAAACAACGAGAAACAGAACAAGATGGGAAAAAGCAAGAACTTGACTTGAATCAAACTAAAGCTGTTGACGTGAAGACTATGTGGATAGTAAAGTAGTAAAATTGAAGAAACAACACAAAACTACGATGGGATGAAAAGAATGAGTGGCAGCGTGTCAAGGGAACAGCCCCGGAAGAGGAGAACGTATATGCGCAAAAACTGCGTGTGGTGAGTCAATGTCCGTGGCCATTTTCTGAGATACTCATGTCCAGAGTGAGAATTTTAAAAAGAGTGAAGCTCTTACACTGTTAAGGACTATGCACTTAGTGCAAAGCCTAGCAAAAATTTAAAGGGAATCTGTCACCTGGCCTTAGCTTATAGCCAAATTATGGGGTGACAGATTCCCTTTAAAGGAGAGATTTCAATACACCTTGGAAGAGACGAAGAGGAGGACCTCAGAACATTTTTTTTTTACAATTTAAAAAAAAAAAGGGCTACTAGACCAGCTCCCTCGGTCGGCACAGTTTGCCCTGGCCCGCAGCCACGGCCTTTGCATGTACCACCATCAGAAGCACATCTACTTCTCCTTCCCTTACCACATGCCATGCACATTTTAAATTCTTTAGATAATAACATAGTAACATAGTAACATAGTTAGTAAGGCCGAAAAAAGACATTTGTCCATCCAGTTCAGCCTATATTCCATCATAATAAATACCCAGATCTACGTCCTTCTACAGAACCTAATAATTGTATGATACAATATTGTTCTGCTCCAGGAAGACATCCAGGCCTCTCTTGAACCCCTCGACTGAGTTCGCCATCACCACCTCCTCAGGCAAGCAATTCCAGATTCTCACTGCCCTAACAGTAAAGAATCCTCTTCTATGTTGGTGGAAAAACCTTCTCTCCTCCAGACGCAAAGAATGCCCCCTTGTGCCCGTCACCTTCCTTGGTATAAACAGATCCTCAGCGAGATATTTGTATTGTCCCCTTATATACTTATACATGGTTATTAGATCGCCCCTCAGTCGTCTTTTTTCTAGACTAAATAATCCTAATTTCGCTAATCTATCTGGGTATTGTAGTTCTCCCATCCCCTTTATTAATTTTGTTGCATAAATGCATGCAAATTATACAGTATTATGTGGGAAAATAAAATATATAGCCCTGTATAGCCAATAAACCCTGTCTACATGCCTCTAATACTATGCTATCAAGTCTCAAGCAACTCTTCCTACAATCAGTGCAGGTAACATCAGTATTAATAGGGAAAATAATAGATGTAGCCCTTAAAAGGACTTTTGGTTTTAGATAATTATTATTATTATACATTTTTTATAGTGCCATTTATTCCATGGCGCTTTACATGTGAAAAGTGGGCAAATATAGACAATACAATAAACATGAGCACTAACAAGTACAAAAAGAGAGAGAGGACCCTGCCCGCGAGGGTTCACATTCTACAGGGGATGGGTGAGGATGCACTAGGAGATGGTAGAGCTGGTTGTGCGGCGGTTCAGTAGGTTGAGGAACACTGCTGGCTGTAGGCTTGTCGGAAGAGGTGAGTCTTCAGGTTCTTTTTGAAGGTTTCCGTGGTGGGCGAGAGTCTGATGTGTTGGGATAGAGGGTTTCAGAGTACGGGGGAAGCACAAGAGAATTCTTGGATGTGGTCGTGGGAAGAAGAGATAAGAAGACAGTAGAGAAGGAGAACTTCTGAGTATTGAAGGTTGCATGTAGGTAAGTATCAGGAGACCATGTCACAGATGTATGGAGGAGACAGGTTGTGGATGGCTTTGTATGTCATAGTAAGGGTTTTGAACTGGAATCTCTGGACGATGGGAAGCCAGTGAAGGGCTTGGCATAGGGGAGAGGCTGGGGAATAGTGGGGAGACAGGTAGATTAGTCAGGCAGCAGAGTGTAGGATGGCTTGAAGTGGTGCCAGAGTGCTAGAGGGGAGGCCAGAGAGTAGGAGGTTGCAGTAGTCAAGGCGGGAGATGATACACTAGTGTTTTTGCAGTTTCTTGGTCAAGGAACATACGGATCCGGGAAATATTTTTGAGTTTGAGATGGCAGTAGGAGGCAAGGGCTTGGATATGTGGCTTGAAAGAGAGGGCAGAGTCGAGGATCACCCCAAGGCACCGGGCATGTGGGACTGGGGAAAGTGAGCAGCCATTGACATTGATGGATAGGTCTGGTGGAGGGGTAGAGTGATATGGGGGAAAGATGATGAATTCTGTTTTGTCCATGTTCAATTTTAGAAAGCGAGCAGAAAACAAGGCTGAGATAGCAGACAGACATTGTGGGATTTTGATGAGTAAGGAAGTGAGGTCAGGTCCGGATAGGTAGATCTGCGTGTCATCAGCGTAGAGATGATTCTGGCAACCGTGGGATTCTATGAGCTGTCCCAGGCCAAAAGGTGTAGATGAAGAAGAGTAGGGGTTCTAGAACTGAGCCTTGAGGAACACCGACAGACAAGGAGCGAGGTGAGGAGGTGGTGTGGGAGAGGGAGACACTGAATGTATGGTCTGTTAGATATGATGAGATCCAGGATAGGGCCAAGTCTGTGATGCCAAGAGATGATAGAATCTGTAGCAGGAGGGAGTGGTCCACTGTCAAAAGCAGAGGACAGGTCCAGGAGAAGGAGGACAGAGTAGTGTCGCTTGTTCTTGGCGGTTAGTAGGTCATTGGTGACTTTAGTTAGGGTAGTTTCAGCTGAGTGATGGGGTCGGAAGCCAGATTGTAATCGGTTAAAGAGGGAGCAGGTGGAGAGGTGGGAAGACAGTTCAAGATGGACATGCTGTTCCAGTAGTTTTGAGGCGTAAGGGAGAAGAGATATTGGGTGATAGCTAGATGCAGATGATGGGTCGAGGAAGGGCTTTGTGAAGATGGGTGTGATCGAGGCATGCTTGAAAGATGAGGGGAAGACATCAGTTGTGAGTGAGAGGTTGAAGAGGTGTGTTAGGGTTGGGATAAAGACTATGGCAAGGTTAAGGATGAGGTGAGACGGGAGCTGGTCAAACGTGGAAGTGGTGAGATGTGATCTCGAGAGGAGGGTGGAGAGCTGATCTTCTGTCATGGTAGAGAAGCTGGTTTTGGAGGAACAGGTTTGAGCAGCTAAGAGGGGCATTGGGGGCTGCAGGCTAAAGCTTTCTCTGATCGCATCATTGTTCTGTTTAAAGAAAGAGGCAAAGTCTTCAACAGAAATGAGGGGGGAGGGGGAAGGTGCTGGGGGACGGAGTACAGAATTGAAAGTGTTGAAAAGCTCTTTAGGGTTGTGAGACAGGGAGGATATGAGAGATGAGAAGTAAGTTTGCTTTGTGGCAGTGAGCGTGGACTTGAAGCTGGTGAGGGACTGCTTGTATGCAATGAAGTGGTCGGCAGAGTGAGATCGCTTCCATCTCCGCTCAGCGACCCTGGAAGCCCGTTTCAGTTCTTTGGTCAGGCTGGTCAACCAGGGCTGCGTGTTGATTGTATGAGTTTTGTTATGCATGAGGGGGGTGGCCGAATCGAGTGTTATTGTGGTGTTATAAAAAGTGGCAGCAGTATCTGTATCATGAAGGGAAGCTATGTCTGTAAGAGGGAGAAGGGACTCAGAGAGAGATTATAAATTGAGGTATTTGAGATTTCTGCAAGGGTTAGGGAGTTTGTGGAGTGGGGGTTGTGTACTAGGAGAGGATAGGGAAGAGAATGTCAGTAGGTTGTGGTCAGACAGGGGGAGGGGTGAGTTAATGAGATTAGTAAGGGAACAGAAGCAGGTAACGATAAGGTTGCATCAGCAAGGATTGATTTGCATTAACCCTGCCTATATACCTCTAATGTTAAACTATTCCTTCTCCAGCAGACAGCCCTACACTAACAAAAAAATTGATTATTTATTCCTAATCATCAATAACTATATACAAAAAGAACCACCACAAATTATTGCAGTTACTGTTGTGGTATCAAAGATATTATCAATATCCACAACCTGCAATATTACTGTAAAGGATATTATTCAATATCCAGCATTTTTTTTAAATATATCACTGCAATATTGTGCTCTTTTGCACTGTTATAGTCTAATATCTTTTTAATAAAGTGCTCTAGTGTTATCCAGATATCGCAGCTGGTTCAATAGCCTTGGCTACTTAGGATTATTATTGAAATGCTCCAATTAAATTGTCCCAGTGACTGATATTCCTCCACACAGCAGGCAATCAGTACTCAGATGCCTCATCGGCTAAGCTAATATCCGATATTGAATGCAGTGATTCCCCAAGCTCGGCAATGGCTCTCTTAGCCCTACGCGTTTCATCATTGTAATATGACTGCCATGATCATCAGGGGCTAGCAGTATTTAAAGATTGTATTATTTTTGTCGGTCACATAATAATGGATTTCTACTGATCTGTAGTTATACGTGTCGGCATGGTTGCAGGCTGCGTTCAGCGGCCATACTAGATTGTTTTTATAGGGAGGGGATTGTTTGATCCACTCCTCTCATAGTGCGCAAAGAGCCAATCCACCGATAGAAAAATCGCTGCTCTCCCCGCCTTATTGAGGGCTCGTCCCTGCTGACCAATCATCGGAAGGAGGCGTGTCCTTCTTTCTGCTTTTCGTTGATAATTCTGTGTCTCTGGACTCCGCCTCCAATGACACGCCTTCACTCTCCGCCTATCGGCGATAGATCCATCCAATGGGGCTCCGTCCATGATGTCAAGCCGTCCATGATGTAAAGCGCTGCGGAATATGTTGGCGCTATATAAATAAAGATTATTATTATTATTATTTTCTTCTCCCTTCTACGGCTGTTACCACCTCTGTGGGATATCATCCATTAGGACTCTGCCCCTGGTAATGCCTCTTCTTCTCTATGTTCTACGGCTAATACAGCTCTCACGGGGAGCCAATCCTCCTCCTTTACGTCACAGACAGCGAAGCACCTCCTGTTCCGCATTCTTATCCTCATTAACATAAATGTTAATATTTACCATTCGGCAATATGTCCCATCGTTCTTTATAGGGAAACCATTGTCACATTGTGCTGAAATTCCTCTTTATTTTATTTTTCTATTTGTGATGATTTCATACCAGTTATCATCACTCTATAGTAAATTATCTCTTGCGGACTGGTATTGGTCTCCCTTTCTGGGATTTTGTAATAGAGTTGCTGGCTCAGCTGATGCGGGTGGTGACCACTCCCATCACCCCTTAAATGGTCACCTGATGTATCAGCTGACTGTTGGTGATAGAGTTTCTCTATGGAGACCAGCCGTGCAGTTGCAGCTCTCTGGTGTTAGCTACTTCTGGTGTTTGGAGTCCTGTTTCTGTGTCATCTGCGGTGTGGAGCTTGGCAGCGGTGTCTGGAAGCTGTGCTGTGCTTATTCCCTATCCCTTTCGTGTTTGTCACTGTCCCCTGTGTGGTACTATCTGCAGTGGTGAGGCTAGCGCCCCTTGCTGGCCAGTGCACTAGCCAGGGCAGTGCTAGGTGACAGTGAGGGATGAGGTTCCTGATGGCGGTGGGGAGAAATGACCCACTTAGGGCGTTAGGGGAGTGCAGGGACAGGCTCAGGTTTGACCTCAGGTGGTGACAATCCTCCATTTCCCTATCAGTAGGGCCTTATTCTCCCCATTTCCATCCTGTTGTGTGTGTTGCACTGTCCGCTGACCGACCCCCGTTGGGTCGTGTCATATCGTAACACCTACCCGTGCCCTCCGTTCTGCCAATGACCTAAGATTAACATCCTCAATAATCTGGACCTCCCGCTTCCGTCTCCAAGACTTCTCTTGTGCTGCGCCAATTCTTTGGAAATCACTACCCAGGATAATTAGTTTAATCCCCAATACCCACAGTTTTAAGAGTGCCCTAAAAACATACCTACCACCTCAACATACTTATCAAACTATCCCTGCGATACCCATAACATTTTCTCAAAACCAGGACCCTCATAGCATCTGTTCTCACATCCTTTATGCATTTAATAGCCCTCTGTGTCTGCACTGTACACATACTGGCTGGTTACCGGTTCAGGCAGCATTACATGAACACCCTATCTATATATACATATATATATATACATATATATATATATATATATATATATATATATATATTGCAAGCAAGAGAGATGTATGCAAAACATGTAGAAAAAGGGCATGCTATGTAACAAAAGCATCCCCACCAGAATGAAATATGCAAAATTCCTTTTTTAATGCAAGCTACGACAAACAATTAAAAAGTCAAAGAACATGACTGCACACACAATCACCCAGAATTGGACGATAAGCCCTGTCAAACGCCGGTGTAAATAGTGTTTATGACCTTAACATAACAGATAAGATCCAGGCGTGATATAACAAAATATCTATATATACTGGCCATACTAATCACCATGCACTGTAATACCCCCAATGAGGTACCAATATCAGTGTGGTACCACCCAAGAGCTAATGACCTAATGCCACAGTTAAATAAAAACCCTTGATAACACATAAAATAAGTAATGTGTGTTATGCTAATCACAGGCGAAGGCAATAATAGCAGTCACCTGAAAAACATATAGACCATAAGCATACCTGCGTATGAATAGATAAGATGCCAATGGTTTTGGTCAAAGGCACAGCATTGCCCCAATATTGCGGCCAGCATGCAGCCAGCGGGTAAGGAAAGGGTGAATCAAACACACAAAAACCCCGCCCATATGACTGCAAACCTGTCCCGCCAAATTCAGGTGACAGGTTCCCTTTAATAAACCAGCAGGTGCTTCACTACCAAAGTGTTCGGGTATGTGCACACGTCAGGTTTTTTTCCTGACAAAATCCTGAGAATTCTGCCAGAAATTCGCGTTTTTTTCCGCGCGGATTTCTCGCGGAATTTGCGCGTTTTTTGCGCTTATTTTTTGCGTTTTTTTTTTTTTTTCCTGAATGTCAGTTTTGCTATGAAATCCGCAAAAAATCCGCAAAAAGAATGAGCATCTCCATTCTTTTTGCGGATTGCGTTTTTTTTGCGGAAAAAAACGCATACATCTGCATAAAAAAATGCGGAATGCATTCTAAATGATAGGATGCATAATTTTAGCGTTTTTTATGCGGATTTATAGCGTTTTTATAGCGAAATTCCGCAAAAAAAAAACGCAAAAAATCCGGACGTGTGCACATACCCTTCCTGTGTCTACCCGAGGGAGCAGCTTAGCATGTCAACCCCTCACAATACGTAAAGGACAACATTACAGCGCAGGGCAAAATACTAAATAGTGAAGTGATACAATAGTAATAAATAATAAAAAATATTAGAAGAAAAATAAAAATAATAAATATAAAAAGATGAAAGGGAAAAAATGCTGTTGAAGACTACAGAAGTGGGTAATTTGTAAAATAACGTGAATAGCAAAGAATGATGTGCAAAATTAATGTTAATATATATAATGTGAATATGAGTGTGAGCACCCGCTTGACAGGGCTTATCTTCCCATTCTGGGTGATTGTGTGTGCAGTTATGTTCTTTCACTTTTTAATTGTTTCTGTTTGTTGTAGCTTGCATTAAGGCTATGTGCACACGTTCAGGTTTTTTCGCGTTTTTTTTTCGTGGTAAAAACGCTATAAAAACTCATTAAAAACGCATACATTATGCATCCTATCATTTAGGCCGGTTTCACACGTCAGTGTCTCCGGTACGTGAGGTGACAGTTTCCTCACGTACCGGAGACACTGACACACGTAGACACATAAAAATCAATGCATCTGTGCAGATGTCAGTGATTTTTTGCGGACCGTGTCTCCGTGTGCCAAACACGGAGACATGTCAGTGTTCGTGGGAGCGGACGTATTACACGGACCCATTAAAGTCAATGGGTTCGTGTAAAACACGTACCGCACACGGACATTGTCCGTGTGCAGTCCGTGTGCCGTGCAGGAGACAGCGCTACATTAAGCGCTGTCCCCCCCACTGGTGCTGAAGCCGCGATTCATATCTTCCCTGCAGCAGCGTTTGCTGCAGGGAAGATATGAATAATAGTGTTTAAAATAAAGATTTATCTTCCGCGAAAAAAACGCATCGCGGTAAAAAAAGCAGCATGTTCATTCATTTTGCGGATTTTCTGCGTTTTTCCCACTATTCTATGCATTTGGGAAAAAACCCACAAAAAACGCATGCACACGTCAGGATTTCTTGCAGAAATTTTCCTGACAAAAACTGGACATTTCTGCCAGAAATCTGCATGCGTTTTTTTCGCGTTTTTTTCATACGTTTTTGATACGTTTTTGGTGCATTTTTTGTGCGTTTTTTTCCCAAATGCATAGAATAGTGGGAAAAATGCAGAAAATCCGCAAAATTAATAAACATGCTGCTTTTTTTTACCGCGATGTTTTTTCCGCGGAAAAAACGCATCATGTGCACAAAACATGCAGAATGCATTCTAAATGATAGGATGCATAATTTATGTGTTTTTTTAATGAGTTTTTATAGCGTTTTTACTGCGAAAAAACGCAAAAAAAACGCAAAAAAATCTGAACGTGTGCACATAGCCTTATAAAGGAATTTTGCACATTTCATACTGGTGATCCCTTTTTATATAGCATGCCCTTTTTCTACATGTTTTGGATGAACACCCTATTTATTACATTGATAGCTGGACCGTACAATGAAAGCAATTGTTACCAATGCCATCCACCTTTTGTGTCTCCCCTATTTCCTCATAGATTGTAGCTTCCAAGCAGGGCCCTCATTCCTCTTGATATATGTTAATTTATGTGATTATGGTTATTCTGTAATGTCTTTTATAGTATGTACAAGTTACCTCTAAAATGTAAAGTCCTGTGGAATATGTTGGCGCTATAGAAGTAAAATTATTATTTTTATTATTCGTTTATCATCTTCACAAGAATGGGGAACACCTAACCCTTGGTCTGGGAACTTCATGTGTGTTGATGCTCTGGGGAACAGTTGCCCTCCTTGTGTCTCTGGCCACCCCACTGCCTCTTCCTGCCTGTTGCGGTGCTGCGGATCCCTCCCTCTGTGCGTTGCTAGACTTGTTCTGCATAGTATCTTCCCAGGTTGGCTCAGTGACTTTATCATCCACCACCTCACCTTCCACTTCTGCATTCTGGTTATCCAGACTTTTTGACTTGGCAACATCACTTGTTGGCAACTGTGCCTCATCATCATCCACCACTACTTTCCATTCGCCACCATCATCTTCTCCTGACCGTGCGTGCTCAAATATTTGGACATCACTACACATAATCTCCTCATGTCCGTCTTGAAACGTGCAGGTCTAGAGACCAGAATCAATAAATGGAAATGTAAAGAGATCCTTGAAGTATCCAAGTATGGAATCACTTGTCTCCTGGGACTTGCCAATGTGGGAGGAAGGAGGATCAGGGTGAGGATTATGTGGTCCAGACTCTTGGCTAGTGCTACTGCACCGTGTGGAAGACAGGGTGGTGCTTGGAAACATACTGGAAGCATTATCTGACATCCAACCAACAACCTGTTTGCACTGTTCTGGCTTCAAGAGTGGTGTCCCGCGCTCCCCTGCAAAGAGAGAGCTAGGTCTCGTGGATGAGCATGTTTGTTGTGCTCCCGCAGCAGGAACAAGTTTCACCCGGCCCACGTCAGCAGCATGTCCACTTCCCCGTCACTTAACGCATGCCTTAAGCATATTAAATTAGGTATACAACTAAGAGCAGTATTAATAGGGACTAGAATAGAATAAATATAGCCCTGATGATAAGGAGCTTTGGTTTTAGGTTTCAGCAGTAAGGACTGTAAGGCTATGATCCCTGACTATAGACCTGTAATGCAAACTTTCCCTTCTCCAGCAGCTATCCCTACACTAAATGCAGCTAAATTAAATATTGAATAGAATAGATGTAGCCCTGAAAAGGACTTTTTGGTTATAGCTTTCTGCAACAAGGATTGTGAGGCAATATAAACCCTAACCATTGACCTGTTATGCAAACTTTCCCTCCTCCAGCAGCCCTGAATAGGACTTTTTGGTTATAGGTTTCTGCAGCGAAGACTATAAGGCTATAAACCCTGACTACAGGCCTGTAATGCAAGCTTTCCCTTTTCCAGCAGCTATCCCCACTCTGTTTTCGCAGTACAGTGTGGTAAGTATCACATCACCTGTTGACGTGATGCAGTCGGGAAATCACAGTAATGTCAGTAGCCAACATGGCTACGGAATTACTGTGACCAATATGTTTAGTGGCTGAAAAACAGTTGGTGTCATGATCCATACCGGGTTTTGAGTCCTGTTTTACCTTTCTCCTGGTCTGGTCATGTCAAGAGTTAACCTTTCTCAACCTCTGGGTTCAGGTTGGCTATTTATCACTGCTGCTTCCTGCAGGCAATGTCAGTTATAGTTTTTGCCTAGTGCTGCTGTAGCTGACTCTGATTTGTCCTGCTGCATTTGCTGTCTGAACCCGTGTCTCTGTTTCCACCTATTCCCATCTTGACTCCGAGTTTCCCTTTAGTGAGCTTACTCACTGGTTTTGACTTGTCTTGTATCCTGACCTGCTTCTGTCTTTTGTCTTATCCGATCCTGACCGTCACTGACTCCCTGGCTTGTCTCTGACCGTGAGTTTGCTTATTCCTTTGATACTGCGCTACAGTCTAGGATTTGACCCGGCTTCTTTGAATATTCTGCTGCCACCTGTGGTAGTCTCACTGCTGCACTGCAGGCCAGCTCTGTTTAGGTGCAGTCCTGCTTCTATTCTACTGCCATCTAGTGGAGCCTGCACCTACCTGTATTGCAGCAGCGTAACATTAGCTAAACATGCAGGATGAGGTCTCAAACATGGCACCAGGGATACTTGATTGAGTAGTGTGCATGCCCGAGAACCCGATGTTCGATCGAGTATGGAGCAGTGCTCACTCATCATTACATATAATGAATTAAGTCCTGCATTTTTTATTTTGCACAAAATTCATCAACCCTCGTGCACAATTTTGAAAAATTTGGAGCAAAACAAAAGGCAATGGATACCGCAAGACAAAAAAGCAAAGTGGTTTAGAAAACCACTGCAAATGGTGAATCGGGATCCAAATTTATGCCACTAGTTAGTTGGCTTACTTTTGCCTGCAAAGTTATGATTATTTTGGGTGGAATTTCAACACTTTTGACACTCAGGATCAAGATTTGGACCCCTTTCTCTGGCAACTTTCCCATAGACTATAACCCTTTTGCCGAGCATTGAAAAAATGGGTCTAAAATGTGCTTAAAAGAGAGAGGAAGTAGTCTCCAGCGTGGAACTTCTTGCAGTTAAAATTTCAATTTTATTCAAAACATTCTTAAAGAAGAGTCTTAACTTAATACATAATGGAGATGTGGTCCCTGGTGATTCAACCAACGTGTTTCGATCATTCAGGTCTTAATTATGGTATGAAATGCAGTCCCTCATCGTGAGTATTATAAACAAGATGACGTGCAAGAAACTGGTGAACTAATTAAAAATCTTGGGAGAGCTGCTGAAGACTCCCCAATTAATTAACCTTAGTAATGACACATGAAAGAGTGAAAGTATTAGGCGTTAGTTAAATACACAGTGCTGGCTGAATAATGCAATACAAGCGACGATGGTATAACTACTGTACTAAAGGTTGTGGTAAAAAAAAAAGATTAAATGACCTGTTTGGAAAACAAGAAATAATTAGGACTAGCGAAAAAATATCATGAAAATTAATTCTTACACAGCTATAACCACATAAAAAAATTATCATATTGTAATATTAGGTCCTGCCGATTATTCAGACCTAGCGGTACTCTCGTCTGAAGTTTAAAGATCCAAAAGGACTCACGATTTAAAACTTTTCTCTGTGTTTTTACACTGTGTTTGGCATTTCCCTTGGTACTACGCTACTCTCTGATATTGACCCGGCTTCTCTGAGTTTTCTGCTGCCACCTGGTGGTAGCCTCGCTGTAGTTCTGCTGATCTGCTCTGAGCAGCTCTTTCAGCCCTCTCTCCACTCTGCTGCCATCTAGCGGAGTTTGCATTCACCTGCAGTGCTGCAGCGCGACACCTCCGAGTTGCAGTTCAAATACGTATTAATCGGGTAAGAAATTCCAGTTACTTTTGATGTAAATTTTTTAGTTTTATGCACAAAGTTGCACATTTTGGAAAGGTGGTGTCCACATTTAAAAAAAAAACCCTTATAAGTCAGCCAAGTTTTAGTTATGAAATCCTTATTATGACTTAGGAAGAAGTTGGGGGATAAAATATCCCGCAGAGAGGGAGCTCTTTTAGCCATACAACGTATGTAGGAATTAATCAACATTTGTGCGGATTTAGGGTCACTATAAAGAATAGAGAGATACGTATTTTTTTACAATATTAGTGATGGCATTATATTGAGGACTGAACTCCGTAGTAAAATTAATTGTAATTAACATTTGATGAGCCGGTAATGTTATTTTTGTTTTGTTTTTTAGGTATTTTTATTTTTACAAAGTTTTTTTTTTGGCGAAAAGTGTGGTCCTATTTATTTTATTCACTACACTTAGTTTTCTATAGGGAGAAATAACTACTCTGTCGTTAATGGAATAAAAGAGACTAGAAATGATGGTGTGGTGAGGAATGGAAGGATAAGAACCAATCACATCACACGAAACCCAGACATATTGTGAGGACCATTGATAACAGGGCCGGCGTTAGCACCCGGCGCACCTGGGCAAATGCCGGGGCCCTAGAGAGAGAGGGGGGCCCACTCACGCTGTCATAGATACAGCTGGGAGAGCAGAGCAGGAGATAACATGCTCTCTCCGCCCACAAAGTCACTGCTGGCTGCGTTCTCTTAACCCCTATGTGCCAGCTCTGACACAAGCATCTTCTCACTCAGTCAGGCAGGCACACATAGGTGTTCAGAGAAGGCAGCCAGTGTGACATTGTTTGTGGGCAGAGACAGCACGTTCTCTGCTCTGATCTCCGCCCCTGGCTGGCTGCCGTGCTGCTGAAGTTATGAGGCAGATTCAGGAGGAGCTCCTAGTCCTACCAGTGCCTGAGTGAGTGGCGCTGCTATATACTACGTGGGCTGCGCTGCTATATACTATGTGGGCTGCGCTGCTATATACTACGTGGGCTGCGCTACTATATACTATGTGGGCTGCGCTGCTATATACTACGTGGGCTGCGCTGCTATATACTACGTGGGCTACGCTGCTATATACTACGTGGGCTGCTATATACTACATGGGCTGCTATATGCTACGTGGGCTGCTATATACTACATGGGCTGCTATATACTACGTGGGCAGTGTTATATACTACATGGCAGTGTTTATATGCGATCATGAATCGGGGTATGTGTTAAAGGGGGGGCCCACTGAGACTCTTTCGCCCGGGGCCCTCAAAAACCTGGAGCCGGCCCTGCTTGATAACCATCTACAGCAGAAAGGAACTATTGCTCTAAATGGATGGGGGAACATTTTTTACTATATTTTCATTAAAAATCTGGTATAACCAGGAAGGTTTGTCACCAATGGTTGTAAATAATGGTCCACCCATTCCCATAAATTTTCAGTGATAGACAATTCCTCTAAATGGAGGGGGGAAATGTTTTTATACAATTTAGATAAGGCATGATGTATCGGAGTCACCGAATTTTTAATCATCATCATTTCTATTCTCTCTTATTTTTTGAACAAATATACAGTACAGACCAAAAGTTTGGACACACCTTCTCATTTAAAGATTTTTCTGTATTTTCATGACTATGAAAATTGAAAATTCAGACTGAAGGCATCAAAACTATGAATTAACACATGTGGAATTATATACTTAACAAAAAAGTGTGAAACAACTGAAATTATGTCTTATATTCTAGGTTCTTCAAAGTAGCCACCTTTTGCTTTGATGACTGTTTTGCACACTCTTGGCATTCTCTTGATGAGCTTCAAGAGGTAGTCACCGGAAATGGTTTTCACTTCACAGGTGTGCCCTGTCAGGGTTAATAAGTGCCATTTCTTGCCTTATAAATGAGATTGAAACCATCAGTTGTGTTGTGCAGAAGTGTGGTGGATACACATCTGATAGTCCTACTGAATAGACTGTTAAAATTTGTATTATGGCAGGAAAAAAAGCAGCTAAGTAAAGAAAAACGAGTGGCCATCATTACTTTAAGAAATGAAGGTCAGTCAGTCCGAAAAATTGGGAAAACTTTGAAAGTGTCCCCAAGCGCAGTTGCAAAAACCATCAAGCGCTACAAAGAAATTGGCTCACATGAGGATCTCCCCAGGAAAGGAAGACCAAGAGTCACCTCTGCTTCTGAGGATAAGTTTATCCGAGTCACCAGCCTCAGAAATCACAGGTTAACAGCAGCTCAGATTAGAGACCAGGTCAATGCCACACAGAGTTCTAGCAGCAGACACATCTCTACAACAACTGTTAAGAGCAGACTTTGTGCAGCAGGCCTTCATGGTAAAATAGCTGCTAAGAAACCACTGCTAAGGACAGGCAACAAGCAGAGGAGACTTGTTTGGGCTAAAGAACACAAGGAATGGACATTAGAACAGTGGAAATCTGTGCTTTGGTCTGATCAGTCCAAATTTGAGATCTTTGGTTCCAACCACCGTGTCTTTATGTGATGCAGAAAAGGTGAACGGATGGACTCTACATGCCTGGTTCCCACCGTGAAGCATGGAGAAGGAGGTGTGATGGTGTGGGGGGGCTTTGCTGGTGACACTGTTGGGGATTTATTCAAAATTGAAGGCAGACTGAACCAGCATGGCTACCACAGCATCTTGCAGCGGCATGCTATTCCATTCGGTTTGTGTTTAGTTGGACCATCATTTATTTTTCAACAGGACAATGACCCCAAACACACCTCCAGGCTGTGTACGGGCTATTTGACCAAGAAGGAGAGTGATGGGGTGCTAAACCAGATGACCTGGCCTCCACAGTCACCAGACCTGAACCCAATCGAGATGGTTTGGGGTGAGCTGGACCGCAGAGTGAAGGCAAAAGAGCCAACAAGTGCTAAGCATCTCTGGGAACTCCTTCAAGATTGTTGGAAGACCATTCCTGGTGACTACCTCTTGAAGCTCATCAAGAGAATGCCAAGAGTGTGTAAAGCAGTCATCAAAGCAAAAGGTGGTTACTTTGAAGAACCTAGAATATAAGACATAATTTCAGTTGTTTTACACTTTTTTGTTAAGTATATAATTCCACAAGTATTAATTCATAGCTTTGATGCCTTCAGTGTGAATGTACAATTTTCATAGTCATGAAAATATAGAAAAATCTTTAAATGAGAAGGTGTGTCCAAACTTTTGGTCTGTACTGTAGTTCTTACGAGGAAGAAGTACAATCATTTATCTTGGATGCGGTTTCCTTTTTACTCACCCACAATTATTTTTCTTTTGATGGTCATTTTTTTTTTTTTGCAGAAACAAGTGGTTAGTATGGGGGGGGGGGGGCAAGTGGTCCCCTTCATTAGAAAATATCGCAGTGTGGGAAGAGAAATATATCTTTGATGATAATAACCCCTTCACCCGTAGGTTACAATTTTTTTGGCCGCTACGTAGACAATATAATCCCTGACATGACCAGATGGTTATAGGAGAGAAAGCACTCAAAACCCGGTCTGGATCATGACAGGAGGGTGTCATTTACCTTGTAGAATGTGTTACTTGCAATTTACAGTATGTGGGATGTACAATGGGGCCATTAATAAGTAGAATCAGAAAACATCTATCTGAAGCTGCCAGTACGGCTACCCATAATATCTCAGCGGTGTCTAATCATTGCAAGTTAACACATGCAGGTAATACCAACACCCTAAAGGTCACAGGAATAGAAAGAGTTTTTAGGTCACTCAGAGGGGGGACTTTAGACGAAAAGTTTTAAATCGTGAGTCCTTTTGGATCTTTAAACTTCAGACTAGAGTACCGCTAGGTCTGACTAAGCGGCAGGACCTAATAATACAATATGATTATTTTTTTGTGTGGTTATAGCTGTGTAAGAGTAATTTTCATTACCGTATATTTTTTTGTTAGTCCTAATTAATTCTTGTTTTCCTAACAGGTCCTTTAATCATTTCTTTTAACGCCTAATACTTTCACTCTTTCATGTGTCATTACTAAGGTTAATTAATTGGGCAGTCTTCAGCCGCTCTCCCAAGGTTTTTAATTAGTGCACCTGTTTCTTGCACGTCATCTTGTATATAATACTCACGATTAGGGACTGCATTTCATACCATAATTAAGACCTGAATGGTCGAAACACGTCCGTTGAATCACCAGGGACCCGATCTCCATTATGTATCAAGTTAAGACTCTTTTTTAAAGAATGTTTTGAATAAAATTGAACTTTTAACGGCAAGAAGTTCCACATTAGAGACTACTTCTCTCTTTCTTGCCATGGACAACGCCTTTGATCAGGGGGGCTCCGTGCGTGGTTGAACTTTGGACTTCTACAAAGACTGGTGAGCTGACCTTTTGCCATTTTCTCCCCACCCTCCACATTTGATTAAAATGTGCTTAGGGGACATATCAAATGTGGCACACGGTATTAAAGATGGGTTTTTGGGGTCAAAAATTAAGCTAAACATCTAGCACAATCAGTCCCAATATCTTCAGCATAGACCTCATGCCCATGGTGTTTGTAGCACCTGAGAAAGGGCATTAAAGTTCTGAAAAATTTACATTGTAAAGTTGTTTGGGCACCGCCTCATGATGACAACTCAAAAGAAACAGACCTTCCACCTGATGCTCTACCGAAATGCAGACCCCCAACCAGACCCCATAAACGTATACAAACTATAAAACATACCCGCTAAACTTATAAGACTCCCAAAATAAACTCCTTGGGCTAATACAGACCCTAGAACATACACCAGATCTTCTTTCTAAGTACAAGTGAGTCGCCCGTCTGGGCCGTGGGGTACTCGGACTCGGTACCGGGTCCAGTACTTAAAGGGACGTGTCATGGTGGCAGCGACCCGGTCCGTGGCCCTGGGTGCCCATGTTAAAGGGAAGGTCTTTAAAGTTTATGAAATTAGGAAAGTTCGCGACGCCACCTGTGGTATTCGTGGGCTAATACAGACCCTAGAACATACACCAGATCCTCTTTCTAAATACAAGTAAGTCGCCCATCTGGGCTGTGGGGTACTCGGTACCGGGTCCGGTACTTAAAGGGACGTATCATGGTGGCAGCAACCCGGTCCGTGGCCCTGGGTGCCCATGTTAAAGGGAAGGTCTTTAAAGGGGTAATTAGGAAAGTTCGTGATGCCACCTGTGGTATTTGGTCAGTGGGGACCAATGCTGCTTAAAGGGGTCCTCTGGGGTGATGTTATGGCAGCCGGATGGTATAACTTCCCACAGGTGAAGTAGGTCCCCAGGGCTCCCGATGAATAGATGGAGGATGGTGAGTGGTGCAGTAAAGAACGAAGGACACAGTTGTGCAGACTTTTTACCTGGTTTACTGATGGTAGCAGGTAGCCACAGTACAGGGCACCAGATCACAGGTACAGGCAGGGTCCGGCTTGGAAGCGAGTTCAGAGTCCAGCTTTATCAGGTGGAGTTAAAAGCCTTCCTTCTAGCGCTGTGTTGTTATAGTCCCTTACTGCCTATGGCTTTGTAGCAAGGTCCTCTCAGTTATCTCTGTCCTTTGTTGAACTGGGAAACAAACCCGTATGACAGGTGACTTGAGCCTTTTTACAGGGTCTCTATCACGACCCGGGCTCTATGTGTCACTGTGTCTCCTGGGTGTTAGGGCAAACAGGTGATGTATAATCCAGCTGTCCTGCCGGTTTCTGCTATGTGTCTTAAAGTCCCACAAGAGCCTCGGTCTTCTGGCTACCGGTGTCTGCGCTCAATCAGGGATGTAGCCCAGTCCCAGCTATTCCCCCTTGTTGTCACTCTCCTGTGCTTCGCTCTCCGGCACGTTAGCTAAAGCTGTTCTTCTTTCTGTATCTCCCC
This sequence comes from Ranitomeya imitator, assembly GCF_032444005.1. NCBI lineage: Eukaryota > Metazoa > Chordata > Amphibia > Anura > Dendrobatidae > Ranitomeya > Ranitomeya imitator. The sequence goes on from NC_091282.1 coordinate 33,902,618, forward strand.
ATCTAGGAGCTACAGTACTTCAGGCTGTATGGCCCCTCACCCATCCTTCAACCTCAGACTGCTCCAGTCTGTTGTCTGGCACCAACTGTCTAACCCTTCCTAACTGCCTAGTAACTGCCTAGCAACTAACTCCTCCTCCCGACCAGAGAGAGCAGCTCCCCTGAAGTTGGGTGTAGAGTTCCCCCTTCTGGCCTGGAGTCAGAACGGTGTTGTATGTGCTAATTACCTGTTAAGAGGAATCTTCCATTGCTTCCAAGAGTGACATCACTCTCCCCGTGAGGAAAGCAATGCCACTATGACAACCAGGACCCTGGGGCATCACACTCCCCCCCTTGTTAAATCCAGTATTCTGGGACTGGGAAAAGAAAACAACAATTCAGGTTAGATAAAAGACATACAAAATTTTTTTTTAAAATGCATGTAACAAGTTAAACTTTGGCTTCCCTTTATGGGAGCTAATTAGGCTTGATCGTTACAGGAACACAAGTGCAAACACTTTTTTTCTTCAAGTGAACAACATCACACCAATAACATTTTTACTTCTTGTGTTAGGGCAGGTCCTCAGGCCTGCATCCTCCTGGACTGGAGGCCAGCTGGATCTTCTCCTTTGGGGGCACTTGGATGGACTGCACAATTTTGGTTAAGGGCATAGTCCCATATACTGTCCCGCACCCTCTGTTTACATCCACAGAATCTCATTTTTACTATTGCTGCAGTGCGAGTGTCAAAATTGTCTTTCAGTTTGGCTAATATTTGCTCAACAGTTCCTTTTCCAATATCCGGCCAGGATTTTACTTCTCTTTGTGCTGCACCAAGTAATTGGCCAGTTAGGATGTTGACTTTTTGTTGCTCTAACAGGGGGTAGACCTGAAATAAGCTGCAGAGTCGTTCTTTAAAGTGATTGAGGATGTGGGACTCCCCTGAATATTGTGGCAGCCAGGCCACTCCTGGTATATAGGGCATGGATAGCGGCATAGTAGGAGCTGTTACTGTGGCTGGGTCTGGCCTTTTTGCAGGAGCTGCGGGCACAGCGGGGACTGGTAGCATTATGGGACCTGCGGCTGCGACCACTGCTGGGCCTGGTAGCATCATGGGACTTGCAGCTGCGACCGCCACTAGTTCTCCTCCCAGGTCCGACATTTCCATTCCCCCGTGCTAATCTTCAGTTTGGCTGACGTCTCTCCTCCGGAGTCTGCAGCGGTTCCTCCTGTGTGCGGTAAGTCGCTCCTTCCGGTCCTCCATCCAGAACTTTTTGGCGTCTTCACTTGCGGTTCTCCTGCGCGGCATCCTCACTTGCGGCTCTCACTTCAAGCTCTGCCCTCTTTTCCTGCGCTCCTCGCAGTGCTCATTCTCGTGGCTGTTGGTGGTTATTTTGAAAACACAGTGCACGCACCGTGTGACGCATTGATGGCGACAGTTATGATGTGACGCAGTATGGCGATGTTTTGTGTTTTGATGGTGATGTTTTAGAAACCCATTAAAGTCTCCGGTACACAATTTAACAAAGTCTCTCTAGTTTCTCAATAAAGCCCAGTCTCTTATGCGCACAAGACCCAGTTTGCTGGGTCGGTCCATCCTGTTCATGACGCCAAAATGAGTCACCCGTCCGGGAAGTGGGGTACTTGGTACTGGGTCCGGTACTTAAAGGGACGTGTCACGGTGGCAGGAACCTGGTCCGTGGCCCTGGGAGCTCATGTTAAAGGGAAGGTCTTTAAAGAGGTTTTTAAAATTAGGAAAGTTTGTGACGCCACCTGTGGTATTCGGTCAGTGGGGACCAACGCGGCTTAAAGGGGTCCTCTGGGGTGATGTTGTGGCAGCCGGATGGTATAACTTCCCACAGGTGAAGTAGGTCTCCAGGGCTCCCGATGAATAGATGGAGGATGGTGAGTGGTGCAGTAAAGAACGAAGGACACAGTTGTGCAGTCTTTTTACCTGGTTTACTGATGGTAGCAGGTAGCCACAGTACAGGGCACCAGATCACAGGTACAGGCAGGGTCCGGATGGCTTGGAAGCGAGTTCAAAGTCCAGCTTTATCAGGTGGAGTTAAAAGCCTTCTTTCTAGCGCTGTGTTGTTATAGTCCCTTACTGCCTATAGTTTTGTAGCAAGGTCCTCTCAGTTATCTCTGTCCTTTGTTGAACTGGGACACAAACCCGTATGACAGGTGACTCGAGCCTTTTTACAGGGTCTCTATCACGACCCGGGCTCTATGTGTCACTGTGTCTACTGGGTATTAGGGCGAACAGATGATGTATAATCCAGCTGTCCTGCCGGTCTCTGCTAAGTGTCTTAGAGTCCCACAAAGCCTCGGTCTTCCGGGTACCGGTGTCTGCGCTCAATCAGGGATGTAGCCCAGTCCCAGTTATTCTCCCTTGTTGTCACTCTCCTGTGCTTCGCTCTCCGGCATGTTAGCTAAAGGTTGTTCTTCCTTCTGTATCTCGCTATCTAGGAGCTACAGTACTTCAGGCTATATGGCCCCTCACCCATCCTTCTGCCTCAGACTGCTCCAGTCTGTTGTCTGGCACCAACTGTCTAACCCTTCTCAACTGCCTAGCAACTGCCTAGCAACTAACTTCTCCTCCCGATCAGAGAGAGCAGCTCCCTTGAAGTTGGGTGTAGAGCTCCCCCTTCTGGCCTGGAGTCAGAACGGTGTTGTATGTGCTAATTACCTGTTAAGAGGAATCTTTCATTGCTTCCAAGCAAGACTTCACTCTCCCCGTGAGGAAAGCAATGCCACTGTGACAACCAGGACCCTGGGGCATCACACTAGCATCAGACTAGACCCCCATAAATAAGTACAGACCCTTAGACCAGACCCCTAAATAAATGCAGATCCCACACATGATGCCCCCAATTTGCTTTCTCGTCTCTAGGTTTCACCCTTTTTTGGAGGAAAGTTGCTGAATGCTGTATCCATGTTATTTTTACCAACATTTCAGCCCATCTGGTAGAAACCTGAGTGTAGCTTGCAAAGCGCTCTGCCAAAAAGTTTTAGTGATGATTAGAATTTTGCCCCATTTTGTAGTATATCCCCTCTATGCCCCTTCCTCTTAGAATTGCAATTTCGACAACTCCTGCGGGAGGTCTTTCCCTTTTTCCAAGAGTCTTCTGAATGTTTTGGAAGAGTTGACAAGTATGAGAAGATGACCTCAAAATCCAGTTCAGTATGGAGCGCCTTATATTGTTTTTTTCTTTTAACTATTCTCTTTTTCCATGTTTTTTCGGGTAATTTCACAATGCCATGTTCCTCAGGGGAGTGGAATCTTGCACAGGTTCTTACCAGGAAGTAGCATTAGACATGAGCTTTGTTTTCTTTTTATCTGCTTTTATGTTACCCCCTTGAAGATGGCATCCCACTTCCCAGTTCTTGCTTTATCTCCTGGTCTCGATCTGTTCTGGCCCCTCGGACTTTACGGTCCATTCCTGCTAATTTAGATAATTTTTAGTTTTTTGCACATTCACATCCCCCAGACTCATTCTACTAAATCAAGAGCAACTTAAGCAACTAATTGCTTGATACAACAAAGTGGGGATTATCAGGAGCCTAGGGGACTACGCTCAGTAATATTAAACTCTTCCTTAGTGAATAATTACAAAGGCAAATAAATAAAACTCCGTTATACGGCTCCTTGGGGAATGCTGGGAACATTGACGTCTTCGAGCTTTCCGGACTGAAACTGGAGCACGGTAGATCTTAATCAGACTTTGCACATCGGTGGGGGACGTATGCAGCCGGTGGTGTTCCTGCGAGTTACAGGCGGCAAACTCACATTCCTGCAGTGGGTTATTATTACGCTTCATCTTCCTGCAAATTAACTTAATGGAACATTTGGCACTGCGCAGGAGAAATTGCTGTGCGGCCTCGTGCAAATGTGCAAGTCGCATTCATGGATGAATTTAATGATAGGACTTGGAATGAACTCGCGATTGGCATATTATATTATGGAATTCACTATAATGCTAAGAATTATTATTGCCGGTGGGAATGTAATTATAATCTACTGCAGTCAGTGGTGTTGAAAGTCAAAAAATTCAAAATTACAGTACCTGCACAGGGAAGTGGCGTGCGAACCGATGCGACTGATCATTTATTCTCAATTCATGGGAAAAATCTGTAAAATCTGTATTCAGTGTAGACAGATGTTCCCATTAGGCTTCTTTCACACTTCCGTCTTTCATCTCCGGTCATAATGTGTAGTTTTGTGAAAAAAAACGATTCTGCGATTTTGCCCGCAGGATGCGTTTTTTTTTCTCACAGACTTGTATTAGCGACGGATTGTGACGGATGGCCACACGTTTCATCCGTCGTGCACTGGATCCGTCGTAAAATCGCTGTCCGTCGGGCGGTGACAACGCACAGAGGAACGTTTTTTCTGCACGTCGGAAAATCGCTCAGTGACGGATCCTGCGCTGCCCGTCATTGGCTATAATGGAAACCTATGGGCGCAGGATGCGTCGCTGACTGCGAAAAGCAGGAATCCAGTGACGGGTTCTTTTAAAACTGAGCATGCGTGGAAGAATTTCCCTTCAGGGAAATTCTCACTCGCTCGCTCTCGCTCTCTTTTTACTATTGATGCTGCCTAGCACTAGCAGCATCAATAGTGGAAAGATATAATGTTAAAAATAAATAATAATTAAAAAAAATCACAATATTCTCACCTTTCGGCATCCCGCGCAGCGTTACTGATGCTCGCGATGCTGCCGGAAGCTCCCGTTCCCATGGATGCATTGCGAAATGACCCGATGATGTCGCGGTCTCACGAGACCGCTACGTCATCAGAGGTCTGTGCCTCGACGGGTCCGTCAAAAAAACGGGCCCAGTGCACCCGTTTTTTTTTTTACAATCTGCACAGGATCCGTCATTTCAACATTTTGATGGATTCTGTGCAGATTGTAAAAACGAAAGTGTGAAAGAGGCCTTACTGAGCTTAGAGAGGACAGTTGGTACCTTTAAAATTCTATGGAGAGGGAGGAGCTAGAGGCAAAGATAGACATTCTAGGGAGGAGCTAGAGGCAGAGACAGGCATTCTAGGGAGGAGCTAGAGGCAGAGACAGACATTCTACGGGGGAGCTAGAGGCAGAGACAGGCATTCTAGGGAGGAGCTAGAGGCAGACACAGACATTCTAGGGAGGAGCTAGAGGCAGAGACAGACATTCTAGGGAGGAGCTAGAGGCAGACACAGACATTCAAGGGAGGAGCTAGAGGCAGACACAGACATTCTAGGGAGGAGCTAGAGGCAGACACAGGCATTCTAGGGAGGATCTAGAGGCAGAGACAGGCATTCTAGGGAGGAGCTAGAGGCAGACACAGACATTCTAGGGAGGAGCTAGAGGCAGACACAGACATTCTAGGAGGGAGCTAGAGGAACACAGACAATCTAGGGAGGGGCTAGAGGCAGACACAGACATTCTAAGGAGGAGCTAGAGGAACACAGACAATCTAGGGAGGGGCTAGAGGCAGACACAGACAATCTAGGGAAAAGCTAGAGGCAGACACAGACATTCTAGGGAGGAGCTAGAGGCAGAGAAAGACATTCTAGGGAGGAGCTAGGAGTGTTGAGGGAGGATCTAAAGTGATCCTTCACGGTTGACTCAGTGATTTTCAAATTGATCTACAGAGCAATGCTGGCAACCGAAAATGACCAGACAGAGATGTGTGTCTCTGTTTGGGGGGATCGAGCAGATCTCTTGCCCCCGTTTATTGCGTATCACTTTTCATAATCATTGAACTTCAACCAATCAGCATAAAAACACGCTCACAGTTCTTAACCTATAAGAATGCCGGAACAGTCTTGTACGTCAAAGTCTCGTAGAACAATACACCCTCAGTCTCATGTCCTGTCCAGGTTGAAACAATCAAGGTCTCATAACAGCTGTGAACTTTACCTAGTAACAAAATTTATCTTAAAACAGCAAGATGGAGTCGAAAAGCACAAAATGAAGCCTGCTTTAATTTTTCTTAGTTTAACCCTTCACAGGGCAGTCACAGGCATTCTAGGGAGGAGCTAAAGGCAAACACAGGCATTCTAGGGAGGAGCTAGAGGCAGAGACAGGCATTCTAGGGAAGAGCTAGAGGCAGAAACAGACATTCTAGGGAGGAGCTAGAGGCAGAGACAGACATTCTACGGAGGGGCTAGATACAGACATTCTAGGGAGGAGCTAGAGGCAGAGACAGGCATTCTAGGGAGGAGCTAGGGGTACACACAGACATTCTACGGAGGAGCTAGAGGCAGACAGACATTCTAGGGAGGAGCTAGAGGCTGACACAGACATTCTAGGGAGGAGCTAGGGGTACACACAGACATTCTACGGAGGGGCTAGAGACAGAGACCAACATTCTAGGGAGGAGCTAGAGGCTGACACAGCCATACTAGGGAGGAGCTAGAGGAACACACAGACATTCTAGGGAGGAGCTAGAGGAACACAGACATTCTAGGGAGGAGCTAGAGGCAGAGACAGCCATTCTAGGGAGGAGCTAGAGGCAGACACAGCCATACTAGGGAGGAGCTAGAGGAACACACAGACATTCTAGGGAGGAGCTAGAGGAACACAGACATTCTAGGGAGGAGCTAGAGGCAGAGACAGGCATTCTAGGGAGGAGCTAGAGGCAGACACAGACATTCATGGGAGGAGCTAGAGGCAGAGACATACATTCTAGGGAGGAGCTAGAGGTCAACACAGACATTCTAGGGAGGAACTAGAGGAACACACAGACATTCTAGGGAGGAGTTAGAGGCTGATACAGATATTCTGCAGTTACATTTTTCCATAGAACTTTATAAGCACCAACTTTCATCCCTTATCTCAGTAATAGGAATGTCTGTACTCCCTGAAGGCAGATTTTATCCCAGAACTGAGAATTTTCATAAAGAAAGATCAGTCCAGGAGGAAAAAGTAGCAGATTTCTCTGATAATATTTATTACAAAGTTCCTTATTTTCAGGTGCATGGTTGATTTATGAAATAAAATAACTAAATAAAGCAACAATTTATTTTTTACCTTTATACTGAGCCCTTTCTTGATTGCAGCTCATTTATCTGTTTTTTTCTAGTTCAATGTGACATGAGTCATGAATAGCAGATACCCATGTGCGGGTACATTACCCCATCCGTGGCAACCTAAAACATGACACAGACTGTTCACATTGAACATCGCAGACTAATAATAATAAATAGAAATACACTTGAGTAAACTACATAAAATATCCAAATACAGCAATGCAATCACACAGGAAAGATGTGACTGGGGAGCAGCCATGAGGGGTGCGGAGGTAGTAGTAGTCAGGAGCTGTCAATCAAGCTAAACTGGAGATCCAGCAGCAGCAGAGTGTGAACGAGTGTGAACTCTGAAAATAGATTATACAGCTTTTTTTAATTTGGGATTTTCACAGTAAGTACATCAGTCTCATCAGGTCTAAGGGATCTCTTTAATAATGTATGCAGCATATTTTGTTAAATCTGGTGATAGATCAGCTCTAAATAATAAGAAACAAAAAGTAGCTTGACCTAGTAGTCCTTCACCGGTTCCGCCATCTTAGACTGTTGGCATAGGCCGGACCTCACTTCTATTAGACCTTCATGTCCTCCAAATAAACTTTTGCAGCAGGGTATAACTTGTCTTCCCCATGGACATCTCCTGCCCTGGATCAAGCCAAGAACCATGTCCTCTGCACTGCGTTCTCCATAATCTCCGGGATCCTCATTATGTCCCACCATGCAGCCCCCTCTTAATACCCGGCCGAATGTCTCTCCTTAGATATTTTGGCCCCACATGTCACCCCTGTAGCCCTAGTCGAGTGCAATATTATGGATCACCGATTACGATGGGTGCATAAGCTCCGAGGATTAGAAAAGGGTCACATGGGACTCACATACATCCTCTACGTGCAGGACATGGGGATATTACATTACACGCAGATTTTGCCTCTGGTCAGATTTGAACCCAGGGCCCCTGAGCTGCAAAAACTCCATTGTGGCTTACGGTGTAGAGAAATAGTTGTAGTTCCTGACTGTGTTACTGAAGCTTTATTCTGGGGTGAACTATGAGCCTTTATGTGGTTTTCGCTGTGCTTATTGCAGAGGAAAATACATTCTAATTACTCATTTTGTGAGGAGGAAGACAGGGTTGCAGGTACCTGTATTGAGACGGGTCCGGAACTGTCGAGGCTGCGTCTCATGTTCCCGGGGGTAGGAAAAGGGGACCGGACAGGTCTCATGACCCGGGAAGAGGGGGTGTGTTTAGACAGGAAACAGAGCAGAATGCGCACGAAGGTGCAGACAGTTTCCCGCTGTCAGGGAGAGTGCAGGAGTGTGAGCAGCGCGCTCTGCACCCAGAGCAGCACCGCCGTGACGCATTGCGGCGGAGACCTCCTGGACACTCCAGCGGGGTTGTGAGAGTGGCAAGTGCCATGCGCCCGGACGAGGGTAAAGCTACTTTCACACATCAGTTTTTTGCTGTCAGGAAGGATGCATTGAATTTTGCAAAAAACTGATCTGTTGCAAAATGTGAAAAACTGATGCAACGGATCCGTTTTTTTTTGTTGCTGGATCCATTTTTGTGGGGTTTTTTTTAGAGAGAGAGAGCTGCACAGGCTTATGGACTAGGGGCTTAACGGGCAAAACCGGAGACCGCCCATTGCTGTCAGAAGTTGGTCCATTAGTTTTGGGACCCCATCTGAGGACACTACGCCGGCCGTTGCCGGTACTACAACCCCCAACGGTCATCTGCGGCTGAGGAAGCTAAGGACACGATAAGCTTGATAACTGGACTTTTGTTACATTATAACTTTATCTTACAATTTGACTGTTATCTCCCTGCGAGGAGCTTTCTTCATTGTTCCAAATTAAATTATTAATCTGTTAACCCTTGCTCTGCCTCCATTGCATCACTGCATCCCGCAACCTGCTTACAATTTCACTGACTGCTATCTCTCCAGAGTTGGGATTAGCCAAACTTTTAGCCCCTAGACCAATGTTCCCCAACTCCGGTCCTCAAGAGCCACCAACAGGTCATGTTTTCAGCATTCAAACACAGGTGATTGAATGCTTGCCTGTGCAGGTGATGCAATTATCACCTGTGCAATACTAAGGAAATCCAGAAAACATGACCTGTTGGTGGCTCTTGAGGACCGGAGTTGGGGAACACTGCCCTAGACCATTAAGGACTTAATAAAAGGCCCATTAAAGACCAATGTCCCCAATTTCTTCAGACTGGCGCCACTCCTTCGCTGAGCCCTTTATCGGTCTGCAGTCTCGCAGCATTTCACACAGGCACAAGGCTGCGGCCGTCACTGTTCGATCGGTGCCGACATCCACTCTGATAGATCTGTAAAGACTGCAGCCGATGAGCTGACGATTGACTGCAGCGCTTATGTGACAAGGATTCAAGCATAAACCTCTTGTTTTTGGAACTTTCCTGAAACCAATCAGCTATTCCAGGAGGTTTCATTCATGGAATGATGAAAAAACCCAACATTTGGATAACCCTCTCGAATTCCTATAATCAAAAGTTGGCAAGGAAAAGTCACAAGTCACAACCAATTATATGCAGATATTTTGTCCTTGATGCTTTTATGAATAAGAACAACAAACTTAGAAGTGAAATATAATCCACAAACCAGTGTAACCCACCGCCAGCCTGGAATTTCCAGTTCCTGTGAAATGTGTAGATATGCACAGTGACACAGCGCGGGGCAGCAACACCCGGGGAAAGGTAAGTATATCACATCCCCTAACCTGTGCATCCCTGAGTCCCTTCCACCCATCCAGTAGTGGATCTCTTTTTCTTATTCCACCCCTTCCTTAATCCTTCCACTAACCATAACCCTAGCCCTAACATTAATCTTAGCACTAACCCTAACCTTAATCCTAGCACTAACCATAACACTAACCCCAACCTTAATCCTTGCACTAACCAGAACCCCAGCCCCTTCCTTAATCCTAGCACTAACCATAACCCTAGCCCTAACCTTAATCTTAGCACTAACCCTAACACTAACCCCAACCTTAATCCTAGCACTAACCATAACACTAACCCCAACCTTAATCCTTGCACTAACCAGAACCCCAGCCCCTTCCTTAATCCTAGCACTAACCATAACCCTAGCCCTAACCTTAATCTTAGCACTAACCCTAACACTAACCCCAACCTTAATCCTAGCACTAACCATAACACTAACCCCAACCTTAATCCTTGCACTAACCATAACCCCAGCCCCTTCCTTAATCCAAGCACTAACTATAACCCTAGCCTTAATCTTAGCACTAACCCTAACACTAACCCTAACCTTAATCCTAGCACTAACCATAACACTAACCCTAACTTTAATCCTTGCACTAACCATAACCCCAGCCCCTTCCTTAATCCAAGCACTAACCATAACCCTAGCCCTAACCTTAATCTTAGCACTAGCCCTAACCTTAATCTTAGCACTAACCCTAACACTAACCCTAACCTTAATCTTAGCACTAACCCAAACACTAACCCTAACCTTAATCCTAGCACTTACCATAACACTAATCCTAACTTTAATCCTTGCACTAACCATAACCCCAGCCCCTTCCTTAATCTAAGCACTAACCATAACCCTAGCCATAATCTTAGCACTAACCCTAACACTAACCCTAACCTTAATCCTAGCACTAACCATAACACTAACCCTAACTTTAATCCTTGCACTAACCATAACCCCAGCCCCTTCCTTAATTCAAGCACTAACCATAACCCTAGCCCTAACCTTAATCTTAGCACTAGCCCTAACCTTAATCTAAGCACTAACCCTAACACTAACCCTAACATTAATCTTAGCACTAACCCTACCACTAACCTTAATCCTTGCACTAATCATAACCCCAGCCCTTTCCTTAATCCTTGCATTAGCCATAACCATAGACCTAACCTTAATCTTAGCACTAACCCTAACACTAACACTAACCCTAACCCGGGGCGCCGCTATCATGGGGCAAATTGAGCCCTTTGCTTCAGGAGGCAGTCGTCACTGAAAGACAGGGGGTGGCAGAGCGGTCGGTCAGAACACCTGGTGCTGACTCTCCATAATCCCTGACATTTGCTGTCACTAGTGTGGTGCGCACGTCCCTGCTCACAACCCATGGTGTGCAATATCAGCCGGTCATCCCTGCACCCGCAGAGCAGCACACCACATATTGGCTGCTCTGTGCAAACAGGACCTGTGATGAGGTCACAGGAGGGGAGGAGTCATGGTCACATGATCGGGACCTCCATGGATTGCAGGACTCTGCTGTGCTGGTTGCAATGGTAAGTGTGTATGAGGTGTATGGAGCGTGTTGTGAATTCTGTGGCAGAGCTCCCTCCTGTGGTCACAAGTGGTACTTCGGCTGATTCTCTCTGTGAGCTTCTGTTGGTGGAGGGAAGTGGTACTGCGGCTTCTGAGTTTCCTCCCTCAGGTGATCTGGTGAGGTCGTTAGGTGCTTCTCTACTTAACTCCACCTAATGCTTTGATCCTGGCTTCCTGTCAATGTTCCAGTGTTGGACTTGCTTTTCCCTGGATCATTCCTGTGGCCTGCTGCTCTGCATAGCTAAGTTCTTCTTTGCTATTTGTTTGCTATTTTTTCTGTCCAGCTTGTCTAATTTGTTGCTGGAAGCTCTGGGACGCAAAGGGTCTACCTCCGTGCCGTTAGTTCGGTACGGAGGGTCTTTTTGCCCCCTTTGCGTGGTGTTCTTTAGGGTTTTGTGTAGACCGCAAAGTTACCTTTTCTATCCTCGATCTTTTAAGAAAGTCGGGCCTCACTTTGCTGAATCTATTTCATCTCTACGTTTGTCTTTTCATCTTAACTCACAGTCATTATATGTGGGGGGCTGACTTTTCCTTTGGGGTATTTCTCTGAGGCAAGGTAGGCTTATTTTCTATCTTCAGGCTAGTTAGTTTCTCAGGCTGTGCCAAGTTGCATAGGCAGAGTTAGGCGCAATCCACGGCTGCCTCTAGTGTTGTTTGGAAAGGATTAGGGATTGCGGTCTGCAGAGTTCCCACGTCTCAGAGCTCGTTCTATGATTTTGGGTTATTGTCAGATCACTGTATGTGCTCTGACCGCTATGTCCATTGTAGTACTGAATTGCCTTTCATAACAGTACAGGAAGCCAAAAGTACTAATGATTCTCAATAGAGGGAAAAAAGAAGTTCTGAGACCATTTTTTTTTCTTTGCACTGTGTTTTGCCTTTTTTTTCCCCTAGACATTTGGGTGGTTCAGGACACAGGTGTAGCGATGGACATTAGAAGTCTGTCTTCATTTGTTGATCAGCTCTCGGCAAGAGTACAAAAGATTCAAGACACTATTGATCAGAAAGCTATGTTGGAACCAAGAATTCCTATTCCTGATTTGTTTTTTGGAGATAGAACTAAGTTTCTGAGTTTCAAAAATAATTGTAAATTATTTCTGGCCTTGAAACCTCGCTCCTCTGGTGATCCAGTTCAACAGGTTTTGATTGTTATTTCTTTTTTGCGCGGCGACCCTCAGGACTGGGCATTTTCTCTTGCGCCAGGAGATCCTGCATTGAGTAATATCGATGCGTTTTTCCTGGCGCTCGGATTGCTGTACGATCAACCTAATTCAGTGGATCAGGCAGAGAAAAATTTGCTGGCTCTTTGTCAGGGTCAGGATGAGATAGAGGTATATTGTCAGAAATTTAGAAAGTGGTCCGTGCTCACTCAATGGAATGAATCTGCGCTGGCAGCTATGTTCAGAAAGGGTCTCTCTGAAGCCCTTAAGGATGTCATGGTGGGATTTCCTATGCCTGCTGGTTTGAATGAGTCTATGTCTTTGGCCATTCAGATCGGTCGACGCTTGCGTGAGCGTAAATCTGTGCACCATTTGGCGGTATTACCTGAGCTTAAACCTGAGCCTATGCAGTGCGATAGGACTTTGACCAGAGTTAAACGGCAAGAACACAGACGTCTGAATGGGCTGTGTTTCTACTGTGGTGATTCCACTCATGCTATCTCTGATTGTCCTAAGCGCACTAAGCGGTTCGCTAGGTCTGCCACCATTGGTACGGTACAGTCAAAATTTCTTCTGTCCGTTACCTTGATCTGCTCTTTGTCATCGTATTCTGTCATGGCATTTGTGGATTCAGGCGCTGCCCTGAATTTGATGGACTTGGAGTATGCTAAGCGTTGTGGGTTTCTCTTAGAGCACTTGCAGTGTCTTATTCCATTGAGAGGAATTGATGCCACGCCTTTGGCCAAGAATAAGCCTCAATACTGGACCCAGCTGACCATGTGCATGGCTCCTGCACATCAGGAGGTTATTCGCTTTCTGGTGTTGCATAATCTGCATGATGTGGTCGTGTTGGGGTTGCCATGGCTACAAGCCCATAATCCAGTATTAGATTGGAAATCCATGTCGGTGTCCAGCTGGGGTTGTCAGGGGGTACATGGTGATGTTCCATTTCTGTCAATTTCGTCATCCACCCCTTCTGAGGTTCCAGAGTTCTTGTCTGATTACCGAGATGTATTTGATGAGCCCAAGTCCGATGCCCTGCCTCCGCATAGGGATTGTGATTGTGCTATCAATTTGACTCCTGGTAGTAAATTCCCAAAAGGTCGACTGTTTAATTTATCCGTGCCTGAGCACGCCGCTATGCACAGATATGTGAAGGAATCCCTGGAGAAGGGGCATATTCGCCCGTCATCGTCACCATTAGGAGCAGGGTTCTTTTTTGTAGCCAAGAAGGATGGTTCGCTGAGACCTTGTATTGATTACCGCCTTCTAAATAAGATCACGGTTAAATTTCAGTACCCCTTGCCATTGTTATCTGATTTGTTTGCTCGGATTAAGGGGGCTAGTTGGTTCACCAAGATAGATCTTCGTGGTGCGTATAATCTGGTGCGAATCAGGCAAGGAGATGAATGGAAAACTGCATTTAATACGCCCGAGGGTCATTTTGAGTATCTAGTGATGCCATTCGGACTTGCCAATGCTCCATCAGTGTTTCAGTCCTTTATGCATGACATCTTCCGAGAGTACCTGGATAAATTCCTGATTGTGTACTTGGATGACATTTTGATCTTCTCGGATGATTGGGAGTCTCATGTGAAGCAGGTCAGAACAGTTTTTCAGGTCCTGCGTGCTAATTCTTTGTTTGTGAAGGGATCAAAGTGTCTCTTTGGTGTTCAGAAGGTTTCATTTTTGGGGTTCATCTTTTCCCCTTCTACTATCGAGATGGATCCTGTTAAGGTCCAAGCCATCCATGATTGGACTCAGCCGACATCTCTGAAAAGTCTGCAAAAGTTCCTGGGCTTTGCTAATTTTTATCGTCGCTTCATTTGCAATTTTTCTAGTATTGCCAAACCATTGACCGATTTGACCAAGAAGGGTGCTGATTTAGTCAATTGGTCTTCTGCTGCTGTGGAAGCTTTTCAAGAGTTGAAGCGTCGTTTTTCTTCTGCCCCTGTGTTGTGTCAACCAGATGTTTCTCTTCCGTTCCAGGTCGAGGTTGATGCTTCTGAGATTGGAGCAGGGGCTGTTTTGTCGCAGAGAGGTTCTGATTGCTCAGTGATGAAACCATGCGCTTTTTTTTCCAGGAAGTTTTCGCCTGCTGAGCGAAATTATGATGTGGGCAACCGAGAGTTGCTGGCCATGAAGTGGGCATTCGAGGAGTGGCGTCATTGGCTTGAAGGAGCTAAGCATCGCGTGGTGGTATTGACTGATCATAAGAACTTGACTTATCTTGAGTTTGCTAAGCGGTTGAATCCTAGACAGGCTCGTTGGTCGCTGTTTTTTGCCCGTTTTGACTTTGTGATTTCGTACCTTCCGGGCTCTAATAATGTGAAGGCGGATGCTCTGTCTAGGAGTTTTGTGCCCGACTCTCCGGGTTTGTCTGAGCCGGCGGGTATCCTCAAGGAAGGAGTAATTGTGTCTGCCATCTCCCCTGATTTGCGGCGGGTGCTGCAAAAATTTCAGGCTAATAAACCTGATCGTTGTCCAGCGGAGAGACTGTTTGTCTCTGATAGGTGGACCAATAAAGTTATCTCTGAGATTCATTGTTCGGTGTTGGCTGGTCATCCTGGAATCTTTGGTACCAGAGAGTTGGTGGCTAGATCCTTTTGGTGGCCGTCTCTGTCGCGGGATGTGCGTGTTTTTGTGCAGTCCTGTGGGATTTGTACTAGGGCTAAGCCCTGCTGTTCTCGTGCCAGTGGGTTGCTTTTGCCCTTGCCGGTCCCGAAGAGGCCTTGGACACATATCTCTATGGATTTTATTTCTGATCTTCCCGTTTCTCAAAAGATGTCAGTCATTTGGGTGGTCTGTGATCGCTTTTCTAAGATGGTCCATCTGGTACCCTTGTCTAAATTTCCTTCCTCCTCTGATTTGGTGCCATTGTTCTTCCAGCATGTGGTTCGTTTACATGGCATTCCAGAGAATATCGTTTCTGACAGAGGTTCCCAGTTTGTTTCAAGGTTTTGGCGAGCCTTTTGTGGTAGGATGGGCATTGACTTGTCTTTTTCCTCGGCTTTCCATCCTCAGACTAATGGCCAGACCGAACGAACCAATCAGACCTTGGAAACCTATCTGAGATGCTTTGTTTCTGCCGATCAGGATGACTGGGTGTCCTTTTTGCCTTTGGCTGAGTTCGCCCTTAATAATCGGGCCAGCTCGGCTACCTTGGTTTCGCCATTTTTCTGCAATTCTGGGTTCCATCCTCGTTTCTCTTCAGGACAGGTTGAGTCTTCGGAATGTCCTGGTGTGGATACTGTGGTGGACAGGGTGCAGCAGATTTGGACTCATGTGGTGGACAATTTGACCTTGTCCCAGGAGAAGGCTCAACGTTTCGCTAATCGCAGACGCCGTATGGGTCCCCGACTTCGTGTTGGGGATCTGGTTTGGTTGTCTTCTCGTCATATTCCTATGAAGGTTTCCTCTCCTAAGTTTAAACCTCGTTTCATTGGTCCGTATAGGATTTCTGAGGTTCTTAATCCTGTGTCTTTTCGTCTGACCCTTCCAGATTCTTTTTCCATACATAACGTATTCCATAGGTCATTGTTGCGGAGATACGTGGCACCTATGGTTCCATCTGTTGATCCTCCTGCCCCGGTTTTGGTGGAGGGGGAATTGGAGTATATTGTGGAGAAGATTTTGGATTCTCGTGTTTCTAGACGGAAACTCCAGTATCTGGTTAAATGGAAGGGTTATGCTCAGGAAGATAATTCCTGGGTTTTTGCCTCTGATGTCCATGCTCCCGATCTTGTTCGTGCCTTTCATGTGGCTCATCCTGGTCGGCCTGGGGGCTCTGGTGAGGGTTCGGTGACCCCTCCTCAAGGGGGGGGTACTGTTGTGAATTCTGTGGCAGAGCTCCCTCCTGTGGTCACAAGTGGTACTTCGGCTGATTCTCTCTGTGAGCTTCTGTTGGTGGAGGGAAGTGGTACTGCGGCTTCTGAGTTTCCTCCCTCAGGTGATCTGGTGAGGTCGTTAGGTGCTTCTCTACTTAACTCCACCTAATGCTTTGATCCTGGCTTCCTGTCAATGTTCCAGTGTTGGACTTGCTTTTCCCTGGATCATTCCTGTGGCCTGCTGCTCTGCATAGCTAAGTTCTTCTTTGCTATTTGTTTGCTATTTTTTCTGTCCAGCTTGTCTAATTTGTTGCTGGAAGCTCTGGGACGCAAAGGGTGTACCTCCGTGCCGTTAGTTCGGTACGGAGGGTCTTTTTGCCCCCTTTGCGTGGTGTTCTTTAGGGTTTTGTGTAGACCGCAAAGTTACCTTTTCTATCCTCGATCTGTTTTGAAAGTCGGGCCTCATTTTGCTGAATCTATTTCATCTCTACGTTTGTCTTTTCATCTTAACTCACAGTCATTATATGTGGGGGGCTGCCTTTTCCTTTGGGGTATTTCTCTGAGGCAAGGTAGGCTTATTTTCTATCTTCAGGCTAGTTAGTTTCTCAGGCTGTGCCGAGTTGCATAGGCAGAGTTAGGCGCAATCCACGGCTGCCTCTAGTGTTGTTTGGAGAGGATTAGGGATTGCGGTCTGCAGAGTTCCCACGTCTCAGAGCTCGTTCCATGATTTTGGGTTATTGTCAGATCACTGTATGTGCTCTGACCGCTATGTCCATTGTAGTACTGAATTGCCTTTCATAACAGGAGCGTAGCCGTGTGTGTACGAGGCGTATGGAGCGGAGCCGTGTGTGTACAAGGTGTATAGAGCGGAGCTGAATGTGTACGAGGTGTATGGAGTGAAGCTGAATGTGGACGAGGTGTACGGAGCGGAGCCATGTGTGTATGAGGCGCACGGAGCGGAGCCGTGTATGTATGCGGTGTATGGAGCCGAGCCGTGTGTGTATGAGGTGTATGGAGCGTAGCCGTGTGTGTATGAGGTGTATGGAGCCGAGCCGTGTATGTATGAGGTGTATGTAGCTGAGCCGTGTGTGTATGAGGTGTATGGAGCCGAGCCGTGTGTGTATGAGGTGTATGGAGCGGAGCCGTGTGTGTATGAGGTGTATGTAGTAGAGCTGAATGTGTACGAGGTGTATGGAGCGGAGCTGAATGTGTACGAAGTGTATGGAGCGGAGCCGTGTGTGTATGAGGTGTATGGAGTGGAGCTGTGTGTGTATGAGATGTATGGAGCGGAGCCATGTGTGTATGAGGTGTACGGAGCGGAGCCGGGAGTGTATGAGGTGTATGGAGTGGAGCCAAGTGTGTATTCAGTGTACGGAGTGAGCTGCATGTGTATGAGGTGTACGGAGTGGAGCCAGGTGTGTATGAGGTGTATGGAGCAGAACCGGGTGAGTACGGAGTGGAGCCATGTGTGCAAGGTGTACGGAGCGCAGCCGCGTGTGTAGGAGTAACTATGTGTGGCCATTATACAGTATGGAACATCATGTGGGCCCATTACACAGTATGGAGAATCATGTGTGGCCATTATACAGCATGGAGCATTATGTGTTCCCATTATTCAGTATGGAGCACTGTGTGGCCATTATACAGTATGGAGCATCATGTGTGGCCATTATACAGTATGGAGCATCATGTGTGGCCATTATACAGTATGGAGCATCATGTGTGGCTATTATACAGTATGGGCAATCATGTGTGGCCATTATACAGTATATAGCATCATGTGGGGCCATTATACAGTATGGAGCATCATGTGTGGCCATTATACAGTATGGAGCATCATGTGGGCCCATTATACAGTATGGAGCATCATGTGTGGCCATTGTACAGTATGGAGCATCATGTGTGGCCATTATACAGTATAGAGCATCATGTGTGGCCATTATACAGTATGGAGCATCATGTGTGGCCATTATACAGTATGGAGCATCATGTGTGGCCATTATACAGTATGGAGCATCATGTGTGGCTATTATACAGTATGGGCAATCATGTGTGGCCATTATACAGTATATAGCATCATGTGGGGCCATTATACAGTATGGAGCATCATGTGTGGCCATTATACAGTATGGAGCATCATGTGGGCCCATTATACAGTATGGAGCATCATGTGTGGCCATTGTACAGTATGGAGCATCATGTGGGCCCATTATACAGTATGGAGCACTGTGTGGCCATTGTACAGTATGGAGCATCATGTGTGGCCATTATACAGTATGGAGCACTGTGTGGCCATTATACAGTATAGAGCATCATGTGTGGCCATTATACAGTATGGAGCATCATGTGTGGCTCATTATACTGTATGGAGCAATATATGGGGCTCATTATCAGGTTCCTCGCATCATGTTCTCATACACTTTATGCAGTTATTAGCCCTCTGTGTCTGTACTGCTACATACTTAGGCAGTTAACTGGTTCATTCAGCTTTATATGAACACCTGAGCCTTACACTATGGCCGGTCCGACTAACTAAAGCAATTGTTACCATCCACCTCTCGTGTCTCCCCTTTTCCCCATAGTTTGTAAGCTTGCGAGCAGGGCCCTCATTCCTCCTGGTATCTGTTTTGAACTGTATTTCTGTTATGCTGTAATGTCTATTGTCTGTACAAGTCCCCTCTATAAGTTGTAAAGCGCTGCGGAATATGTTGGCGCTATATAAATAAAATTATTATTATTATTATTATTATTATTATTATTATACTGTATGGAGCAATATATGGGCTCATTATTCTGTATGGAGCACTGTGGTGCCCAGAATACTGTATGGAGGACTATACTGTCTGATTTATGACCTATTGTAGAATGTACAATAGTTATCACTCATGTAATGTATGGGGGGACTGTATATGAGATGGGAGCCCTATAGGGGGGCAGTACTGTATATGTGTTTGGAGGGGGCACCATTTTGAAGTTCGCCTCAGGCAGCAGTGTGGCTAGGTTCACCCCTGCCCTAACCTTAATCCTTGCAATAACCATAACCCCAACCCCTTCCTTAATCCTATCACTAACCATAACACTAACCCTAGCCTTAATCCTTGCACTAATCATCCATTCCTGCAACCAGGCGCTACATTCATCACTGATGTTCTTGATATACACAGAATATCCCATGTGCCTCCTGAGGAACTATATCATGGGAGGGAAACGCGTCGAGGCTAATGCTATCAAGATATAAGTGCAGATAAGTTTTTGTCAGTATTTACTGGATTTTATCATTTTATATGTTGACCTACTTTTTGGGCATGGTGCAATAGTGTTTTTCTATGGATTCAGGATATTCTCCTTGTTAAGTACATGTGGTAACACTCACTTATCTTGGATGTGTCTTAATGAGGTTGCAATTTGCATAGTCATGCTGCTAAACCTTAATTGGTTATATTCTGTCTTTGGGGCTCATAATTGGAGACCTCTATATGATGAATACATTTATCTTTGAACATATTGCACCGCATTTTTTCTATTATAATATGTTCTGGCTGAAATTGGAGATCTCTGGTAGTGCCCACTTGTGATTGAATTAATAAGGGATCTTTTAGGGCTACCAGGATCAGCCGCCGGGGAGCGGGGGCGCCACATTGTGTCCAAGAGGGTGCCAACCTCCGCTGGTAGGCAGGGACATTTTTAGGGATTAATAAGGATGAGAAATAGCCCTTAGAATACGATTGCCTGATGAATTCCATAAAGACTGCCAGATTATCGAGATTGATGATTTGTACCTAGTAGTGATTTTTGTTGGTGGCATGTGTTGACAATAATTGGCCAAGGGTCCCAGTCTATAGCCCCTAAGTATTGGACGGCTCTTCAGACCGGTTTATATACACCAGCTGATTAGAGTTGATCTTTGTAGATGTGCTGGTTGGAGATTTAGCTATACCCTACTAATAAGTAAGGGACTTCTAGGGCCATTAGGGTCAGCCGCCGAGGAGCGGGGGCGCCATATTGCGTTCAAGAGGGTTCCATCCTCCGCTGGCAGGTAGGGTGTAAGCAGGGGCAACCAGGGTTAAAAATATATGTACAAACCCCTACCCTATCCTGTATCACTGCCTGGTTCGGTAAAGTAGGTCTACTTTTGGAGTAGTTTTGTTTTATTTTATAAGTCTATAATGTCTATGTTTGTTTTTTGATTATTTTGATTAATAAACTTTAAATTTTTTATGGTATTAGTTTTTCTAGTGAGCCTTTGTCTATACTAATCCTGTCAATCTAAAAGTATACTTCTTAGCTAATCATAACCCCAGCCACTTCCTTAATCCTAGCACTAAACATAAAGGTACCTTCACACATAACGATTTCTTTAACGATATCGTTGCTTATGGTGACGTAGCAACAATATCGTTAACAAAATCGTTATGTGTGACATCGACCAACGATCAGGCCCCTGCTGGGAGATCGTTGGTCGCTGGGAATGATCAGGACCTTTTTTTTGGTCGCTGATCACCCGCTGTCATCGCTGAATCGACGTGTGTGACGCCGATCCAGCGATGTGTTCACTGGTAACCAGGGTAAACATCGGGTTACTAAGCGCAGGGCCGCGCTTAGTAACCCGATATTTACCCTGGTTACCATTGTAAAAGTAAAAAAAAAAACAGTACATACTTACCTACCGCTGTCTGTCGCATCCCCCGCCTTCAGCTTCCCGCACTGACTGTGAGCGCTGACCGTAAAGCAGAGCGGTGGCATCACCGCTCTGCTTTACGGCCGGCCCTCACAGTCAGTGCGGGAAGCTGAAGGCGGGGGACGCGACAGACATCGGAATGTAGGTATGTAGTGTTTTTTTTTTTTTTACACTCACAATGGTAACCAGGGTAAACATCAGGTTACTAAGCGTGGCCCTGCGCTTAGTAACCCGATGTTTACCCTGGTTACCCGGGGACTTCGGCATCGTTGGTCGCTGGAGAGAGCTGTCTGTGTGACAGCTCCCCAGCGACCACACAACGACTTACCAACGATCACGGCCAGGTCGTATTGCTGGTCGTGATCGTGGGTAAATCGTTTAGTGTAACGGTCCCTTAAGGCCGGGGTCACACTAGACCGTAATACGGACGAGTGCAATGCGATAAAAAATCGCATAGCGCTCGTCCCAGTGTTAATCTATGGCCGGGGACACACACAACGTATAAAAAAACGGTCCGTTTTTGATGGACGAGAATCGCACAAATGGTACCAAAACATTAATCCGTGTGCAGTGCGAGGATGCGATTTTCTCGCATCAAATGATCCGTATGACATCCGTATGGCGAGATTTTCTCACACACTTGCAAAATGAGCAAATAATGGCTGAGCCTTTCCTGTCACCTGCCCAATGCCTGAGAATTTCTCGCAAGTCACACTGATGGTCCGTGTGCTGTGCTATTTTTTCTCGCCCCCATAGACTTTCATTGGCGATTCTCGGCCGAGATACGCTGACAATCGCAGCATGCTGCGATTTCACTCAGATCCTGAATACGGCCGAGAAAATATCGGATGATGGGAGCTGCCCCATAGATTAACACTGGGACGAGCGCTATGCGATTTTTTATCGCATTGCACTCGTCCGTATTACGGTCTAGTGTGACCCCGGCCTTAATCTTAGCACAACCCGTAGCTCTAACTCTAGATCTAACATTAATCCTAGCACTAGCCATGACACTAGCACTAACTTTAATCCTAGCACTAACCATAACC
This sequence comes from Ranitomeya imitator, assembly GCF_032444005.1. Lineage (NCBI taxonomy): Eukaryota > Metazoa > Chordata > Amphibia > Anura > Dendrobatidae > Ranitomeya > Ranitomeya imitator. The sequence goes on from NC_091282.1 coordinate 33,924,644, forward strand.
TCGCTCCGCAGTCACTGAATAATACTACCATATAGTGACTGAATAATATTGACACATAGTGAAAAATAATACTACCACACAGTAACTAAATAATGCTGCTATATAGTGACTGAATAATACTAACATATAGTGAATAAATAATACTACCACACATTAAATAAATAATGTTGCTATATAGTGACTGAATAATACCACCACACATTAAATAAATAATGCTGCTATATAGTGACTGAATAATACTGACACTTAGGGAATAAATAATACTACCACACATTAAATAAATAATGCTGCTATATAACATAGTAACATAGTAACATAGTTAGTAAGGCCGAAAAAAGACATTTGTCCATCCAGTTCAGCCTATATTCCATCATAATAAATCCTCAGATCTACGTCCTTCTACAGAACCTAATTGTATGATACAATATTGTTCTGCTCCAGGAAGACATCCAGGCCTCTCTTGAACCCCTCGACTGAGTTCGCCATCACCACCTCCTCAGGCAAGCAATTCCAGATTCTCACTGCCCTAACAGTAAAGAATCCTCTTCTATGTTGGTGGAAAAACCTTCTCTCCTCCAGACGCAAAGAATGCCCCCTTGTGCCCGTCACCTTCCTTGGTATAAACAGATCCTCAGCGAGATATTTGTATTGTCCCCTTATATACTTATACATGGTTATTAGATCGCCCCTCAGTCGTCTTTTTTCTAGACTAAATAATCCTAATTTCGCTAATCTATCTGGGTATTGTAGTTCTCCCATCCCCTTTATTAATTTTGTTGCCCTCCTTTGTACTCTCTCTAGTTCCATTATATCCTTCCTGAGCACCGGTGCCCAAAACTGGACACAGTACTCCATGTGTGGTCTAACTAGGGATTTGTACAGAGGCAGTATAATGCTCTCATCATGTGTATCCAGACCTCTTTTAATGCACCCCATGATCCTGTTTGCCTTGGCAGCTGCTGCCTGGCACTGGCTGCTCCAGGTAAGTTTATCATTAACTAGGATCCCCAAGTCCTTCTCCCTGTCAGATTTACCCAGTGGTTTCCCATTCAGTGTGTAATGGTGATATTGATTCCCTCTTCCCATGTGTATAACCTTACATTTATCATTGTTAAACCTCATCTGCCACCTTTCAGCCCAAGTTTCCAACCTATCCAGATCCATCTGTAGCAGAATACTATCTTCTCTTGTATTAACTGCTTTACATAGTTTTGTATCATCTGCAAATATCGATATTTTACTGTGTAAACCTTCTACCAGATCATTAATGAATATGTTGAAGAGAACAGGTCCCAATACTGACCCCTGCGGTACCCCACTGGTCACAGCGACCCAGTTAGAGACTATACCATTTATAACCACCCTCTGCTTTCTATCACTAAGCCAGTTACTAACCCATTTACACACATTTCCCCCCAGACCAAGCATTCTCATTTTGTGTACCAACCTCTTGTGCGGCACGGTATCAAACGCTTTGGAAAAATCGAGATATACCACGTCCAATGACTCACCGTGGTCCAGTCTATAGCTTACCTCTTCATAAAAACTGATTAGATTGGTTTGACAGGAGCGATTTCTCATAAACCCATGCTGATATGGAGTTAAACAGTTATTCTCATAGTGACTGAATAATACTGACACATAGTGAATAAATAATACTACCACACATTAAATAAATAATGCTGCTATATAGTGACTGAATAACACTGACATATAGTGAATAAATAATACTACCACACATGAAATAAATAATGCTGCTATATAGTGACTGAATAATACTGACATATAGTGAATAAATAATACTACCACACATTAAATAAATAATGCTGCTATATAGTGACTGAATAATACTGACATATAGTGAATAAATAATACTACCACACATTAAATAAATAATGCTGCTATATAGTGACTGAATAATACTGACACATAGTGAATAAATAATACTACCACACATTAAATAAATAATGCTGCTATATAGTGACTGAATAATACTGACATATAGTGAATAAATAATACTACCACACATTAAATAAATAATGCTGCTATATAGTGACTGAATAATACTAACACATAGTGAATAAATAATACTACCACACATTAAATAAATAATGCTGCTATATAGTGACTGAATAATACTGACACATAGTGAATAAATAATACTACCACACATTAAATAAATAATGCTGCTATATAGTGACTGAATAATACTAACACATAGTGAATAAATAATACTACCACACATTAAATAAATAATGCTGCTATATAGTGACTGAATAATACTGACACATAGTCCAGGAATAATGCTGTCATACAATGAATGAAACATAGGTTGGGAAGTGGTTAATGGATAATTAGGTGGTACAGATCCTGCATACGAGGAGAACATATGGGGCTCAGCGCACGGACTCATCTATGGAATAACTTTATTCGCTCCTTTTCTTTTGGACACAAATATCAAAACCAGACCGGTAGTAAATTCCATCCAGTTTTTGGAGTTCTTGGTTTTATGATTTTTTCGTCCGTCCACATCGGCCACTCTGCGCTCACAGAACGTTTACTGGGCGAGACGAGTCCCGGGGCGTAACGGCAGCGGCGTCCATCATCCAGACGGACTGAGTTTGGAAGAAGTTAGAATTTTCAAAAATTGTGATTAATTTTCTTGGAGGATTTTCAAAGCTTAGAAGACGAGCTCAGCACCTGTCAGGGTGATAGACGGTCGGACACAAGTGTCACTGATTTGTCAGTGAGAGTTATGGAGTAGCAGAAAGTCTGACACAAGTATGTCAGCGCTGCCCCTCGCTCTGCGCCGGAGGGAGAGAACGTTCTGAGGCTCATTCCGATATAATTGACTCATAATTGAGAGTCATTTGCAAAAAATGCAGAGAAAACGAGAAGTCCCCAGGACCATGCTCGCCATTAGTATCGACGGCTAGGGCAGTGTTCACACGCAGCATTTTTTTTCTGCTTTTTTTAATTGCATTTTTGCAGCATTTTTTTCAACTTTTTTTTATGGTGCGGAATACTTGGATGATTTCTTGTAGACATTACTTGTTTAATAATTTCGGAAATCGTCTAGTTTATGCTGCTACTGTAAAAAGGGGCTTCTTGTTTGCATAAAAGAAGATGCAAAAAAAACGATGTGTGTGAACATAGCCACACAGTAGCAGCAAAGTGGGTCAGATTTCGGCAAGTTTCACTGCGCCCTATGAAAAATCTTTGTGCGTTGTAGATTTTAAGGCTGCCGTCACACTATCAGTATTTGGTCAGTATTTGACATCAGTATTTGTAGCCAAAACCAGGAGTGGGTGATAAATACAGAAGTGGAGCATATGTTTCTATTATACTTTTCCTCTATTTATTCCACTCCTGGTTTTGGCTACAAATACTGATGTAAAATACTGACCAAATACTGAAAGTGTGACTGCAGCCTAAATCTGCAGTGTGTCAAACTCTTCTGCAGATTATTTCTGGAGTATTTAAGAGGCAGCATAATAAGTAACAGCAGGGGGCGCCATAACAATATGTAATAGCAGGAGGCTCTGTAACAAGTATGTAACAGCAGGGGGCGCCATAACAAGTATGTAACGGGAAAGGGTGCCATAACAAGCATGCAACACCAGGGGGCGCCATAACAAGTATGCAACTGCAGGGGGTGCCATAACAATATGTAATAGCAGGAGGCTCTGTAACAAGTATGTAACAGCAGGAGGCGCCATAACAAGTATGTGACAGGAAAGGGTGCCATAACAAGTCTGTAACACCAGGGGGAGCCATAACAAGCATGCAACACCAGGGGGCGCCATAACAAGTATGCAACTGCAGGGGGCGCCATAACAATATGTAATAGCAGGAGGCGCTATAACAAGTATGCAACAGCAGGAGGCGCCATAACAAGTATGTGACAGGAAAGCGTGCCATAACAAGCATGCAACACCAGGGGGCGCCATAACAAGTATGTAACAGCAGGGGGCGCCATAACAATATGTAATAGCAGGAGGTGCTGTAACAAGTATGTGACAGCAGGGGGCACCATAACAAGTATGTAACAGGAAAGGGTGCCATAACAAGCATGTAACACCAGGGGGCGCCATAACATGTATGTAACAGCAGGGGGAGCCATAACAAGTATGTAACAGCAGGGGGCGCCATGACAAGTATATAACAGCCGGGGGTGCTATTACTTGTGTGTTTGCAGGAGGGTCTTTGGACCCCCTCAGGCACTGCTGCTACCTCTGCACCCCCCATTGTTACACTAGCTAAGTAGATTTATTCTTAGTTTACTGTTATTATTTTCCAGGAAAACTGATTTAACATTTTGGAGTACAATATAAGAGAAAATGCACGGCAGAGACAATTTGATTCCTGAAGTGCTGACAGCATGGGAAAGAAGAGAGTGACATAGACACAGCAAGCAGAACAAATATAGTGCGGGATATCATGACGTAAGTGAAGAATAAGGAGAAGATGCGACTATAAAAGGTCAAGTGTGAGGAATTAGAGTCTGAAGAATACGCTGTAGTATATGCCGGTGAATCGGCTGTGCGCACATGCACAGTACCAGGCACAGCCACATTAACACATTAATAGTACCAAGCACCGACACATGTACAGTACCAGGCACAGCCACATTAACACATTAATAGTACCAAGCACCGACACATGTACAGTACCAGGTACAGCCACATTAACACGTTAATAGTACCAAGCACCGACACATGTGCAGTACCAGGCACAGCCACATTAACACATTAATAGTACCAAGCACCGACATATGTACAGTACCAGGCACAGCCACATTAACACATTAATAGTACCAAGCACCGACACATGTACAGTACCAGGCACAGCCACATTAACACATTAATAGTACCAAGCACCGACACATGTGCAGTACCAGGCACAGCCACATTAACACATTAATAGTACCAAGCACCGACACATGTGCAGTACCAGGCACAGCCACATTAACACATTAATAGTACCAAGCACCGACACATGTGCAGTACCAGGCACAGCCACATTAACACATTAATAGTACCAAGCACCGACACATGTACAGTACCAGGCACAGCCACATTAACACATTAATAGTACCAAGCACCGACACATGTACAGTACCAGGCACAGCCACATTAACACATTAATAGTACCAAGCACTGGCACATGTACAGTACCAGGCACAGCCACATTAACACATTAATAGTACCAAGCACCGACACATGTACAGTACCAGGCACAGCCACATTAACACATTAATAGTACCAAGCACCGACACATGTACAGTACCAGGCACAGCCACATTAACACATTAATAGTACCAAGCACCGACACATGTACAGTACCAGGCACAGCCACATTAACACATTAATAGTACCAAGCACCGACACATGTACAGTACCAGGCACAGCCACATTAACACATTAATAGTACCAAGCACAGACACATGTACAGCACCAGGCACCGATAATTCCTGTACCAAGCACAGCAGCATGTATAGTTACAAGCACAGATCCATGAACAGTATCAGGCACAATTTTGTCTATAGTACCAGGCACAAGTATATGAAAAGTACTGGCAATAATTAAATTTACAGACCCAGATATATCTACATGTACATTACCAGGCAAAGCAGCACATACAGAACCTGGCACTAGCGCATGTATAGTACTAGGCACAGCATTAATAATGCTTCATATGCAGTATCAGTCACAGCTTCATGTGTAGTACAAGGCATTTTCACAGTACTAGGAACAGGTGCATGTATAGCACTAGGTGCAGCTTCATGTGCATGCACAATGGCATGCACAGTACCAAGCGTAGATGGATATATCCTACAAAGAACAGTTGCATGTACTATAAGTGTTACAGCTGAAGGTACAGAACCAGGCACAATCTCATATACAGTACAAGGTATATGTAATAGCGTATGAGGTATATATAAAACTTAACTTTAAATCTATTTAATTAAAATATTCTTGAGACAATGTTGATTCATCAGGAGAGTCTTATGCCCGTCTGTGGCGCCCTGTTAGCGCTGTATTATTATATAAGAGTCTCGTGATGAATCAACATTGGAGGAAACGCGTGGAGAGCAGGCAGCGCAGCGACGTCTTATCCTGGACTTGACAGGCTGAGCATTAGACCCACACCAGGGGCACCTGCCAGACCGGATTATACAACCCCTAGAAGTCACATACATGGTGAGAGAGTTCCGATAAGATTATTATTATTATTATTTATATAGCACCATTGATTCCATGGTGCTGTACATGAGAAGGGGTTACATAGAAGTTAGGCTACTTTCACACTAGCGTCGGACTGTGACGGGCCGAGGTTCCGACGCTAGCAGTGAAACGGAGGCACAACGGAGGCAGCGGATGCATTTTTCCTGCGCATCCGCTGCTCCATTGTAAGGTGGGGGCGGAGTTCCGGCCGCACATGCGCGGTCGGAAAAAGCGGTCCGTCGGCAGCAAAAAACGTTACATGTAACGTTTTTTGCTCCCGGCGGTCCGCTACAACACGGCGCAACCGTCGCACGACGGTTGCAACGTGTGTCAATGCATTGCAATGCGTCGCTAACGTTAATCTATGGGGCAAAAACGCATCCTGCAGACAACTTTGCAGGATGCGTTTTTTTCCCACAAACAACGCATTGCGACGTATTGCAAAAAACGCCAGTGTGAAACTAGCCTTACAGATATCACTTACAGTAAATAAACTAACAATGACGGACTGATACAGAGGGGTGAGGACCCTGCCCTTGCGGGCTTACATTCGCCAGGAAGGAGACAGTAGGTTGAGGGTTGCAGGAGCTCCGGTGTTGGTGAGGCGGTAGCTTCGGTAGTGATGAGGCGGCAGCGGGGCCAGTGCAGGCTGTAGGCTTTCCTGAAGAGATGGGTTTTCAGGTTCCGTCTGAAGGACCCAATGTGGTTGATAGTCGGACGTGTTGGGGCAAAGAATTCCAGAGGATGGGGGATATTCGGGAGAAGTCTTGGAGGTGTTGGGTGAGGAGCAAATAAGTGTGGAGGAGAGAAGGAGGTCTTGGGAGGACCGGAGATTACGTGAGGGAAGATATCGGAAGATTAGTTCTGAGATATATGGAGGAGACAGGTTATGGATGGCTTTGTAGGTCAGTATTACTAATTTGAACTGGATTCTCAGTGGTGCCATCTTACTATTTGGTGGGCTATATGTGGAGCCATCACACTATGGCTATGTGGGAGCCATCATGCTATTTGGAGAGATAAGTGGGGCAATGATATTATTTGGGAAGCTATATGGGGACATTCATACTATATGGGGGACCATCATACTATTTGGAGGGCTATGTGGGGGCCATCATACTATTTGGAGGGCTATGTAAGGCTATCATACTATTTGGGGAGCTTTGTGAGAGGCCATCATACTATATGGGGGATCATCATACTGTTTGGAGGGTTATGTGGGGGCCATCATTCTATTCATGGTGCCATCTTACTATTTGGTGGGCTATATGTAGAGCCATTACACTATTTGGAGGGCTATGTGGGGGGCCATCATACAAGTAGGAGATCAATGTGGAGGCCACTGTGCTATTTGAGGGAAGGTCAACATACTATTTTGAGGGCTATGTGGGGGCCATTATACTATTGTGGGGTCATAATACTATTTGGAAGGCTTTTTGGGGGCCATCATACTATTTGGAGGGCTATGCGGGGTCCATTATACTATTTGTAGGACCATCATACTACTGGAGGGCTATTTTGGGCATCATAATAGTTGGAGGATCATGTGGAGGCCATTATACTGTTTGGAGGGCTGAATAGGGTCCATTATACTGTGTGCAAAGTTGTATGGGGCCCAATATGCTTTGTGGAGGGATAGGTGGGGGCCATTACACTGTTGCTATGGCTATTTGGGGGTCATTATGATGTGTGCAGGAAATTATACAGTGTGGAGGGTTGTGTGAGGGCCTCTATACTGTATGGAGGGCTGTGTGTGGGCCATCATACTGTTTTGGGGTCACTGTGAGGGTATCATACTTTGTGAGGAGTACTGTAAGATCATCCTACTGTGCCTGTGGAGGTTACTGTGGTGGATTTCATTGTGGGGTTATCTTCCTGTGTTTGTGGGGCACATTTGTTGGCATTATACTTTATGGGGGCCATGAATGGGGTATCATTGTGCGGGAACACTACGGAGTTTCAATAGGTGCAAAATTACTTTGTAAGGGCTGCTAAGTTGTGGGATGTGCACTTCTATGACCCTTCTGAATATTATTTTGTGTGTGTGTGGTGGGGGCCCAGTTAGACCTTCTGCTATGGGGCCCCAGTTTACTCCATACATGATTTAGCCTCTCTTAAATATTACTGTATGAAGGCTGCAAATGCTCTCTGGTAGAGTACAAGCTCTGGACACCAAATGTTCATGAAAGCATAAATTATGTAAGAAAAGTATAAAGAAGCTCTGTATGGGTATATGATTGGAGCGCCCCCATACACGGGGCCACAGGTTACTCGGTACCGGTCCTCTCTGTCTCAGTTCTGGGGTTGTCACGGTGGTGGGACCCGGTCCGTGACCCTCCTAAGGGGCGTCCAATGAAAGAGTTAATGGTAGTTTGTCAAGGGTTCGTGACGCCACCTGTGGTGTTCGGTCAGGGCGACCGACGCTGCTTGGGGTCCGCTGGGGTGATGGAATGGCAGCTAGATGGTATACCTTCCCACAGATGAAGTATATCCCCAGGGCTTCCCAGTGGTGTAGGTGGCGATGGTGTGAGGCGTAGTTAATAACGAGGACACAGGGTTGCAGTCTCTTCACCTCTTTACTGGTGACTTCAGGATCCTCAATCCGGAGCACGGTTAACAGGGCTATCTGAGACCGGCCGGTCCGATGGGCACATCCAGAGTTCCCTTTGCAGGTGGAAATCAGTGCCTACCAACTAGCGCCTGTGTGTTGCAGTCCTTCCCTGCTGAGCATTCGGGATAGTCCTCACAACTGTCATTTCTATTCTGATGTTCTGCTTCGCCCCCCAGTTTGTTATGGCTAGGACGCACCCGTTTGACGGGAAGGCTCGGAGCTATTCTGGGACCCTAGAGACGCCCCTCTCCATGCTTGCCCCCTATGTCTTCTTAGGTGATGCATGTTAGACAGCCAACCTATAATCAACTGTCCTGCCTCTGTTCGAAGTAATGCTTGGAGTCAGTTACTTCCTCGGCATTCTGGCCACCGGCTACGCGCCTCAGTAGGATGTTGCCGATCTCGGGGCACGACTCCTACTGGTTCTCCTTTGTGCTTTGATTTCGTTTCTCACTTCTCCACATATATACTTTGCTTCGTGTCCTTTCTTTAGATACCGCCGCAAGGTAGTGCAGGCGTGGTTCTGTAACGATCTGTCCTTGTCGCTAAGTCACTGCCAGGTTCCCACGCCTGACAGGGACCCCTCTGAATCTTCCCCGCAACACCCTCTGCCACGGGATGTTGCCTGGACAAAACCCAGCCAGCTTCTGACTAACTTCCTATCCAACCCCCAGTTTTACCAAAGTGTGAGGAGTGGCCTAATAAATAGAACCTTTTGCTCCCCCTGGTGGCCGGAGTGTGAAATGTAGTGTGTGACTGTGATACCTGGTCAGGTGAACTCCTTTAGTGCCATCAGACGTACCATCACTCCCCTTAGTGGCAGAGCGACATTAACTGCAACGACCAGGTCTCTGGGGCGCTGCACGATCACCACACATCATAGAAAACATAAATATCAAGCCGTCTAGTGCTAAAACTGCCGATGAAAGAATTAAAACCAGAAGGGAAATCTGTAGGGAGATGATGATGCTTTATATCAAGATAGAAGTCATAGACATGGGTCCATCCTCCAGCTATCAGGGGTAATGGGTGATTTAGGGGTTTGCTTTTATACACCTCTTTTGTTATGTCCATTTTGGCCTTGGGGCGAATAAATACGTCTCCCACTCCCAGTATGCTTCAGATGAACTGATGACTTGCCTGGCTTGGTCATAGATGGACCACTACATCACTATTAGATTTGGCTGATGGATTCTAAGGGATTAAGCAATGTCTCCCTTAAAATCCCCCCTTACGGGGGCCTGGAGTCTGGACTTTGTGCACAGAATCTCCAAGTTGTGTCCCATGAAGTAGAAAACTAGCTTAGTACAGTCTGTGTGTTTTAGATGCCGTGCTCATGGTTTGCCTATGGTTTGGCTTGGTTTGCGGTCAGAAAAGTATCGATGGGCACGTAGTATAAAAGTAATATAACTTTGTTGGGTTCCATTCATTCTTTCATTCCAAAGTTTAAGCTGTTGCAGGAAAATAGAGACAGTTACATGTTTGATCACAGCAGATATCATGACTGATGGAGGTCCCTGGGGTCCCAGCGGTGAAAAATTTGTCTCCTATCCTGGAACTTCCAAAAGTAGAGCTCAAAAGGATTCCTCCTCTGTGGTATTTTAGGATTATGAAGATCTTGCCAACTAATGGATACATGTCACGAGGGTGTCACATCCCCCTTGAAGATCTGGAGTTAGACGCTCATGATTTATAATGGATCGCAGGTCTTCTTTAGAATTTTAGAAATGTGTGTCCTACATTAAATGGATTTAGTTTCTTCTGGTTCTGAAGAGGTTGACAACCCTTTCTATGCTGGTCAGAACATGCCTTCTTGTCCCTGCCGGTGAAAGATTTGTCTTCCTGTGCTGTGTGCTAAAGCTAAGTGGTTGGAGTAAAGTTGTTGTAGAAGACTTCTGTGGTTTGGTGTAGTACGTGTGTGTTTATCTCCTGGTCCCTCTTCCAATTTAGTTTATTCCTACCTGTCCCAATCTTCCTCCCTAATGTTGGTTAGCGCTTTTGTATGATAGATTTTTTCTGTTATCCCTGTTTTGTCTTTGTGTCTTGTTTACATTACATTTCTGTCCCATGCCTCATGGGGTGGGGGAGGTGACAAATCAGGGTTTAACAGGAGCATAAAAACCTACAAGAGAAAAAAATAAGCAAAAACCCTGATGTACCTAAGTAAAAAAGCAAAAGTGCATTTAAATAACACAGTTTTTAGTAATACTGTTTTTTATTAAATTAAAAAATAGCACAAAAGCCATCCCACAACGTCAAGGTAACTCTGATAGGGACAGTCCTACACTGTCTAATATTAAAACCTTACCATGTGTCAATGTTGACCTTAGTGTGAATAAGGGCAGACAAAAAGGACTGGGTCCAAGCAGTGAAACACCAGACTAGGGAAGCCGTACATATAGTCTCTAGCTCAGAAACAGGGAGGCCAAACCCTGGCTTGAACAGAAAGCAACAATACAGAGAAAAAAAAATTGAGCTTAACTTGAATTGGTACACATGCAGAGGTTAAACGCATGTTCACATTGGCCACAAAACATTAAAACCTACAAGAAAAAAAGTAAGCAAAAACCCTGATGTAACTAAGTAAAAAAGTGCATTTAAATAACAGTTTTTAGTAATAATATTTTTTGCTAAAAAAAATAGCATAAAAGCCATCCCACCGCGTCAAGGAAACTCTGATAGGGACAGTTCTACACTGTCTAATATTAAAACCTTACCATGTATCATAGTTGACCTCAGTGTGAATAAGGGCAGACAAAAAGGACTGGGCTGTTGCATTCTGTGCAAGCCAGGGTGTGGCCTCCCTGTTTCTGAGCTAGAGACTATATATAAGGCTTCCCCAGTCTGGTGTTTCACTGGTTGGGCCCAGTCCTTTTTGTCTGCCCTTATTCACACTGAGGTCAACATTGACACATGGTAAGGTTTTAATATTAGACAGTGTAGGACTGTCCCTATCAGAGTTACATTGACGAGGTGGGATGGCTTTTGTGCTATTTTTTTTATCAAAAAAATAGTATTACTAAAAACTCTGTGTTATTTAAATGCACTTTTGCTTTTTTACTTAGTTACATCAGGGTTTTTGCTTACTTTTTTCTCTTGTAGGTTTTAATGTTTTGTGGCCAACGTGAACATGCGTTTAACCTCTGCATGTGTACTAACTCAAGTTAAGCTCAATTTTTGTGTATTTTTTTTAACAGGAGCATAGTAAGGTCAGAGACTCAGGCCTCTCTACCTTCAAGAGTACCCTGGGGACAGGGATAGTTAGAGTACCAGTTCTAGGGACAGCTTGAAGCCCCCTTCCTTACCGAAGACCTTCAGGGAGTGACAATGCACTTGTTTCTTGAAATCAATTTTTTTTGCCAGCCACCATCATTGATCACATGCATGGTGTGGAAATGGTCTTATCTGGCTTGCTCTATTCTAAAAATGGCAAAAATAGTACAGCACACACCCACTGTGCCCTTTGTCAAGACAGCGAATGGGGAAATGGGGATTGGGTATTTCGCTAGATGACCCCCGTCTTGATCTTTCTATCTGCTTTCATGATTTGTAGCCCACAATCCTTCACGATTGATAAGCCAACATAAAGTCTGTGCCTTCCTTTTTTTTGCTATTTAATGGGAGTCTAAATAGAGGAATCGCTTGGATCTCCATATGTACAAACCAGTACTAGGAAGGAAGGTTCTACCACTCTCTACCACCTAAAAATGCAGCATCCTCCCAATATGGCTGGATCTGATTACTGATGATGGCCAGTAGATCTACAAACTTGCCAGAAAATGAAATCACCGATTTTCACCTATTTTGAACTGCAAGCGGGAACTACAAAAAACCTAAAATATACTGTACTAGTGTAACACTAACCCAGCAAACACTCGACACAAGTGAAGAAGTGAGGTGTAAAGAAGTGGATAGTATTGAGTTGGCTTTCGAAATCTGGGTACATACTAGTTGTTATTTGAAGGTCCAGTAAGGTAGACCGTAAAAAGGTGAAGGAAAGAGAAAGAAATATAAGAAGTGAGAGAATAGAAGGGAAGAAATACCAGAAACCCGACAACAATGATACCTTGCAATAAACCAACAATGGCAACCATTCTGCTCATGAATGATGAAAAAAATTGGCAAAGGCAATGTTATTTCTTATTTCTGACATAATTGGCCCAGGCGATACCATATTGACTGGAACCTATCAATTAAATCTAGTGTGGAAGTCAAATTTTCATCGGTAATAATGGTTACCAAGAGAAATATTTAGCCAAAAGTTTGCATTTTTCATGACAATGTCATGGTTTTCTCGATGACCTTGAAGACAAAAGAAATTAAAATTCTGGAATGGTAGAGCATGTTGTGAGTTTTATTTTTTCAGGAGGACCTCTCAAGGGTTTTTATTCAAATTGTGACCAATGAGAGTTAAGACATGAAATTATGCACCCACCAAAAGCATCCAGGCTCTAGAGTCTAGAGCATAGTTACTAAACATGGAGCATGTCCTCCAGTGTCTGGCATCCTTGAAAGCAGTGTAAAGAATATCCTGGGACCACCCTGGCTATGCTGGCAGTGGCATTTGCCAAATGCCACCACATAAGGTCCTTAATGTTGGATTGCAAGCATTAAAGTATTCATTAGCTTCCAAGTATTGGAGGACCACATTTTTTTTATCATTCATCTTCTGATAACAATGCCAAAATCAGCCTCGCACCTACGAAAACCTCACAGTCCCACAGTTGACTACAAGACTGGACATGCATGAGGCTAGCCTTGGTTGAGGTTGGGCTTGGTTGAGGTTGGGCTTGGTTAAGGCTGGGCTTGGTTAAGGCTGGGCTTGGTTGAGGCTCAGCTTGGTTGAGGTTGGGCTTGGGTGAGGCTGGGCATGGTTGAGGATAGGATTGCATGAGGCTAGGCTTGGTGAGACTGGGCTTGGTTAAGGCTGGGCTTGGTTGAGGCTGGGCACGGTTGAGGATAGGCTTGCATGAGGCTAGGCTTGGTGAGACAGGGCTTGGTTAATGCTGGGCTTGGTTAAGCCTGGGCACGGTTGAGGATAGACTTGGGTTTAAACTGCAAATCTTAAAACAGTTCTAAGATGAAGTTGCCTTGTGGAACAGAGAAGGGATTAACTCCAGAGATGCTTAGGTCATGGTGCACTTTTACCAGGCTTGCTACATAAAGCGCTAGGGCCATGTAAAGGGACTGAAGTCCTAGAGAGAAGCGGAGAACAGCACATAGCCACAGACTGTAGTCAGTGGTAAGAATGGTAAGATCAGTCTTTGGAGCCGTGTATTTGGAGAGATTTTGGGAAAACTTTGGTTGGTAACCAACTCTTCAGGGGGAAAGGAAGTTTCAAGATCTCATCTAATGGGATCAGGTGATATATTTTTGCCCTTAGTACAAGCCAAAGAATGCAGGGGGTTCCTTGGTGGCATGTTTAAGAGCTGAAAGGCTATAGCACAGAAGGGACTCAAAATTAGGGATCTAATTTTTACTACTGTTTATGTCGGTATAGAGTAGTGATCTCACTGAACCAACCTCTATAGCATCTAGATGTTATTCTTCTGGACTGAGAGCATGGCATAAAAACACATACTAGAAAAAACATCATTTTAAAGGATCTGTAAAAACATCTAATCAGCTTCCTACTACAGTCAATCACAAACCTGAACGCTCCTGTGACAGAAGAATGCTGGCAGCGTATCTACCTTTCTTCCTATGCTGGTGAAGATCAGCAGAGAAGCAAGCCCTATGTCCACAGAGGTGGCAGAGTAGTACAATTCAGTTTCACATTGTTATGCCATCAATTCCATGAGTAAATTTTTTATTAAGGCCGTATGACCCACTCATGAACCCTAAGATGTAACTTGGCTAGTTTTTGACCAGAACTCTAAGTTGTCTCAGTAATAGGGAGTAGATGACCATGCAGGCCATCATTGTATATATCAGCAGGGGCCACATACACTGTAAATGTTTATTGACATGAGGATATACAGGTGCTTCTCACAAAATGAAAATATAATCAGAAAGTTCATTTATTTCAGTTCTTCAATACAAAAAGTGAAACTCATATATTATATAGAGTCATTACAGAGTGATCTATTTCACGTGTTTATTTCTGTTAATGTTGATGATTATGGCTTACAGCCAATGAAAACCCAAAAGTCATTATCTCAGTAAATTAGAATATGTTATAACACCAGGTTGAAAAATGATTTTAAAATTCGAAATGTTGTCCTTCTGAAATATATGTTCAGTAAATTTACTTAATACTTGATCGGGGCGCCTTTTGCATCAATACAGCATCAATGCGGCGTGGCACGGAGATGATCAGCCTGTGGCACTGCTGAGGGGTTATGGAAGCCCAGGTTGCTTTGATAGCAGCCTTCAGCTCAACTGCATTGTTGGGTCTGGTGTCTCATCTTCCTCTTGACAATACCCCATACATTCTCTATGGGGTTAAGGTCAGGCGAGTTTGCTGCCAATCAAGCACAGTGATACTGTTGTTGTAAACCTGGTATTGGTACTTTTGGCAGTGTGGACAGGGACCAAGTCCTGCTGGAGAATGACATTTCCACCTCCAAATAGCTTTTCGGCAGAGGAAAGCATGAAGTGCTATAAAATCTCCTGGTAGGCGGCTGTGCTGACTTTGGTCTTGATAAAACACAGTGGACCTACACCAGCAGATGACATGGCTCCCCAAACCATCACTGATTGTGGAGACTTCACACTAGACCTCCAGCAGCTTGGATTGTGGCCTCTCCACTCTTCCTCCAGACTCTGGGACCTTGATTTCCAAATGAAATGCAAAATTTACTCTCATCTGAAAACAACACCTTGGACCTATGACAACAGTCCAGTTCTTTTTCTCCTTGGCCCAGGTAAGACGCTTTTGGCGTTGTCTATTAGTCATGAGTAGCTTGACATAAGGAATGTGACACTTGTAGCCCATGTCCTGGATACGTCTGTGTGTGGTGGCTCTTGAAGCAATGACTCCAGCAACCGTCCACTCCTTGTGAATCTCCCCCACATTTCTGAATGGCCTTTTCTTAACAATCCTTTCCAGGCTGCGGTTATCCCGGTTGCTTGTGCACCTTTTTCTACCACACTTTTTTCTTCCACTCCACTTTCCATTAATATGCTTGGATACATCACTGTGTGAACAGCCGGCTTCTTTAGCAATGACCTTTTGTGGCTTCCCCTCCTTGTGGAGTGTATCATTGACTGCCTTCTGGATATCTGTGAGGTCAGTAGTCTTCCCCATGATTGTGGAGCTACAGAAACAGACTAAGGGAACTTTATAAACACTTAGGAAGCCTTTGCAGGAGTTTTTTGTTAATTATTCTAATTTACTGAGATAATGACTTTTGGGTTTTCATTGACTGTAAGCCATAATCATCAACATTAAGAGAAATAAACATGTGAAATAGATCACTCTGTAATGACTCTATATAATATATGAGATTCATTTTTTGTATTGAAGAACTGAAATAAATTAGCTTTTTGATTATATCTTAATTTTGTGAGATGCTCCTGTATATAGAAAGACATGAAAGGTGTACAGACTAGCAAATTGCCCAATTGACTACACACTGATTCGCAGTCATTTTTATGATTGTGTGTGACCTCGAAGACTACATTGATGAGAAACTATTTTTGCTATTTTTGACCTGAAGGAACTGATATACTCAGAAACCCGAAACATGGCATATCATCAGCATGCTTCATTGTTATGGCATGTTGTATCTAAATATGGACACTATACGGAGAAAAGTACGTGCCCCCTCCACCTCCAACCCCAAGGGCTTTTCTGACCTCCCATCCTACATTTATAGACATTAATATGGAGTTTCCCCTCTGAAGATATAATGGCTCCGCTCTACTGGGGAGAATTTCAATAGGATTTTAGAGTTGTCTGTTGGATTTTTTTGCCTCCTCATCCAGGAGAGCATTTGTGGGGTCAGACCCTGATGTTGGGGGGGAGGACGGGCTCACAATCTTCTGAGGAGCTTCAGCTCCTTCCCCTTCTCAATAGTATCAATCACAGGTGATGGTGGAAGATTCAGGTGGGAGAAATATCAGGAACGGACTTGTTACCCCGATGTAACCTGTTACGGGACCGCACTGGTATCAGTGAGCTCTACAACACCGGCCGATCTGTCACGTTAGTAAAGGTAGACGGCATAATGGTGAGCTGGAGGTTATATACTGAGACTGAATGAGAAACCCAATGGTAGAGATCCCTATTAAAGAAATCAGCAATGTCTACCTACCCACATCCCCCCGCACCAACGCTGCTGAGACAATGGTTTCCGATGGACCTTAAATGGCGATGATGTCCCAACCACCAGTCACCTGATGACTTTGGCCACTTTTTGGCTGTAGGATCAGGTGACTGGTGGTCAGGACACGACCATTTCAGGTCTGTTGAAGAGCATTGGCTCCGCAGCGCTTGTGCAGGAGGTTGAGTCCGATAGTAGTTAGTGCTTGTTTCTCTTTTTGTTAGGATCCTTTACCTCTGTAGACTTTATTTTATTCAGTGGAAAACCTCTTTAAGGGACCAAAGAAGTACAAAATAACAAATAACAGCACCAGTATTTTACATGACCCTGACGGCTCCATGTTATTTATTTTGAGTTTTGCCCAAAGTCTCACTTAAAAAAAGGAATAATTGTTCATTATATAAAACCAGACAAGATAAAGAACTGACTCCGCTCCAAGGAGACTTAATGGCCTGAAGATAAGGAGAGCAGAGGATTGCTTGTAGAGCTTTAATCAATTTTTATTTTTTACTTGTGCCAAGGATATTAGATAAGAGCGGTGATCACTCTGTGGATACTCGGGAATCATAAGACACGGCTGAGCTGTGCGTAACCTTCCGATATCTGTATGAGGCAGGGTTATATGGAATGTCATAAGGTGTCTGTGCTGCATCATTACCCCATCCCAATCCTCGTGTAGATTCCTATTCTGGTCCCTTAGGGTTTACTACAATATTAGTGCTTGTGTCCTAACAGGGCAGTCCCAGGTGTGGGAAGCTGTTCCCATGTTTCCTGGAAAGTCAGTGGCATGACTTACTTTCAACTGTATCCATGATTTTAGAATGTAGATATAGTGGAATAACATGATGAAGAGGGGAGCTCTCAGCTCCCTGCTCCACCATTCACCGGTGCCATCTGATACTTGGTGCGGGTGCGACAATGACGTCATTAAGTAGTGCTGACTGCACCCGGTCACACATAGCGCTAAGCAGAGACCTGCTCTGATCAAAGAGGGTTAGGCAAGTTTTTTTTCCTAGCCAGTGGAGTGGTGTAAGCGGACACCATATGGGAAAAGGGACCACTGAGGAGCATCAGGCTGTGTGTATGTGTCAAGTCACTGAGGAGGCATAACATTGTGTGAGGGACATCATACTGCATCAAGCGCAGTTCGGTATCGTACTGTGCGAGGAGGATTATGGGGCTTCTTACTGTGTGTGGAGGGTCTGTGGGGCCGTCATACTGTATTAGGGTCTGTGGGGGACATCAAACTGTGTGGGTCACTATGGGGGAATCATTCTGTGTGTGGGGATCTGTGAGACATCATACTGTCTGGGAGGCTGTGGGGGCATCATACTGTGTGAGGAGGGTCAGTGGGGCCATCATATTGTGTGGGAGCCTGTGGGGGTATCATACTGAGTGTGGGTCTGTGGTGGGCATCAAACTGTGTGGGTCACTATGGGGGAATCATTCTGTGTGTGGGGATCTGTGAGACATCATACTGTCTGGGAGGCTGTGGGGGCATCATACTGTGTGAGGAGGGTCAGTGGGGCCATCATGTTGTGTGGGAGCCTGTGGGGGTATCATACTGAGTGTGGGTCTGTGGTGGGCATCAAACTGTGTGGGTCACTGTGGGGGAATCATACTGTGTGTGGGGATCTGGGAGACATCATACTGTCTGGGAGGCTGTGAGGTCATCATACTGAGTGTGGAGGGTTATGGGGGCATTATATTGTGTGGGAGCACTAGGGGGGCATCCTATTATGTGTAGAGAAGTGAAACATCATGTTGTGTGTGTCAGGCATAATGGAGGCATCTTATTGTGTTGAGGAAACTGTGGGATCATCATAGTGTGTCACAAGCACTGTGGGGGTCATCATACTGAATCAGGGGGTACTGTTGGAGCGTTATATTGTGTGGGAATACTATTGGGGCATCACATTGTGTAGGTAGCACTGAAGACATCATATTGTTAGAGAGTATCATGGTGTGTTTGTGAGGGACAATGCAGCGCCATAATTATATGTGTAGGGCACTGTGGGGGGAATTATATTGTGTGGGGCACTGAGGGAACATCATAGTTCATAAGGGAGGTTCTAAGGGAGCACCAAAAAGTGTGATGGGGCATTGTTTTGAGGGAGCATCATACTCTGTGTGTTGTCTATGTAGGCATCATTACAGTATGTGTAATTGAAGCATCACGAGGCACACATTATGGGTACAGTGTGGGATGGGCACAGTGGAGGCATCATAAGGTAAGGGAGGGTGCTGTTATGATCAGGTGGCCTTGGAGCAGCATGAAATGACCTTCGCTGGAGCAGTGGTAACTTTACTGACCGCAACCCCTGATCCTATCACCGCTACTAGAAGTAGCCGTGGGGTGTGCCTAACCAGACCTAGACACCTCGACACAGCCTAAAGACTAAATATCCCTAAAAATGGAAATAGGAAAACTCTCTTGCCTCAGAGTAAACCCCCAAAGGATAGGTAGCCCCCCACAAATAATGACTGTGAGTAGGAGAGGAAAAGACACACGCAGACAGAAAACAGGGATAAGCAAAGGAGGCCACTTCTACCTAGATAGGAAAGGATAGTACAGGATACTATGCGGTCAGCATAAAACACTACAAAATACCCACAGCAGAAAAATACAAAAACTCCACCACCTAACTAAAGATGTGGAGAGTATATCTGCGACTCCAGCGAGTCCAACTAGACTGAGAAAAACAACAGGCACAGTCTAGCAGGAACAAAATAGAAACAAGATAAGCACAGAAAATAAACACACAGCAGTGTGTCTAAAAAAATGAAGAAAACACTTATCTTAGCTGAATTGGCAGCAAGCAGGAGGGGCCAGGCAGAGGACCAACACTTCCAAAGGAACATTGACTACTGGCAAGGACTAATGAGTCCTGCACAGCTAAATACCCCAGTCCGAATTGCAATTAGCAGAAACACCTGTCCAAGACTGCTGCTCAGGAATAACTGCATTACCATCAACAACCACCGGAGGGAGCCCAAGAGCAGAATTCACAACAGGGTGCACAGCGGAGACCTAATTTTGTGTGTGGGGGGGCATCATACTGCATTGAAGCCACAAAAAGGGTATCAAACTATGAAGGAAATTAAGGATGTCACTAGAGACGTTATTTCAGTGTTGGGTTACAAAAGGGTTATTGATGTGCCCTGTGTCCCTCCATCCCGTCTTTCACAGTTGGGAGGTATGTAGCAGTGTTTTATTTCAAGATATTTTGCCACTCGATTGACATTTCTCTGAATTAAGGTACAGAGCAGGTCATGCAAAGTGCAACAGTCACCAGGAGGTAACACCGAGCACGCCCAGGCCAGGATACAGAGAATATACCATGTGTGCTCCACCCGCAGTCACTAAAAAGAAGAAAAAGAGTTCAGAAATATTACATTTTTTAAATGACTTTAAAGGGATTATATTGTAAGAAAATTCCACTATACGAATTGTAACCGCATAAAGAAATCCTGAAATATTGCAGTTGTTGCTCCGGCCAGTAGAGCGCACGGTTGGCTGACACTTCCTGTTTTCTGCAGCTCATGTGTCAGCTTTGCTGTACAGACTGGGACAGATAAACAGGTGAGTCATGAAGGGATTTTTAAAGGGAAGACGAGTTATTGATAGTTGACTGTGAATTCCCATTCATTGCAGCTGCCATCTAGAGAAGACATCCTACCGTGCTGCCAATAAAGAGAATGCTGGAGGGAAGCGTGTGTCTCCGATACGGCCATCACCAAGAAGACCTTCAGGCCTTTGATTCATTACCTTAAACAATATGTCTATACAGAAAGTCATATACTGTAGGGAGAGTACTGGAAAGACAGCATAAACTTCCCTCCGCATCCGTACAGTTCTTTTGGAAATATCAAACTGTATATGGATACTTACCAAATTTCCAGGATGGGTGTCCGGGACGTTACCGATTGGGTGCACAAAATGTTTTTTTCTTTGTGACCATGCACCCTTTTTTCCCAAAATGTCCCCCACCTTACTCATTCCCTGCCCCCTCTAAGATCCATTGTGCCCCTGCATTTTGATGACAGGGTTCAGTCTGATGATGAAGTATCAAGGCGTTACGTACACTACATCTTCCAAGAGCACTTTCTTGGAGGCACCTGAGAGATTTGACAACTTTTCTGGGACACCAGGAGTTTTCTCCTTTTTTGGGGAGCCTCACAAATGCTCCAGGAGAGTTGGAAAATACTGAAAGATAATAGATACAGGCATGTACACATAGAATTTGTCTCCTGGTGTAGGTATACCATAACAATATTAACAATCTGACCTTAGAACCCCAGAATTCTACTTGTCATTCAATCAGTCTAAATGGGGTCCTTTCATCACCTATTTTTTTCCCACATACATTATGATGTCTCCCACAGCTCCCTACAAGCATTTTGATGTCTCCGTAGCATCTACACATTCTGTATGATCCCACACAGCCTCAGACACAGTATGATGGCCCCACAACCCACACACAGTATGATGGCCCTCTCAGCCCTCCACACAATATCATGGTTCCAACAACTTCACACAGTATCATGGCGCCCTAGATGCCTCACCACATGATTATGACCCCTAGAGCCTTCCACACAGTATGATGTCCCACAATCTCAAACACAGTGTAGTGCCCCTCATAGCCCAACACACACATTATCGTGACCATCACAATTTCCCAAATACATTATAATGCCACCCACTGTTCTCCTCACACAGTATAATGCACCCACACATGATCCCACACAGCCTCAAACATAACATGATGGTCCCATAGTTTCTCACACAGTATGATTATAGAATTATAGAATGTTAGAGTTGGAAGGGACCTCCTGGGTCATCTGGTCCAACCCCCCACTCAAAGCAGGATTCACTAAATCATCCCAGACAGATGTCTGTCCAGCCTCTGTTTGAAAACTTCCATTGAAGGAGAACTCACCACCTCTTGTGGCAGCCTGTTCCACTCATTGATCACCATCACTGTCAAAAAGATTTTTCTAATATCTAATCTGTGTCTCCTCCCATTCAGTTTCATCCCATTGCTTCTAGTCTTTCCTTGTGCAAATGAGAATAAAGATGATCCTTCTATAATATGACAGCCCTTGAGATATTTGTAGACAGCTATTAAGTCTCCTCTCAGTCTTCTTTTTTGCAAGCTAAACATTCCCAGATCCTGCAACCGTTCCTCATAGGACATGGTTTGCAAACCGGTCACCATTCTGGTCACTCTTGTATTCCAGATGAGGTCTGACCAAAGAGGAGTAGAGGGCAATAATGACTTTGTGTGATTTAGACTGTATACTTCTGTTAATACATCCCAGAATTGTATTTGCTTTTTTTGCTGCTTCATCACACTGTTGACTCATGTGCAGTCTGTGATCTATTAGTATTACCAAGTCATTTTCACACGTGCTGTTGCTTAGCCCTATTCCTCCCATTCTGTATATGCTCTTTTCATTTCTATTGCCCAGATGTAGTACTTTGCATTTTCCCTTGTTAAAAACCATTCTGGTCGTTGCTGCTCACTGCTCCAGTTTATTTATATTTTTTGAATCCCCTCTCTCTCTTCTCTATTATTAGCTATCCCTCCTAGCTTTGTGTCATCAGCAAATTTAATTTCCCTGATCAACCCAGTCAGTGATTCTGTCATAGAAGGAAATTAAGTTAGTCTGACATGACTTATTAGTTACAAACCCATGCTGACTCTGGTTAATCACTTCATTCTTATCCAGGTCTTACATGCATGTTGTTTAATAATTTGTTCAAAGATCTTTCCTGGTATGGAAGTCAGACTCACCATCCTATAGTTCCCTGGGTCCACCTTCTTCCCCCTTTTGAAGATAGGAACAACATTTGCTCTTTTCCAGTCTTCTGGGACTTCTCTTGTTCTCCAAGAATTTTCAAAGATTATGGAGAGTGGTTCAAAAATGTCTTCTGCTATCTCCTTCAGTTCTCTGGGGTGTAATTAATCTGGACCTGGAGACTTGAATTCATTTATGTTAGCTAAGTGTTTCCTCACTATCTTTCTGTTTATAGATATCCTGGATTCTTCTACTCATTTAATAGGACAGTGAAGATCAGTTGATGTTACATTTCATTTCTGAGAGAAAACAGATGCAAAATAGGAATTAAAAAGTTTGGCCTTCTCAACATCCTTTCTTACCATTTCATCATTTTCATCCTGTAAAAATCTTATAGCATCTTTGACTTTTGTTTTATTTTTGACATATCCCCAAAATCCTTTTTATCTGCTTTTGACGTCTCTTGCAAGCCCTAATTCATTGTCAGCTTTAGCTGAACCTGATTCGTGCCCTGCAGGTTCTGCAGACAGCATTATATTCTTCTTTAGATATGCACCTCTCTTTCCATTTGATAAACATTTCTTTCTTCCTTTTTAGCGTGTGTTTAAGTTCTGTGTTCATCCATCCTGGTTTCCTTAAATGCTTTGTATTCTTCCCTCTTTTTGGAATTGTTAACGATTGT
The DNA here is from genome assembly GCF_032444005.1 of Ranitomeya imitator. Lineage (NCBI taxonomy): Eukaryota > Metazoa > Chordata > Amphibia > Anura > Dendrobatidae > Ranitomeya > Ranitomeya imitator. The sequence goes on from NC_091282.1 coordinate 33,948,233, forward strand.
GCTTTGAGAATCTCATTTTTCAAGATTTCCCAACCTTCCTGGACATTTTTGTCCTTAAGGTTATCCAGCCATTGGATCCCTCCGATTCTCTTTCTGAGTCCCTTAAAATCTGCCTTTCTGAAATCTAACCTTGAAGTCTGAGTCTTCACAGGTCTTCGTAATCCTCTAGTTATCCAAATTCTAATGATGCTTCACTTAGACTTGTATGCAGTATCATGGCTCCCAGAGCCCCACTACAGTATGATGACCTCCAGAATCTCCCACATAGTATGATGTCCACATAACGCCATACACAGTATTGGGCCCACCACAGTCTCTCATAGCTCCCTACACACTGTATGCTGCCCTATATAGCATCCCACACACATTATGGTGACCCCTTAGCCTCCCAGACACTGTATAATCCCAGCCTCCAAAATAGTGTGATGGCCACCACAGTCACCCCACCCACAGTATGATGATCCCCCACAGCTCTCCACACAGTATTATGGCCTCATAGCCCCTCACACATTATGATCACCTCTACACAGCATAATGTCCTCTCAGACCCCCACAAAGTATCATGGCTTTTAGAATTGCTTACACAGTATAATGTGCCCCCTTCCCAAGTACTGTCATTTAGAAGAGAAGAAAATGAATACTACTCACCTGGCTGCATACCCCTGCTTCTCCGGCCTGTGCGGTGAACAGAATGAGGCTCTGCACCGTAAGTGCGATCTAGTGCTATCATCATGTATGGTATGGAGAGTCTCATATGTACAAGCTGAATGGTGCAGCAGGGAGCCGGCAGCTCCCTGTTCCACCATTGTTTTCCCTGGTATCTACGTCCGGAGGATGCAGATACCGTTGAACTGTGTCAATGGGCAGGGGAAGTGGGGAAAAGGCGAGGTAGTGGTTTTTGCCAAGAAACAGGCACATCAACTCACGGGCCACACAATTGCCATGTGGTGTGCCGCTATGGTCGTTAAAGGGAATCTGTCACCCCATTTTTGTGATATGATGTAAAAATATCCATGAATTCAGCGTCAGTCCTGCATTACAGCAGTACTTTTGAAACCCCCTGACTCCCCACCTTTGATGAATAAATACCTTATTTTATCTCTCTTGCGTAGTATGTAAATTTCCTCGGTCCGGTCCGATGGGGGTGGCTTATTCTCCTTCTCTCCTCTCCTCCTCTCTTGCTCTACGCATTTATTTCTCCCCATTCCTGCGTTCACATACAGCTGCCACGCATCTCGGCTGCAGGAAAATGGCCGCCGCGATCTCCATCTGCACACGCGCGGCATCCCGCGGCCATTTTCCTGAAGCCCCGGGAAGCCGAGAAGAACCATCTGCGCACACGCGGCCTCACAAAGATGGCCGCGCCCACTGATAAACGGCTGAATAGCGCAGATCGCGCTATTTTCCTTGAAGCTGCGCAGTGGATTCGCCACTTGGACATGCGCACACCACTACGCCACCAACGGAGATCTGGGGGAGAAACAGCGCTGTCACCACGCCCATATGACCTGACCAGCGTGAGTGACAGCCCAAAACGGCGACTTTACAAAGGTATTTCGGCAGCATAGGTGGGGAATAAAGGCTCCAAAATACACTAATGTAAAGCCCAGCTCTGCCCCTATTTAATGCTATTTTTAGCTCTTCTTGAAAAAACGGGGTGTCAGGTTCCCTTTAACATCCTTTGAGAGAGGAGAGCAGGAATCTCTGCCTGGGTGAATTTGGGCATGTATATGTGATGTGAGACATCATAACAGCCGGTGTCCACCCACTAGCTCAGAGTGAACAAACAACTGGAGACAGAGCTTGCAAAGGGAAAAACTGCCGAAAAATGCAGGATACGGGTCATATAATTGCCAGAGATTGTGTTATTCCCTACGTAAACACGACAGATAATTTTGAAAAATTAGCTGTTCCGATGGGTATGCTTGAATTTTCTTGTAGCAGCTGTCTAATATTAATCTATGGTGTGTACAAGTGGCTATGCTAGCACCTGGCACGGGGGTATGTGCCCGGAGCCTCTTGGCACCAGCTACCAACACATTCAGTTGTGTTTGCATTCTTCCTTCTACCGGTGCCCCAGGTTTTCTCAGTGCTCACCTGTACCTGTATGCACAGTACACCCTCAAAGGTCTTTTTTTTTACACTTAGGTTACAAATAAAACAAGGTTGGACTTGGAGACCTCCTCAAAGGTGCCCTTGAGGGGGAACTGTACCTCCGGCAGGTAATTCAGGAGGAGGTACATTGTGTCTTCAGAAGGTATTTACTAGCTAATCCTCGCGCTACATTGCAACATACAGGCTAGTGGCAGCATTTGTAGCCGAGGGTGCGCGCGGTGCACACAATGTACAGTACATTTCAGATGCCTCACTAGTCTGTGAAATATTTGCAATCCCGTAGACTGACATCGCTCTTGTGCAATCGCCATGAGGGCGAAATGTGACACATTTAACCCCTTGAAGACCAATCCCGTTTTAACTTTTGGCGACTTTAGTCAGGTAAAATCTGAGGTCCTTCTTCTCATTTTAAGGTGTGGGCAATTATTACATCACGGGTGTTTCTTGTAATGTAATAGAGCTGATATGTCGCCAAGTGATCAAAGGACATTTATAGTTTTAAAAAAAATCCAGTTAATATAAACTATGAATATAAAACTGATTAACAAACCGGTATGTTCTGTATTGCATCCCTCACATGAATTGTCACATGGCTTCTATGTGAAATCTTCATTATTTAGAAGTGGGTGTGGGTGCAGGACTCGCCTACTCACAGGATCTCCTTATTAGTGGGTGCGGGAAGTAGGGCCAAGAGGTTTCTCTGTGAATGGGAAGGGATGCTTTTTCTATTTGTGGGTGAGGAAGCAGGACTCACAGGCTTTCTTGATGAGTAGGCTGAGAAGCAGGACTCACAGGCTTTCGTTATGAGTAGGCTGAGAAGCTGGACTCACAGGCTTTCTTTATGAGTAGGCGGAGAAGCAGGACTCACAGGCTTTCGTTATGAGTAGGCTGAGAAGCTGGACTCACAGGCTTTCTTGATGAGTAGGCGGAGAAGCAGGACTCACAGGCTTTCTTTATGAGTAGGCGGAGAAGCAGGACTCACAGGCTTTCGTTATGAGTAGGCTGAGAAGCTGGACTCACAGGCTTTCTTGATGAGTAGGCGGAGAAGCAGGACTCACAGGCCTTCGTTATGAGTAGGCTGAGAAGCTGGACTCACAGGCTTTCTTGATGAGTAGGCGGAGAAGCAGGACTCACAGGCTTTCTTGATGAGTAGGCGGAGAAGCTGGACTCACAGGCTTTCTTGATGAGTAGGCGGAGAAGCAGGACTCACAGGCTTTCGTTATAAGTAGGCTGAGAAGCTGGACTCACAGGCTTTCTTTATGAGTAGGCGGAGAAGCAGGACTCACAGGCTTTCTTTACAAGTAGGCTGAGAAGCAGGACTCACAGGCTTTCGTTATAAGTAGGCTGAGAAGCTGGACTCACAGGCTTTCTTGATGAGTAGGCGGAGAAGCAGGACTCACAGGCTTTCGTTATAAGTAGGCTGAGAAGCCGGACTCACAGGCTTTCTTTATGAGTAGGTGGAGAAGCAGGACTCACAGGCTTTCTTTATGAGTAGGTGGAGAAGCAGGACTCACAGGCTTTCTTGATGAGTAGACGGAGAAGCAGGACTCGCTGGCTTTCTTGATGAGTGGAGGGTGAGATGAAGGACAAACACGCTTTTTCTAATTTATGAGTGGGTGGGGTAAGCAGGACTCACAGTTGTTTTCTATTTGTGGGTGAGAAAACTGAACTCACAGGCTTTCTTTATGAGTAGGCGGAGAAGCAGGACTCACAGGTTTTCTTTAGCAGTAAGTGGAAAAGCAGGACTCGCAGGCTTTTTTATGAGTGAAGGGTAGGATGAAGGACTCACAGGCTTTTTCTACTTTATGAGTAGGCGGGGGAAGCAAGACTCACAAGCTTTTTCTACTTTTTCTACTTTTTCTTTGAGTAGAAGGGGGAAGCAAGACTCACAGGCTTTTTCTACTTTCTCTTTGAGTAGGAGGGGGAAACAGGACTCGCAGGCTTTCTCTATGGGTGCGCAGAAAAAACAGGATTCATAGGCTTTCTCTATGAGTGGGCGAGGGAAGTAAGGCTCAAGCTTTCTCTATTAATAGGTGGGAGAAGCAGGACTCACAGGCTTTTTCTATGCGTGGTCGGGGGAAGTAGTACTCAGACTTTCTCTATAAGTGGGAGGTGGAAGCAGGACTCGCAGGCTTTCTCTATAATAATGGGGGGAAGCAGGACTCACAAGCTTTCTCCATTAGTGTGGAGTGGGCTGCTGGACTCACAGGCTATCTATGAGTTGGTGGGGGAAGTAGGGGTCACAGGCTTTCTTTATGAATGGGGGGTGGGGTGCAAAATTCACAGGCTTTCTGTATGAGTGGGAGTGGGTAGCAGGACTCATAGGGTCCTGGTTGTCACAGTAGCATTGCTTTCCTCATGGGGAGAGTGATGTTACGCTTGGAAGCGATAAAGAATAACTCTCATCAGGTAATCACAATGCACACAACATGTTCACACTCTAGGCCACACAGGGGAGCTTTTGATCCTATTTCTAGGTGACTCCCCTGCATATGCATATGTATTGTGGTTTGGAGGGAAAGAGAGTTCAGTTTCAGTCAGAAAGTGCCAGGAAGCAGACTGGAGCAGTCTCAGGCAGGAAGAACGTATGAGGGGCCATGCAGCCACGAGAAAATGCTGCAGCTCCTGGATAGAGATACAGAAGGAAAGGACATCGTTCTGTGAGAGTGAAAAAGAGCAAGGAGGAGGCGAGGACACCAGGGGGAGGACCGCAGCGAGCAGACTGTCTCCCTGGCAAAGCGCAGATAACCAGTAGCCAGCACACCGAGGTTGTAAGGGACTCTACCACTTACATCAGAGACCGGTAGGACAGCTGAATTGCAAGTTACCTGTCCGCCACACACACCTGAAGACACAGTAACACATAGAGCCCGGGGCATGATAGAGTCCCTGTAAAAAGGCTCGAGTTACCTATCATACAGGTATTGTCCTATCCTATATGGGGGACAGAGAGAAGAACTGTGAGGACCTTATCTGATGCCATAGGCAGTAAGGGACTACAATACCACCGCGCTAGAGGAAGGCTTTCATCTCCACCTGGATAAGGGGACTCTGGATTCTCTTCCAAGCCGGCCAGACCCTGCCTGCCCTGTGATCTGGTGCCCTGGACTGTGGCTGCCTGAAGTCTTCAGTAAACCAGATAAAGAGACTGCAAACCTGTGTCCTCGTTCTTTACTGCGCCATTCACCATCATCTTCCATCTACACAATGGGAGCTCTGGGGATATACTTCACCTGTGGGAAGTTATACCATCTATATAATGGAAAAAGTGGAGGGCACCATCAAGCAAAATAACAATTAAGGGATCAACCACAAAAGTGTGACCTATGATAGCTTAAACAAGGACAAGAAAAAGGCGTCACACTATATACAATGGGGACCACCAAATAGATAGTATGTAAATCACTTTTAAATCCTTTATTTTGTCAGCCAAGAAAAACACAAAGCAGTACACCACACTTTAAAAACATTTAAAAACAGAATAAGACATCAAAAGGTTCCTAATAAGGAGCCTCCCCCTTGACATGTAGCGTAATAGGTATGATTAAATATCAAATGTTGCAAATAGTATAGTTACCAAAGATACACTATTGAAATTGCAATGTAGTCATGTATAATCTTGCTGGCTAATCGTAACATTAAATCAGTATGTAGTCGAAAAAATCAATCAACTTTATATCTGACCCAGCTCGCAGCACTTGAGGGAAGTATGTCTATGCACACACCTGCTACATACATGAATAAGCACCTGGAGATGTACGACCGGTATAATGGTGGTAGAGATAACAGGATGGAGAGAGTGTCAAATATCTCCTAAGTAAGAGTGGCTGTTCATAGTAAGTCCCCCAAATCGAAGCCACTTCTGTGGCGATACGCGTTGGGCTTTGGCCCCCTGGACCGCTGTAGCGATAGGTATCCTGGTCATGTTCTGGTCATGTTTTAAAGTCACCAATGACCTCTTAACCGCCAAGAGCAAGCGACACTACTCTGTCCTCCTCCTCCTCCTCGACCTGTCGGCTGCCTTTGACACAGTGGACCATTCCCTATTATTACAGGCCCGCTCATCCCTTGGCATCGCAGACTTGGCCCTATCCTGGATCTCGTCATACCTAACAGACCGGACATTCAGCGTCTCCCACTCACACATCACCTCCTCACCTCGCCCCCTATCTGTCAGAGTCCCACAAGGTTCAGTTCTAGGACCCCTGCTCTTCTCCATTTACACCTTTGGCCTGGGACAGCTCATAGAATCTCATGGCTTTCAGTATCACCTCTATGCTGACGACACACAGATCTACATCTCTGCACCAGATATTACCTCCTTTCTAACCAGAATCCCTCAATGTCTGTCCACTATTTCATCCTTCTTCTCCGCTAGATTTCTGAAACTTAACATGGACAAAAAAGAAATTCATCATCTTTCCCCATCTCACGTGACTCCCCCAATGAACCTATCCATTACAGTAAATGGCTGCCCACTCTCCCCAGTCCCACAAGCTCGCTGCCTCGGGGTAATCCTTGACGCTGATCTCTCCTTCAAACCACATATCTAAGCCCTTTCCACTTCCTGCCGACTTCAACTCAAAAATATTTCACAAATCCGTTCATTCCTCAACCATGAATCTGCAAAAACCCTAGTGCATGCCCTCATCATCTCTCGCCTTGACTACTGTAACCTCCTGCTCTGTGGCCTCCCCTCTAACACTCTCGCACCCCTCCAATCTATTCTAAACTCTGCTGCCCGACTAATCCACCTGTCCCCCCGCTATTCCCCGGCCTCTCCCCTCTGTCAATCCCTTCACTGGCTCCCCATTGCCCAGAGACTCCAGTACAAAACCCTAACCATGACGTACAAAGCCATCCACAACCTGTCTCCTCCATACATCTGTGACCTCGTCTCCCGGTACTTACCTACACGCAACCTCCAATCCTCACAAGATCTCCTTCTCTACTCCCCTCTTATCTCCTCTTCCCACAATCGTATACAAGATTTCTCTCGCGTATCACCCCTACTCTGGAACCCTCTACCACAACACATCAGACTCTCGCCTACCATCGAAACCTTCAAAAAGAACCTGAAGACCCACCTCTTCCGACAAGCCTACAACCTGCAGCTACCACCGATCGACCAAACCGCTGCATGACCAGCTCTATCCTCGCCTACTGTATCCTCACCCATCCCTTGTAGATTGTGAGCCCTCGCGGGCAGGGTCCTCTCTCCTCCTGTACCAGTTATGACTTGTATTGTTTAAGATTATTGTACTTGTTTTTATTATGTATACCCCTCCTCACATGTAAAGCGCCATGGAATAAATGGCGCTATAACAATAAATAATAATAATAATGTTCTATTTGCAGTACTATCTTTATCTACAATAGTGTGGTAGCTTTTTGCTCTGCACAGCTGAGGGGTTCTTCTCTACTTGCTGCATGTATTCAGCCTTATACATAGGCATGCACCTGGTTGTGAGGGGGCTCTGTACACCCTTACTGTGCTCGGATACACCTCTGGAACACTTATTGAGTATGAGGTAAATTGTATCTGGAGTAATTTATATTGCTTTGAGGCTGTCCTTACTATCTATATATATTCTCTCTATTACTGAGTCCTACAGTTCGAGGGTTTAGTATTTATCTGTTATATTTATATATCTCAGCACCGAAGGCTGATCACCTTCGGTCTATCATTTTACATTTGATGATTTGGGGGACTTACTATGAACAGCCACTCTTACTTAGGAGATATTTGACACTCTCTCCATCCTGTTATCTCTACCACCATTATACCGGTCGTACATCTCCAGGTGCTTATTCATGTATGTAGCAGGTGTGTGCATAGACATACTTCCCTCAAGTGCTGCGAGCTGGGTCAGATATAAAGTTGATTGATTTTTTCGACTACATACTGATTTAATGTTACGATTAGCCAGCAAGATTATACATGACTTCATTGCAATTTCAATAGTGTATCTTTGGTAACTATACTATTTGCAACATTTGATATTTAATCATACCTATTACGCTACATGTCAAGGGGGAGGCTCCTTATTAGGAACCTTTTGATGTCTTATTCTGTTTTTAAATGTTTTTAAAGTGTGGTGTACTGCTTTGTGTTTTTCTTGGCTGACAAAATAAAGGATTTAAAAGTGATTTACATACTATCTATTTGGTGGTCCCCATTGTATATAGTGTGACGCCTTTTTCTTGTCCTTGTTTAAGTTATACCATCTAGCTGCCATAACATCACCCCAGAGGACCCCTTAAAGCAGTGTCGGTCACCACTGGCCGAATTCCACAGGTGGCGTCACGAACATAAACTTTATTCAATTTCCCCCTTTACATGGGTGCCCAGGGCCACTGTTATGATCTGGTGGTTAGAACAAATAGTGGACCTGGTAGTTAGAGCACCAGAAAAAACCTGATAGCACATTAATACAGCACAAGCTCTGGGAAGTGGAACCTCTGTTGACCGCAATCCCTAATCCTATCACGTACACTAGAAATAGCCGTGGAGCGCTCCTATCGTGACCTAGGCGCCTCATCACAGCCTCAGAACTAGCTAGTCCTAGAGATAGGAAAAATAAGCCTACCTTGCCTCAGAGAAAATTCCCCAAAGGAAAAGGCAGCCCCCCACATATATTGACTGTGAGTAAGATGAAATCACAAACACAGAGATGAAATAGATTTAGCAAAGAGAGGCCCGACTTACTAGACAGACAGAAGATAGGAAAGGTCACTTTGCAGTCAGCACAAAACCCTAAAAAGCCACACAGAGAGTGCAGGGAAAAATACCTTCCGCACCGACTAACGGAGCGGAGGCGCCCCTCTGCGTCCCAGAGCTTCCAGCAAGCAAAGCAAAATTCACATAAGCATGCTGGACAGAAAAAATAGCAAACAAGAAAAAAGCAAAGCGAAACTTAGCTTCTGCTGGAGAAAACAGGAAACCAGGAAGATCCAGGAGCAAACTAGACCAATGCTATAACATTGACAGCTGGCATCAGACAAGGATCCAAGTGGAGATAAATAGAGCAGCCCATTAACGAACTAGCCTCGTCACCTGTGGAAGGAAACTCAGAAACACCCACAGGCATCAGAGAAAGTCCATGGACAGAACCAGCCGAAGTACCATTCATGACCACAGGAGGGAGCCCAAAAACAGAATTCACAACAGGCCACGGACCGGGTCGCCACCATGACATCCCCCTGTGAACACAGGACACCCCACGGCCCTGGCGGGCGACTCATTTTATGAGTGGCTGAGTGTTGTGAATTCTGTGGCAGAGCTCCCTCCTGTGGTCACAAGTGGTACTTCGGCTGATTCTCTCTGGGAGCTTCCGTTTGTGGAGGAAAGTGGTACTGCGGCTTCTGAGTTTCCTCCCTCAGGTGATCTGGTGAGGTCGTTAGGTGCTTCTCTACTTAACTCCACCTAATGCTTTGATCCATGCTTCCTGTCAATGTTCCAGTGTTGGACTTGTTTTTCCCTGGATCATTCCTGTGGCCTGCTGCTCTGCATAGCTAAGTTCTTCTTTGCTATTTGTTTGCTATTTTTTCTGTCCAGCTTGTCTAATTGTTTTGCTGGAAGCTCTGGGACGCAAAGGGGGTACCTCCGTGCCGTTAGTTCGGTACGGAGGGTCTTTTTGCCCCCTTTGCGTGGTTTTCTTTAGGGTTTTGTGTAGACCGCAAAGTTATCTTTCCTATCCTCGCTCTGTTAAGAAAGTCGGGCCTCACTTTGCTGAATCTATTTCATCCCTACGTTTGTCTTTTCATCTTAACTCACAGTCATTATATGTGGGGGGCTGCCTTTTCCTTTGGGGTATTTCTCTGAGGCAAGGTAGGCTTATTTTCTATCTTCAGGCTAGTTAGTTTCTCAGGCTGTGCCGAGTTGCATAGGCAGAGTTAGGCGCAATCCACGGCTGCCTCTAGTGTTGTTTGGAGAGGATTAGGGATTGCGGTCTGCAGAGTTCCCACGTCTCAGAGCTCGTTCTATTATTTTGGGTTATTGTCAGATCACTGTATGTGCTCTGACCGCTATGTCCATTGTGATACTGAATTGCCTATCACAACAGTACAGGAAGCCAAAAGTGCTAATGATTCTCAATAGAGGGAAAAAAGAAGTTCTGAGACCATTTTTTTTTCTTTGCACTGTGTTTTGCCTTTTTTTTCCCCTAGACATTTGGGTGGTTCAGGACACAGGTGTAGCAATGGACATTAAAGGTCTGTCTTCATGTGTGGATCAGCTCACGGCAAGAGTTCAAAATATTCAAGATTTTGTGGTTCAGAATTCTTTGTTAGAACCGAGAATTCCTATTCCAGATTTGTTTTTTGGAGATAGAACTAAATTTCTGAGTTTCAAAAATAATTGTAAACTATTTCTGGCTTTGAAACCTCGTTCCTCTGGTGACCCAGTTCAACAGGTTAGGATCGTCATTTCTTTTTTGCGTGGCGACCCTCAGGACTGGGCATTTTCTCTTGCGTCAGGAGATCCTGCATTAAGTAATATCGATGCGTTTTTCCTGGCGTTTGGACTGCTGTACGATGAGCCTAATTCAGTGGATCAGGCAGAAAAAAATTTGCTGGCTCTTTGTCAGGCTCAGGATGAGATAGAGGTATATTGCCAGAAATTTAGAAAGTGGTCCGTGTTCACTCAATGGAATGAATCTGCGCTGGCAGCTATATTCAGAAAGGGTCTCTCTGAAGCCCTTAAGGATGTCATGGTGGGATTTCCTATGCCTGCTGGTTTGAATGAGTCTATGTCTTTGGCCATTCAGATCGGTCGACGCTTGCGTGAGCGTAAATCTGTGCACCATTTGGCGGTATTACCTGAGATTAAACCTGAGCCTATGCAGTGCGATAGGACTATGACCAGAGTTGAACGGCAAAAACACAGACGTCTGAATGGGCTGTGTTTCTACTGTGGTGATTCCACTCATGCTATCTCTGATTGTCCTAAGCGCACTAAGCGGTTCGCTAGGTCTGCCACCATTGGTACAGTACAGTCAAAATTTCTTCTGTCCGTTACCTTGATCTGCTCTTTGTCATCGTATTCTGTCATGGCGTTTGTGGATTCAGGCGCTGCCCTGAATTTGATGGACTTGGAATATGCTAAGCGTTGTGGGTTTTTCTTGGAGCCCTTGCAGTGTCCTATTCCATTGAGAGGAATTGATGCTACGCCTTTGGCCAAGAATAAGCCTCAATACTGGACCCAGCTGACCATGTGCATGGCTCCTGCACATCAGGAGGTTATTCGCTTTCTGGTGTTGCATAATCTGCATGATGTGGTCGTGTTGGGGTTGCCATGGCTACAAGCCCATAATCCAGTATTGGATTGGAAATCCATGTCGGTGTCCAGCTGGGGTTGTCAGGGGGTACATGGTGATGTTCCATTTCTGTCAATTTCGTCATCCACCCCTTCTGAGGTTCCAGAGTTCTTGTCTGATTACCGGGATGTATTTGATGAGCCCAAGTCCGATGCCCTACCTCCGCATAGGGATTGTGATTGTGCTATCAATTTGATTCCTGGTAGTAAATTCCCAAAAGGTCGACTGTTTAATTTATCCGTGCCTGAGCACGCCGCTATGCGCAGTTATGTGAAGGAATCCCTGGAGAAGGGACATATTCGCCCATCGTCATCACCACTGGGAGCAGGGTTCTTTTTTGTAGCCAAGAAGGATGGTTCGCTGAGACCTTGTATAGATTACCGCCTTCTTAATAAGATCACTGTTAAATTTCAGTACCCCTTGCCATTGTTATCTGATTTGTTTGCTCGGATTAAGGGGGCTAGTTGGTTCACCAAGATAGATCTTCGTGGTGCGTATAATCTGGTGCGAATCAGGCGAGGCGATGAATGGAAAACTGCATTTAATACGCCCGAGGGTCATTTTGAGTATCTAGTGATGCCATTCGGACTTGCCAATGCTCCATCAGTGTTTCAGTCCTTTATGCATGACATCTTCCGAGAGTACCTGGATAAATTCCTGATTGTGTACTTGGATGACATTTTGATCTTCTCGGATGATTGGGAGTCTCATGTGAAGCAGGTCAGAACGGTTTTTCAGGTCCTGCGTGCTAATTCTTTGTTTGTGAAGGGATCAAAGTGTCTCTTTGGTGTGCAGAAGGTTTCATTTTTGGGGTTCATCTTTTCCCCTTCTACTATCGAGATGGATCCTGTTAAGGTCCAAGCCATCCATGATTGGACTCAGCCGACATCTCTGAAAAGTCTGCAAAAGTTCCTGGGCTTTGCTAATTTTTATCGTCGCTTCATCTGCAATTTTTCTAGTATTGCCAAACCATTGACCGATTTGACCAAGAAGGGTGCTGATTTGGTCAATTGGTCTTCTGCTGCTGTGGAAGCTTTTCAAGAGTTGAAGCGTCGTTTTTCTTCTGCCCCTGTGTTGTGTCAACCAGATGTTTCTCTTCCGTTCCAGGTCGAGGTTGATGCTTCTGAGATTGGAGCAGGGGCTGTTTTGTTGCAGAGAGGTTCTGATTGCTCAGTGATGAAACCATGCGCTTTTTTTTCCAGGAAGTTTTCGCCTGCTGAGCGAAATTATGATGTGGGCAACCGAGAGTTGCTGGCCATGAAGTGGGCATTCGAGGAGTGGCGTCATTGGCTTGAAGGAGCTAAGCATCGCGTGGTGGTATTGACTGATCATAAGAACTTGACTTATCTCGAGTCTGCTAAGCGTTTGAATCCTAGACAGGCTCGTTGGTCGCTGTTTTTTGCCCGTTTTGACTTTGTGATTTCGTACCTTCCGGGTTCTAAAAATGTGAAGGCGGATGCTCTGTCTAGGAGTTTTGTGCCCGACTCTCCGGGTTTATCTGAGCCGGCGGGTATCCTCAAGAAAGGAGTAATTGTGTCTGCCATCTCCCCTGATTTGCGGCGGGTGCTGCAAAAATTTCAGGCTAATAAACCTGATCGTTGTCCAGCGGAGAAACTGTTTGTCCCTGATAGGTGGACGAATAAAGTTATCTCTGAGGTTCATTGTTCGGTGTTGGCTGGTCATCCTGGAATCTTTGGTACCAGAGAGTTAGTGGCTAGATCCTTTTGGTGGCCATCTCTGTCGCGGGATGTGCGTACTTTTGTGCAGTCCTGTGGGATTTGTGCTCGGGCTAAGCCCTGCTGTTCTCGTGCCAGTGGGTTGCTTTTGCCCTTGCCGGTCCCGAAGAGGCCTTGGACACATATCTCTATGGATTTTATTTCAGATCTTCCCGTTTCTCAAAAGATGTCAGTCATTTGGGTGGTCTGTGATCGCTTTTCTAAGATGGTCCATCTGGTACCCTTGTCTAAATTGCCTTCCTCCTCTGATTTGGTGCCATTGTTCTTCCAGCATGTGGTTCGTTTGCATGGCATTCCAGAGAATATCGTTTCTGACAGAGGTTCCCAGTTTGTTTCGAGGTTTTGGCGAGCCTTTTGTGGTAGGATGGGCATTGACTTGTCTTTTTCCTCGGCTTTCCATCCTCAGACTAATGGCCAGACCGAACGAACCAATCGGACCTTGGAAACCTATCTGAGATGCTTTGTTTCTGCCGATCAGGATGACTGGGTGTCCTTTTTGCCTTTGGCTGAGTTCGCCCTTAATAATCGGGCCAGCTCGGCTACCTTGGTTTCGCCATTTTTCTGCAATTCTGGGTTCCTTCCTCGTTTCTCTTCAGGACAGGTTGAGTCTTCGGACTGTCCTGGTGTGGATACTGTGGTGGACAGGTTGCAGCAGATTTGGACTCATGTAGTGGACAATTTGACCTTGTCCCAGGAGAAGGCTCAACGTTTCGCTAATCGCAGACGCCGTGTGGGTCCCCGACTTCGTGTTGGGGATCTGGTTTGGTTATCTTCTCGTCATATTCCTATGAAGGTTTCCTCTCCTAAGTTTAAACCTCGTTTCATTGGTCCGTATAGGATTTCTGAGGTTCTTAATCCTGTGTCTTTTCGTCTGACCCTCCCAGATTCTTTTTCCATACATAACGTATTCCATAGGTCATTGTTGCGGAGATACGTGGCACCTATGGTTCCATCTGTTGACCCTCCTGCCCCGGTTTTGGTGGAGGGGAAATTGGAGTATATTGTGGAGAAGATTTTGGATTCTCGTGTTTCAAGACGGAAACTCCAGTATCTGGTTAAATGGAAGGGTTATGCTCAGGAAGATAATTCCTGGGTTTTTGCCTCTGATGTCCATGCTCCCGATCTTGTTCGTGCCTTTCATGTGGCTCATCCTGGTCGGCCTGGGGGCTCTGGTGAGGGTTCGGTGACCCCTCCTCAAGGGGGGGGTACTGTTGTGAATTCTGTGGCAGAGCTCCCTCCTGTGGTCACAAGTGGTACTTCGGCTGATTCTCTCTGGGAGCTTCCGTTTGTGGAGGAAAGTGGTACTGCGGCTTCTGAGTTTCCTCCCTCAGGTGATCTGGTGAGGTCGTTAGGTGCTTCTCTACTTAACTCCACCTAATGCTTTGATCCATGCTTCCTGTCAATGTTCCAGTGTTGGACTTGTTTTTCCCTGGATCATTCCTGTGGCCTGCTGCTCTGCATAGCTAAGTTCTTCTTTGCTATTTGTTTGCTATTTTTTCTGTCCAGCTTGTCTAATTGTTTTGCTGGAAGCTCTGGGACGCAAAGGGGGTACCTCCGTGCCGTTAGTTCGGTACGGAGGGTCTTTTTGCCCCCTTTGCGTGGTTTTCTTTAGGGTTTTGTGTAGACCGCAAAGTTATCTTTCCTATCCTCGCTCTGTTAAGAAAGTCGGGCCTCACTTTGCTGAATCTATTTCATCCCTACGTTTGTCTTTTCATCTTAACTCACAGTCATTATATGTGGGGGGCTGCCTTTTCCTTTGGGGTATTTCTCTGAGGCAAGGTAGGCTTATTTTCTATCTTCAGGCTAGTTAGTTTCTCAGGCTGTGCCGAGTTGCATAGGCAGAGTTAGGCACAATCCACGGCTGCCTCTAGTGTTGTTTGGGGAGGATTAGGGATTGCGGTCTGCAGAGTTCCCACGTCTCAGAGCTCGTTCTATTATTTTGGATTATTGTCAGATCACTGTATGTGCTCTGACCGCTATGTCCATTGTGATACTGAATTGCCTATCACAACAGGTGAGGGAAGCAAGACTCTGAGGCTTACACTATGAGTGGGAAGAGGAAGCAGGCCTCACAGGCTTTCTTTATATGTGGAGTGCTAAACTCACAGGCTTTCTTTATGGGTGGGTGGGGAAGCAGGACTCGCAGGCTTTCTTTATGGGTGGGTGGGGAAGCAGGACTCGCAGGCTTTTTCCATGACTGAGGGGTAGGGTGTAGGACTCACAGGCTTTCTTTATGAGTGGGGTGTAAAACTCACAGGCTTCCTCTAGGAATGGAAGGAAGAAGCAGGTCTCACAGGTAAAAATTATTTTGCAAGAAAATACTGAATTAAATCTTTAAAAACTGTCCATTCTCGGGTTTATCTTTCTCTATATTATTCTGTCCCCACGTGGCAGACCCGACTGAGTCACTTTAAGGTAAATGGAGATCATGAAAGTGAACAAAGCCTTAGGTACTTTTAGTACTGATCTTCATTTGTAGTTTATGGTGTCTTACATAACAATTTAGGCTACAGTTATGGTGTTTTGTGTTGGTGTTGAATGTTGCTTGGTGCGTGCTGAATGCCGTTGGGCGCGTAGTTATTAACAAGTGAATACTGGAATTTAATAAGTTCATATTAAATGACAAAGGCATAAAACACAGTAATAGTTCATGGATGCAGGAGAGTCTTTGGATATATGTTGGACAATGGCAGTTTCGCGCCTCCTGCGCTTCAACGGGTCCAGGATAGAGCAAGCACTTTTTGTCCCTTCCATTTGACTAGACAATGCTATGTATTTTCTGAAAGATGGTGCTGTGTCCCTGTAATACAATGTTTGGGGAGGTTTTCTTGCAAGATCCTCATCATTTCCCATTCATTAAAGCACCAGTTGAAGCGCAGGAGGCGCGAAACGGCCATTGTCCGACATATCCACAGAATCTCCTGCATCCATATTTTAATGTGAAGCAATAAAGGAACTTTTTACGGGATGGTGAGTGTCACCACTATCTTCTTCTTTATAGACATTGCTTGACTTGTTTTTTTCCATGGTGGGCACCTGGGATCCCAGGGCTTCGGTATAATCTGCTTTCCCTTTATTGTAAAAGACTTTGGCTACAGGGGCGGAAGCGGTACCGGTCTCATTTTCTCATGCTCATTTTTATTGAGTCAGTTAACGGTGCATACATCATATTATTCAGGGAAGCCTGATCTTGATTTTTCTAAATGGAATCAGAAATACCGATTTATTTACGGTATTTTAAAGTTTGATAGATTGGACTTTTACGATTGCAGCAATACCAAATATGTGTATTTTTTTTTTTTCAACGGGGTAAAAAGATGGTGATTTGAATTTTTGTGTTTTTTTTCTTGTGTTTAAAATGTTTTTCCTCCACTTTGTACTGTATTTAATAGTGCCTTTAGGGGATTTTAAGCTGCGATCATCTGATCACCTGTGCTATACATAGCAGGGCTTTAGCACTGCTATGTATAGTAGAACTCGTGACCTTCTATGAACGCCGGTTACAAGCCGGCCTTCAAAGGAGGATCGTAATGACAGGCATGGGGGTCATCAGCAGCCTGTCAGGGCAACCCGTCGGTGCCTTGCATTCAAAGGACGGGGGCGCCGATGGGCAGGATGAATGATGCACTTCCGACCAGCGAGTGTTAAATGCTGCTGTCAGTGATTGACAGCAGGATTTAACTGGTTAACAGCAGAGGGCAGAGCACCAGTCCACTCGTGGCTGTTAAAGGCACATGATTACTGAATAAATCAGCCAACATGTGGGGGAAAGATGTGGACTCATTAAAGGCAGATACATTTGCTTTTGACGTAAACATTTTAAAATGTCAGGTCGGTCTGCATACAACTCTTTAGAATGTGTTTGTACGCTCAGCAGCTGCAGGGAGATCATGAATCGCCAGGAGCAGAGACAGCTGAACTCTCCACAAAGAAGACAGAGACATTTATTACCTTCTTGATTGTTGTATTCAGTGTTTAATGAGTACTGCACATAAGATTCTGGAATTGTTACATTGTTTCCTCCTTTTGTCCCAGTGATCATGTGATCGCCACTACGGGAAAAGTCTAGGACCATCTACAGTGGGTGCGGAAAGTATTCAGACCCCTTTAAATTTTTCACTCTTTGTTTCATTGCAGCCATTTGGTAAATTCAAAAACAGTTCATTTTTTTCTCATTAATGTACACTCTGCACCCCCCATCTTGACCGGAAAAAAACAGAAATGTAGAAATTCGTGCAAATGTATTAAAAAAGAAAAACTGAAGCATCACATGGTCATAAGTCTTCAGACCCTTTGCTCAGACCCTGACATTTTAGTTACATGCTGTCCATTTCCTTGTGATCCTCCTTGAGATGGTTCTACTCCTTCATTGGACTCCAGCTGTGTGTAATTAAACTGATAGGACTTGATTTGGAGCGGCGCACACCTGTCTATATAAGACCTCACAGCTCACAGTGCATGTCAGACCAAATGAGAATCATGAGGTCAAAGGAACTGGTCAAGGAGCTCAGAGACAGAATTGTGGCAAGGCACAGATCTGGGCAAGGTTACAACAGAATTTCTGCAGTACTCAAGGTTCCTAAGAGCACTGTGGCCTCCATATTCCTTAAATGTAAGAAGTTTGGGACCACCAGAAGTCTTCCTAGACCTGGCCGTCCAGCCAAACTGAGCAATCATGGGAGAAGAGCCTTGGTGAGAGAGGTGAAGAAGAACCCCAAGATCACTGCGGCTGAGCTCCAGAGATGCAGTAGGGAGATGGGAGAAAGTTCCACAAAGTCAACTATTACTGCAGCCCTCCACCAGTCAGGCATTTATGGCAGAGTGGCCAGACAGAAGCCTCTCCTCAGTGCAAGACATATGAAAACCCGCATAGAGTTTGCTAAAAAACACATGAAGGACTCCCAGACTATGAGAAATAAGATTCTCTGATCTGATGAGACAAAGATAGAACATTTTGGTGATAATTTTAAACTGTATGTGTGGAGAAAACCAGGCACAATACAATCCCAACAGTGAAACGTGGTGGCAGCATCATGCTATGGGGGTGTTTTTCAGCTGCAGGGACAGGGCAACTGGTTGTCCATTGATGGAAACATGAATTTGGCCGAAGGTTCATCTTCCAACAAGACAATTACCCTAAGCACACAGCTAAAATAACAAAGGAGCGGCTTCAGAACAACTCTGTGACCACTCCTGACCGGCCCAGCCAGAGCCCTGACCTAAACCCAATGGAGCATCTCTGGAGAGACCTGAAAATGGCGTCCACCAACGTTCACCATCCAACCTGACGGAGTTGGAGAGGATCTGCAAGGAAGAATGGCCGCGGATCCCCAAATCCAGGTATGAAAAACTTGTTGCATCATTTCCAAGAAGACTCATGGCAGTACTAGCTCAAAAGGGGCTTCTACTCCATACCGAGTAAAGGGTCCGAATACGTACGACCATGTGAGATTTCAGTTTTTCTTTTTTAATAAATTTGCAAAAATTTCTACATTTCTGTTTTTTTTCAGCCAAGATGGAGTGCAGAGTGTACAATAATGAGAAAATAAATGAACTTTTTTGAATTTACCAAATGACTGCAATGAAACAAAGAGTGAAAAATTTCAAGGGGGTCTAAATACTTTCTGTCCCCACTATATGACCTTATGGGTGAAGTAACTAAAAATAAATAAATAGAAACATAAACAAGATAAAGTAAAGCAAAAAAAAGCCTTGGATAGTAGTTTGCAGTATAATGACGATTGTAACAAAACCGGTAAAGCAATTAAAAATGTATTGTATCGTTACTTTGTGATGATAAAAGAATAAATAAAATGTGAAAAATAGTTCAAAATCTCCTTTTTTTCTATATTTCTCCATGGAACATACACATCTGAAAATAAAAATTATATGAAAATGTGTCAAAAAGCATTTGAATTACGGAGTAAGAAAAAAAAACTTGCAGCTCTTAAAATCATATGAATTAAAAAAAAATAAACAAAATACAAAAATGTGTCCAGGTCTTGAATAGGTGAAAGCTAATCCCATTATGGGGGTATTTTCCTTATGATGGATATTATGGGTTCATGTCTTAAACTTCATCTTGTGAGCTCGTATTTGCTTTTGGGACAAGGATCGCCTGTTTTACGACCCTGTTTATTCCCCAATCCATACAGTTGCTAGGATCATCATCACAAGCGTCTCCTACTTTGTAAAAACAAAAGCTAAACTGTGAAATTCTTGATTCGTCTCCTTCCCACATTCTTCTCTGGGTGCGTGCACCTTTCCTTACGAGCTGATAGCTACAGACCTGACAAGCCAAATCGAATATGTACGTGACTGGTATAGATCAGGAAAGGCGCTCGGGAGATTCCACATTTTTCCAAGAAACATTGAATTGAAAAATTCTTTTAGATGACAATGTTTTCTTGTGCATAACATACTAGTCTAAAGTCTGCAGAAGACAGAGGAAAGGTGGAGGTCGGTCCTAGGTGCTCGATAAGACGGAATCCACATGGTTTCCTTTATTTTAGGAAACTCCTGGGTAACCTGGAAGTGCAGGCAAAAGTTTTCGTACAAATGTGTCAACCTTTACCTTTTCATGAATGAAGTTAAGAGTCTTTAATGCTAAAAGACTCTCATCATGCTGCAATCCACATCACAACCACTGGGTGACCACCATTAGATACATATAGTATAAACATTTCCCGACAGAGTTTCACTTTTTTTTCCCGTGTTCTTCATCACGAGACAATCATCTAATATGTCTGCATCACAACTGTTCAACAGAAAGGGTCCAACTTGTGCAGCATAGTAAAGACCCGAACGTAGACATATTCGGAGGGCACTGGCAGATTGGAAAAAGATAATTGGGGGAGGCAGGCAGAAGAGAGTGAGGGGCTATGAAAAACCCCTACTAGAGCAGTGGAATGAGTAGGACTGGTTTGGATCAGCCAAGACCTGGAGGTAACCCTCCCCCCCCAAGAGGTTACCTCCGATGCCTCCAAAAATGACCTTCCAAACATTTTGATGAACCCACATTTGCCTACTCAATGTATGATGACCCCGCAGTGCCACACTTACAGTATGATGTCCCTACTTTGCCTGAAACACATTATGATGCTTCACAGGCCTTCATACACTATGTGCAGCCCTCACCATATTATGTCGCCAAAACACAGTATAATACCCCACGGTACATTCATCCACACACACAATATGATGACCCCAAAGATTCATCCCCTCATTAATAGTATAATGCCCCTGCAGTAAATTCCCCTTACATTATGTTGCCCCATCAGTAGATACCCTCTCACACAGTATAATACCCCTGAAGTGCTTTCCCCCTACAACATGACGTCCCCAAAGTACATTCCCACACACACAGTACGATGCCCACACAGTACATCCCCCCACACAATGACCCCACAGTACATTCCCACTCATAAAGTTTGATGGCACCACAGTAAATTCCCCCATACACAGTATTATGTTCCCACAGCACATTCCTCTACATACAGGAAGAAGGTGCTGCACCAGGAGTCGGGACAGAGCCAGAGGGATGTTTGGCGCGGCATGGGAAAGTTGAGTATGAGGGACGGGGGGGACAGGGGACGGGGGAGATGAAGGGGGACAGTAAGCTGAGCCATGCAAGGTGGGGGCAGGAGTGTTGAGAGATGAGCCATGAATACAAGGGGGGGCATATGAGCCATGCATCCAGGAGGGGCAGGGAATATGAGCCATGCATCCAGGAGGGGGGAATATGAACCATGCATACAGGAGGGGGAGGGGAAATTGGAGCCATGCATACAGGAGGTGGGGGAATATGAGCCATGCATCCAGGAGGGGCAGGGAATATGAGCCATGCATACAAGAGGGGGGAATATGAACCATGCATACAGGAGGGGGAGGGGAAATTGGAGCCATGCATACAGGAGGTGGGGGAATATGAGCCATGCATATGGGAGGGGGGGATATGAGCCATGCATACAGGAGGGGGGGGAATATGAGCCATGCATATGGGAGGGGGGGATATGAGCCATGCATACAGGAGGGGGAGGGGAATATGAACCATGCATACAGGAGGGGGAGGGGAAATTGGAGCCATGCATACAGGAGGGGGGGAATATGAGCCATGCATACAGGATGGGGGGAGATGAGCCATGCATACAAGATTGGAGGGGGGCATTATACAGTATTGAGCATCATGTGGGATCATTATACAGTATGGAGAACTGTGTGTGGCCATTATACAGTATGGAGCATCATGTGTGGCCATTATACAGTATGGAGCATCATGTGTGGCCATTATACAGTATGGAGCATCATGTGTGGCCATTATACAGTATGGAGCATCATGTGTGGCCATTATACAGTATGGAGCATCATGTGTGGCCATTATACAGTATTGAGCATCATGTGTGGCCATTATACAGTATTGAGCATCATGTGTGGCCATTATACAGTATGGAGCATCATGTGCGGTCATTATACAGTATGGAGCATCATGTGTGGCCATTATGCAGTATGGAGCATCATGTGTGGCCATTATACAGTATGGAGCATCATGTGTGGCCATTATACAGTATGGAGCATCATGTGTGGCCATTATACAGTATGGAGCATCATGTGCGGTCATTATACAGTATGGAGCATCATGTGTGGCCATTATGCAGTATGGAGCATCATGTGTGGCCATTATACAGTATGGAGCATCATGTGTGGCCATTATACAGTATGGAGCATCATGTGTGGCCATTATACAGTATGGAGCATCATGTGCGGTCATTATACAGTATGGAGCATCATGTGTGGCCATTATGCAGTATGGAGCATCATGTGTGGCCATTATACAGTATGGAGCATCATGTGGGGTCATTATACAGTATGGAGCATTGTGTGGCCATATTTTTTTTGGTTATAATTATTGTATATGAAACAGTGTGATCAGCAGTGCTAAATGGGTGTGGTTGGGACTTGGATATGGGTGTGACTAGTTGTGAAATGGGTGTGGTCAGAGGCATGGCCTAAAATTTGCCGCACCGCACTACGTGCGCCGCAAACTTTATGCCTCTTTCCCTTCAAAAGTTGGGAGGTATGGTACCACATTTGCCAGATCACAGCAAGTGCGGCAAAATCCCATAAGGAATGAATGAAGCCAAACGCAGTGTTGCTGTAAGTGATCCTTTACGCGGCAGATGCGGAAAAACTGCCGGATCTGCTGCAAAAGGCGACTTTCACAACAGCGATTCTTGCCAAAGTCACTGCCGATAGTGTCATACTCACCAAAGGGGAGAGGCAGCGCTAAAAGTGCTTAAGGCAGCAGAAACTCTAAATACGGCCCTGCCGCACAGTACATCCCCCTCACAGTATGATGTCCCCACAGTACATTGCTAAACACATTATGATGTCCCTACAGTATGGTGTCATCACAGTACATTCCCTCCACATACACAGTAGGATGTTCTCAAAGTACATCCCCCACGCACAGTATGATGTCCGCACAGTACAGTGAGTACAGAAAGTATTCAGACCCCTTTAAATTTTTCCTCTTTGTTTCATTGTAGCCATTTGGTAAATTCAAAAAATTCATTTTTCCTCATTAATGTACACTCTACACCCCATCTTGGCTGGAAAAAAAACAGAAATGTAGAAATTTTTGCAAATTTATTAAAAAGGAAAAACTGAAATATCACATGGTCATAAGTATTCAGACCCTTTGCTCAGTATTGAGTCCCTTTGAGCTAGTACAGCCATGAGTCTTCTTGGGAATGATTTGGGGATCCTCGGCCATTCTTCCTTGCAGATCCTCTCCAGTTCCGTCAGGTTGGATGGTGAACGTTGGTGGACGCCATTTTCAGGTCTCTCCAGAGATGCTCAGTTGGGTTTAGGTCAGGGTTCTGGCTGGGCCGGTCAAGAATGGTAACAGAGTTGTTCTGAAGCCGCTCCTTTGTTATTTTAGCTGTGTGCTTAGGGTCATTGTCTTGTTGGAAGGTGAACCTTCGGCCAAGTCTGAGGTCCAGAGCACTCTGGAAGAGGTTTTCATCCAGGATATCTCTGTACTTGGCCGCATTCATGTTTCCTTCAATGGCAACCAGTCGTCCTGTTCCTGCAACTGAAAGACACCCCTATAGCGTGATGCTGCCACCACCATGCTTCACTGTTGGGATTGTATTGGGCAGTGGCTGGTTTTCTCCACACATACCGCTAAGAATTATCACCAGAAAGGTCTATCTTCATCTCACCACACCAGAGAATCTTATTTCTCATAGTCTGGGAGTCCTTCATGTGTTTTTTAGCAAACTCTATGCGGCTTTCATATGTCTTGTACTGAGGAGAGGCTTCTGTCTGGCCACTCTGCCATAAATGCCCGACTGGTGGAGGGCTGCAGTGATAGTTGACTTTCTCCCATCTCCCTACTGCATCTCTGGAGCTCAGCCACAGTGATCTTGGGGTTTTTCTTTACCTCTCTCACCAAGGCTATTCTCCCATGATTGCTCAGTTTGGCTGGACGGCCAGGTCTAGGAGGACTTCTGATGGTCCCAAACATCTTCTATTTAAGGATTATGGAGGCCACTGTGCTCTTAGTAACCTTGAGTACTGCAGAAATTCTGCTGTAACCTTGGCCAGAACTGTGCCTTGCCACAATTCTGTCTCTGAGCTCCTTGGCCAGTTCCTTTGGCCTCATGATTCTCATTTGGTCTGACATGCACTGTGAGCTGTGAAGTCTTATATAGACAGGTGTGCGCCGCTCCAAATCAAGTCCTATCAGTTTAATTACACACAGCTGGACTCCAATGAAGGAGTAGAACCATCTCAAGGAGGATCACAAGGAAATGGACAGCATGGGACTTACATATGAGTGTCTGAGCAAAGGGTCTGAAGACTTACGACCATGTGATATTTCAGTTTTACTTTTTTAATAAATATGCAAACATTTCTACATTTCTGTTTTTTTTTTTCAGTCAAGATGGGGTGCAGAGTGTACATTAACGAGAAAAAAATGAACTTTTTTGAATTTACCAAATGGCTGCAATGAAACAAAGAGTGAAAAATTTAAAGGGGTCTGAATACTTTCCGCACCCACACACAGTATGAGGTCCCCAGTACGTGATGTTCCCCTCTCATACACATTATGATACCCCTAAGTACGGTGCTGCTCCTCCACACTCAGAATACTACACTGGTTAAAGAAAAGAAAACCACTTATCCAGTCCTATTTCCGCAATGAGCTGCTCCGCTTTGTGCCTGGCAGTAACATCATCACGCAGATTGCAGCAAGACTCCGACACACAGGCTAATGGCTCCCATCTCCACCATCAGAGAACAGGTGCGTAAGTGACCTGGATGAACTGGGGGCAGTACAGATTTGTCATCATCTTAATGGAGGCCCCATTGTTCGGCACTGAAGGTAAGAAAACAATCTGAGACCTTGACAATACATCTCGGGTCTCGAGAGTTTGGAATATTCTTCATAGACCGCCATGAAACTAGAGAAGCAACCCTTGAGGCCCAGATGGTGAGATTGCTTGGAGCTGACGCAGGTCGAACAATGAATGAATCTGCATAGCACATTGTTGCTGGATGTGATTAGATGAAAACAGGTGATCGCCGCAGAACAAAGACAAACTGATAATGTGGGAGTAAGTGCTGGAGACAGGGAGCAGGCAGGAAACCATTATACAGATGTATTCAGACGAGTGCTCTACACAAGAAATGATAGTGCCGAGAACTCCAATTGATTAACCATTTTCTGAAGAAGAAAAAAATCAATTTACGAGTTATTTACGAGAGATATACACACAGCAGAGCTGCATTTATCAAGTTGTTCTTTGGGGTTACTTATGACTGTACATTAAAAAATGTGCCACTGAGCTATAAGCATAGTATTTGTGATTATTTCATTTTTTTTCTTCCAATGTAAGCCCATATAATACTGTCACAGAGTACCAATAAAATATTGCTTTATACAGCCCACATAATGCGAACTGATAGCCCCTAAACACTATGCAGTATCCACATAATAGTTCTAAATACTGCTACATAGTTGTCTTATGTCAAGGAGATGCAGCTGGGGAAGTCACACAGTTCCCACCGCTGCCACCAGTTTGCCAGGGGACGCAACTCTGCTGCCTCCAATCGTCAGAACAATTATGCAGTTGACTGACGAGTGGTGGACGAGGCCACGACTGCTTCAACTACTTGGCCAGTTATTAACTCACAGAGAGTGTATGGTATATACACCTCTGATTCCAAAGCATGGAATATATATATATATATATATATATATATATATATATATATATATGCCCACATATGCTCACTGCTAATGCCACAATAATAAAAAGAAGAACTACTAGCTGCCACCACCAATTGTTTATACAGGCCAATTGGACACCAGTTACAGGTAACGAATGGCTTCAGGGGTGCGGTTTACAGAACAAGAGGAACAGAGCTAATACATTTTATACATTCAAGCCAGAAAGGTAGGAAATGTTTATAAAAAATATGCAAAGATGACACAAGATGGGAACAAAACAATATGATATATACAATTACATACATAAAGAGGAATAACAAAAGAGAATTACTAAACCTGGAACTGCAGTAATGGCTCTTATCTTTATGGAGGGAAGCACTCCGATTGGGAACATGGAACACTCTAACAGAGAACTATGTCTTCCAGAATGACAAAGACAAACACCCAAATTCCGCTATTTTTAGATCAAGATTATGTATATACACAGTACCGCCCCTTGATGAGCTCATATGAGGACTAGTTGCAGGATGTGCTAGATCTCTTAGAATTTTATGAGATCCCTAACATTAGGGATAGTTTTGCCCCTGGTGGTCCAAGGTGTAGGTATTGTCGTCATGTTTCTTATTGTGATTTTATCTGTCTATAGAGATGAAACATGGCATGGATAGCACCATCCATCAGACCAATATTAAGTTGGAGGTGATCTGTCAGCCTTATGGTGATGTGGGTGTATGCATTATACGTATGTCCCTTCACTACGACAGCAAAAAAAGATCTTTCATGCATATCTGATCAATGCAAACCCCAATATTCGTCGCAGACCACTAGCTTCAGCTGGTCTGCAATCACTTTTTTTTCGTTTGGAAGCTTCCTACCTGCCAGACCCAGAAAATTTCCCTTTTGTAATTACCTGGTCACTACAAGAGGCCACTACTTCAATGGAGATGGAAGTGTCAGCACTGTGTCTCTCTTTTGCCTAGTTATAATTAGTTTCTCTCGTTCTCAGCCATAATTAATCCCATACATTCAATGTGAGGGTAAGCTGTCCCCTCTCTGGAAATGTCTTATGGATTTGAATTTCTTACTATGATGTCCTGTAACTAATATAATAGCACCTAGAGATGAGTGGGTCATTATTCTCAGGTAGTCTGTGATTGTGTGGAGCGAAACTCAGGGATATTCTTGAGCAAAACCTGTTTCAGTCGGCAGTGATGTGACACTGGGGCGGAGCTTCACGTTCCAACAAGACAATGACCCAAAGCAAACTGCTACAGCAACACACCAGTGGCGTAAGGGGAAAAAAAAAAAACTGTGAAATTCCAGGTTGTCAGGTAGCAAAACACGAAAAATGCCAAGGGGGTGAATACTTTTGAAAACCACTGTAGAAAGAAAAAGTTAGATAAGAAAACCTGAGAAGGCAGGAAGAGGAAAGTGATGAGTAAAAAAAAGCCTTTCTCCATATGCTGTATATAATATAGCAAAGAAAAATGAATAGATTCTGTACTACATATTTGTCCTGATGTATGGCCTAGAAACTGTGACAGTTTGTGCAATAATGTAAAAAATGTTTGTGATGAAAAATTAAAAAAAGATTGGAAATTACATGTACAGAACAATATATATGAAAGCACAAAGTGTGAAATTATGTAAAAAGGGCATATCCTGTATATATTAGAAACAGATATGTAGGCCGACTAATAAAAACTGATGGAGAAAATGAACAATGTGCGCAGGAATAAATAAATAGAGGTATAACACAACAATAACGCATGTTCTATATTCTGCATAAAAAGTGGTAATAAAAGAATTTGTTCATAATTACGGTAGTTATTAATACTATATTAGATGACCCATGAAAAAGTATTAAGCACAAGCAAATGAAAATAAATATAGATAATTATATCTACTGGCCATTTTGTAGGAAGCAATATATTATAATCTGACCAAGTGACTAAATAAATAAGAAAAACCAAAATGTAAACTCCTAGATACTATATGAATCCTAATCTTGTGTTGCTAATACAGTCAAGTAGTCAACATTAATAAATGTAAGGACACGGACAGGCAGACCACATTTCCCCCTTGAAGAAACAAGTTTTATTATGGGATTAGTGTCTTGTGTCTTTATAGTGTAATGTATAGTGTTATAAGGTAGATGGTGTAAGGTATAGATAGTTGACAATAGGGTAAATTAGTAGTTAATGTTTTGGGCTAGCCCATATGATAGGTGTTAGTGTTAGAGAAAGAGACTGCTTTCTGCTATGAATTCAGAGAGGGCTTTGGAGGGTGAAGCAGCAGTGCCGCAACAAAAGGGTGACCATGAGTGAGAGGAGACTAAATGCTAGAAATAGTGTGATCTTAAAGAAAAGTGACCAATGAGACAGAATAGCCTCTCCAGAGATGGGTACAACCCTTGCCAAGTTACCGTTCAGTAAAAAGTTTATTTTGGAAAGGTGGTCTCTCTTATTGAACTTTACAACATCTGGTTCTGGCAATCCCACAAAAACGGCTAGATGCGACCTGTCCATGTGCAAAACCCTCACAGCACAAGTCCACTCAGGGTGCTGTAGATGAGTGTCTCTCCCACCACTCCGCATTATATTCCAATATGGCTGTCTCTATACAAACAATACAGGAGGGATGTGTGTGCTCCAATATGACCATCTGCTGGTCAAAGACAATAAAGTGAAACCAGATAGAATTGCAATAGTAGGAACCCAGGAGTGAAGTGCATGTTCCCTTAGGGAAGAGATTGGAGAAGACACCAAGTCAGGGGATAGCTGTGGCACAGTTAGTAATTATAAAGGCCCAGATGTGAAAGAGAGAAGTCGGCGCCTGGACCAGTAGCAGGATGGACGCACATTGAAGCAGAAATGACTAATAGCCACCATTACAAGTGATCAGATCCGAGTGAAGGACCAATTAACCAGATGTGATTTAAGGACCAACTAACCAGATGTGGGAAAAGGACTGAGTAACCAGATGCAAGTGAAGGACTGAGTAACCAGATACGAGTGAAGGACCAAGTAAAGAAATCTGGGTGACCAAAGACGAGAGACCATAGCTGGGAGAGCTGAGCCAAGTGAGCAGAATTAGAGTTGAGAGAAAGACTACTAGGGCACAGTGAAGGGACTTTTGTGTGGGCCGTCGGTACAAAGTTTGGACTGGGACCGTGCTTCAGGGAACGAAGACTACCAGTGTGTTATGAGTGGACCGAGTATCTTACAAACCTGGGACTTGTAGCCTATCGGGCAGTATCGTTGATCAGCGTGTACTCGTGCATTTTATAAACTTGAGTGGAGCAAGCCTGCAGTTGACGTCTCGGCAAGAAGTAGCACAAGTTTGCTAATGCTGTAGCATTAACGCCTAAAAGAGAAGACCCATGCACCTTGGGGAGACGCTCGATGGTCAGGAGTACAGAAGCGAGCAGGTGGCCAGTCGCCATCTTTAGAAACAAATGCATGCTAATCTCATGGAATTCTCCCTGAAACAAGTAGGGCAGGTCAAACAGTTGCTGCAGTGATACCGGGGAGTGTTTGCATGGCACGAAGATGACTTTGGATGTCCCCAGGCTCTACCGCTTTAGATCCCCACAGGGACCGCAGCTCCCAATCGAGAGCGGTATCGGCAAATGCCACCTCAGATGTACTAGGACGTGAAAAAACTGCTGTCACACATTCTGTGCAACGGAGTGATCAGCGAAAGCCAGAGCCTCTGGGTGGCACCTATTGTGTTAGTTCGATAGAAAGATGGTACGCTGAGGTACGCTGAATACAATGAGGCAACCCCTGCATGTGTTTAGGTTGTCTAGCAGTCACAAATCA
This sequence comes from Ranitomeya imitator, assembly GCF_032444005.1. Taxonomy (NCBI): domain Eukaryota; kingdom Metazoa; phylum Chordata; class Amphibia; order Anura; family Dendrobatidae; genus Ranitomeya; species Ranitomeya imitator. The sequence goes on from NC_091282.1 coordinate 33,977,463, forward strand.
TGCAGGTGCGGGGACTCAAACATATTCTCCGAGCACGCCCAAGATGCTCGGAGAACACCCGAGCATGCTCGGAAAATTCGAGTAACGAGCACACTCGCTCATCACTATTAGGAAGATATAAGGGTTAAAAATTGACCAGCAATTTTTCATTTTTCCAACAAAATTTGCAAAACCATTGTTTTTAGGGACCACCTCAAATTTGAAGTGATCTTGGGGGGTCAATATAACAGAAAATGACCAAAAGTGACACCATTCTAAAAACCGAACCCTTCAAGATGCGCAAAAACACATTCAAGAAGTTTATTAACCCTTCAGGTGCTTCACAACTTAAGCAATGTGGAAGGAAAAAATGAACATTTTACTTTTTTCACAAAAAATTTACTTTGGAACCAATTGTTTTTATTTTCACAAGGGTATCAGGAAAAATGGACCATAACATTTGTTGTGCAATTTCTCATGAGTACGCCGATACCCCATATGAGGGGAAAAGCCACTGTTTGGGTGCATGGCAGGGCTCAGAAGGGAAGGAGCACCGTTTGACTTTTTGAATGCAAAATTGGCTGGAATCAATGGTGGGCGCCTTTGGAGACCCCCTGATGTACCTAACAGTGGAATTCCCAATTTTAACTCCAACCCCAACACACCCCTAACTCTAATCACAACCCTAACCATAACCCTAAAACACAACCCTAACCCTAACACACCCCTAACCGTAATCCCAACCATAACCCCAACCCTAACCCTATCCCCAACCCTAACCGTAGCCCCAACCCTAACCCTAGCTCTAGCACCAACCCTAATCCTAACCGTAGCCCAACCCTAACCCTAATGGAAAATGGAAATAAATAATTTTTTTAATTTTATTATTTTTACCTAACTAAAGGGGTGATAAAAGGGGTTTGATTTACTATTTTTTTTTATTTTGATCACTGTGATAGGGGCTATCACAGTGATCAAAATTAACCAATAGGAAAAATGTCCTATTGTTGCTGAGTGCTGGCCAGCAGATCTCAGAAGGCGCACTGCACATGCGCCTGCCATTTTCTTCCTGGAAGAAGACGCCGGGGGACAGGACCGGAGGATGCAGGAGTGTCCAGGGACACTTGAGGTACTTGGGGGGGCTTGGGAGACTCCATTTCTCTCTCCTCTGATGTGCTAGAATTAAATGGGAAATTGGACTTTGTTTTTTTGATTGCAACACTGGGGTCGGTAAACACGGAACCGAATGATGTTCTCTAGGGTCTCAGCTACCCTTGGTAGCTGAGTCTCTGGAAAATTTCCAAACCTGGGGGGAGCTATAACCTTATTTCTTAGCGCCGTTAAACAGCGGCGCTAAGGCATATGTACCCTTAACTGCCGCTGTTAAAAGGCTGTTAAAAGGCGTATCCTCAGTCATTAAGGGGTTACAACTTTACAGCCTCAGGGGGTTTAGCTACATGTCTCATTACACACCGAGATAACGTGTATGAGGACGGTATAATAATGAAGTACAATATGTCACAAAAAACAATGTCAGAATCACCAGGATCCGTTGAAGCGTTCCAGAGTTATAACCTCGTAAAGTGACAGTCGTCAGAATTGTAACAATTGGCTTGGTCATTAAGGTTAAAATTGGCTCTGCCACTAAGGGGTTAAATAAAAAAAAAATATTTACCACATATAAAACATAAGTCGATTAACACAATCGACTGCCACACAATAAATTGCCTTTAGGAAGGCAAAGTTTGAACAGCTTAGAGATGCCCTTAATCTGGTAGACTGGGACAATATCCTCAGAAATGAGAATACAGATAATAAATGGGAAATGTTTAAGAACATCCTAAATAGGCAGTGTAAGCGGTTTATACCTTGTGGGAATAAAAGGACTAGAAATAGGAAAAACCCAATGTGGCTAAACAAAGAAGTAAGACAGGCAATTAACAGTAAAAAGAAAGCATTTGCACTACTAAAGCAGGATGGCACCATTGAAGCTCTAAAAAACTATAGGGAGAAAAATACTTTATCTAAAAAACTAATTAAAGCTGCCAAAAAGGAAACAGAGAAGCACATTGCTAAGGAGAGTAAAACTAATCCCAAACTGTTCTTCAACTATATCAATAGTAAAAGAATAAAAACTGAAAATGTAGGCCCCTTAAAAAATAGTGAGGAAAGAATGGTTGTAGATGACGAGGAAAAAGCTAACATATTAAACACCTTCTTCTCCACGGTATTCACGGTGGAAAATGAAATGCTAGGTGAAATCCCAAGAAACAATGAAAACCCTATATTAAGGGTCACCAATCTAACCCAAGAAGAGGTGCGAAACCGGCTAAATAAGATTAAAATAGATAAATCTCCGGGTCCGGATGGCATACACCCACGAGTACTAAGAGAGCTAAGTAATGTAATAGATAAACCATTATTTCTTATTTTTAGTGACTCTATAGCGACAGGGTCTGTTCCGCAGGATTGGCGCATAGCAAATGTGGTGCCAATATTCAAAAAGGGCTCTAAAAGTGAACCTGGAAATTATAGGCCAGTAAGTCTAACCTCTATTGTTGGTAAAATATTTGAAGGGTTTCTGAGGGATGTTATTCTGGATTATCTCAATGAGAATAACTGTTTAACTCCATATCAGCATGGGTTTATGAGAAATCGCTCCTGTCAAACCAATCTAATCAGTTTTTATGAAGAGGTAAGCTATAGACTGGACCACGGTGAGTCATTGGACGTGGTATATCTCGATTTTTCCAAAGCGTTTGATACCGTGCCGCACAAGAGGTTGGTACACAAAATGAGAATGCTTGGTCTGGGGGAAAATGTGTGTAAATGGGTTAGTAACTGGCTTAGTGATAGAAAGCAGAGGGTGGTTATAAATGGTATAGTCTCTAACTGGGTCGCTGTGACCAGTGGGGTACCGCAGGGGTCAGTATTGGGACCTGTTCTCTTCAACATATTCATTAATGATCTGGTAGAAGGTTTACACAGTAAAATATCGATATTTGCAGATGATACAAAACTATGTAAAGCAGTTAATACAAGAGAAGATAGTATTCTGCTACAGATGGATCTGGATAAGTTGGAAACTTGGGCTGAAAGGTGGCAGATGAGGTTTAACAATGATAAATGTAAGGTTATACACATGGGAAGAGGGAATCAATATCACCATTACACACTGAACGGGAAACCACTGGGTAAATCTGACAGGGAGAAGGACTTGGGGATCCTAGTTAATGATAAACTTACCTGGAGCAGCCAGTGCCAGGCAGCAGCTGCCAAGGCAAACAGGATCATGGGGTGCATTAAAAGAGGTCTGGATACACATGATGAGAGAATTATACTGCCTCTGTACAAATCCCTAGTTAGACCGCACATGGAGTACTGTGTCCAGTTTTGGGCACCGGTGCTCAGGAAGGATATAATGGAACTAGAGAGAGTACAAAGGAGGGCAACAAAATTAATAAAGGGGATGGGAGAACTACAATACCCAGATAGATTAGCGAAATTAGGATTATTTAGTCTAGAAAAAAGACGACTGAGGGGCGATCTAATAACCATGTATAAGTATATAAGGGGACAATACAAATATCTCGCTGAGGATCTGTTTATACCAAGGAAGGTGACGGGCACAAGGGGGCATTCTTTGCGTCTGGAGGAGAGAAGGTTTTTCCACCAACATAGAAGAGGATTCTTTACTGTTAGGGCAGTGAGAATCTGGAATTGCTTGCCTGAGGAGGTGGTGATGGCGAACTCAGTCGAGGGGTTCAAGAGAGGCCTGGATGTCTTCCTGGAGCAGAACAATATTGTATCATACAATTATTAGGTTCTGTAGAAGGACGTAGATCTGGGGATTTATTATGATGGAATATAGGCTGAACTGGATGGACAAATGTCTTTTTTCGGCCTTACTAACTATGTTACTATGTTACAATGGGGCCAATTTAACAAAACTGACTAAAAAAGCCGGTCTTTGTTACCCATAGCAATCACATTGCAGCGTTCATTTTGCCCGAGCTGAGATCTGATATGGCTACAATGGACAACTATTAGATTTGATTCTAGACAGTTTTGATAAATGAGGCTCAGTTTTTCTTCCATGCTGACAGTCTCGGATGCCATCATCAGAGGAGCATAGTATGTGGTGGCCGGCGGGTGTGAAGTTACAGGCTCCAGGACCTCAGATCTACAGACTTTGATCCTTTTGTGCACATCGAATAATGGAACACGAGAGACCTGATATGTAATAGAGCAGAAAATGGTCTTTCTGACAGCTGCCATGATGGAGATGATGGACATGTGTGAATAGCTCGCCCCATCACCCACAACATAACCCATATCAGAGGTAGGTCAGATGCTTCTGCATAAGGCTCGATTGTATCTCAGAGATGGATGACTTCTGAGTAACCATTGTTTGCAAAAAAAAAGAAGACTGAGAGGAGACTTAAAAGCTGTCTACAAATATATGAAGGGCTGTCACCACCTAGAGGGATCATCATTATTCTCATTTTCACATGAAAACAGGAGAAGCAATGGAATGAAACTGAAAGGGAGAAGATACAGATTAGATAAACTTTTCGACAGGGTGATCAACAAGTGGAACAGGCGGCCACGAGAGGTGGTGAGTTCTCCTCCAATGGAAGTCTTCATACAGAGGCTGGACAGACATCGCCCTGAGATGGTTTAGTGACTTCTGCATTGAGCATGGGGTTGGACACGATGACCCTGGAGGTCCCATCCAACGCTAATGGGTCGCCTGCCAGGGCAGTGGGGTACTCGGTTCTGGGTCCGGTCTTAAGGGGATGTCACGGTGGCTGCGACCCAGTCCGTGCCCTGGGCGCCCAATTAAAGAGGAACGGTCTTTAAAGGGTTTTTGTATAAAGTTTGTCGTGACGCCACCTGTTTGGCCAGTGGGGACAGACGCCGCTTAAACGGGTCATCTGGGGTGATGGTATGGCGGCTAGATGGTGACGCTTCCCACAGGTGAAGCGGGGTCCCCAGGGTTCTCAAGGTGTATGGCGATGATGGTGTATGCCGATGAACGAGTAAAGGACACAGCGTTGCAGTCTTTACCTGGTTTACTGAAATTGTAACAGGCCTCAGTCCAGGGTACCGGCAACAGGTGCATAAGGAGTCCAGGCAGCCCGGAAACAAGTGAAATCCCTTTGGCAAGTCAGGTTGGGAGCCTTCCACTTTGCGCTTGCTATAAGTCCCTTGCTGCCTGAAGTGTCCTAACAAGTTCCTGGTTCTCTTCTGTCCTGGGACAGTACCAGTATCGAAGGCAGCTTGAGCCATTCCTTCTGGGGTCTCTGCACAGTGACTCCAGGCTCCAGAATGCTGCTGTACCACTGGCTTAATGCGGGCAATATACATATAGTTCTATGCCTTCCGGTTCTGCTATGGGGCTTGCAGCTCCCCACAGCCTCGGGCTCCCTGTACCCAGTTTCTGCACTCTTGCTCACAGGAGGCCCACTCACAGCCTCCCTTAGCCCTGAAACTCTCCTCTGCTCCTTTCTCTTCACTGTCTGCTCCAGACTGAACTGACTCCTCCTCCCTCCAGACCAGGATGTTTAAAACTTGAAACCAGGTTTAGAGCTCCCCCTCCTGGCCTGGATTCAGAAGGTGTTGTGTGCGTGGTTTACCTGCCAAAGAAATCCCTCTTGTTTCCAGGCATAGCACTACCCTCCCCTAGAGGAAGGCAGCACTACTGTGGTACCCGAACTCCTGGGGTGCCACACTAACATTCTATGATTCTGTGAGTCTATGATTGGGGTTAGTCCCTGTCGGGCCTCTTTCTCAACCTCTTCCTCATGGCGTGAATATACAGCGCTGTGCAGAGGCATCATCTGATGTGCCTGAGACTTGCCGAAGTTCCAATGCAAAATCTGTTCAGTAAATAAGGAAGATTCATTGTTTCTCAGAAGGTCAAAAAGTAACGGTCTCCTGGAGTACTATCAACACTTCTCCCAACATGTCTGCATATCTGCGGTGTGAATCTATGAGAGACATATTTTATTAAGCTTTACATATTAGCAGATTAATATAATATTATTATATATACAGTATATAGAGGGGTTGTTAAATTTGCATACCCTAAAGCTTCACCACTTTGCCCGCAGCACCCCTATGACTGAAAGCCTGAGGCTGCCAAGAGGAATAAAGTTCATTTCCTCCTGGCAGCGGGACTCTCATTTCGGTAGCCTCACGGCTTCAGAATGCTATTTACCTGAAGATTAACCCCACATCTGCAGGTTATTAGCGTTTTTTTTTACATGACAGGCTTTCTATGAATGAAAAAAAATCTCTACAAGTTTTTTTTTTTTTTTTGGTATCGCTTCAATCATATCGATCAGAAAATCGTGATCCAGAGTAACTTTTACCACAGAATGTTCGCTGTTAAAAAAAAACAGACTTGGCGCACTTTTCCCATCTTTCAGTACAATTAATGGTAAAATGAATATGAAAATAAAACAAGTTATGACTCGTAGAACAAGGGGAGGAAAAAACAAAAGCGCAAAAAAGAAAAGTGACTGCGAGGGAAGGGCTTGAGCTGCTTTATTCCTGCTGGTTACTGACAGTTATAATTAAACTTGCTCTGGTCAACTCCTGTATTTCTTTGCTGGTGTGTTTTTAGTGGATATTCCTGATTCAGACCATGTTTACTGACCATTCTGCCGGACAGTATTGTCCCTATCCAACCCTCCTCATTCTGACCCGGTGACCTGGCCTTTCTATCTGCCGCCCTGCGCCACTGGCCGGCATCTACTCCGAGATGAGTTGCAGTTTTGAATCACACCTTTATTTTATTTTACAATGCACTGAAAAATTAGGAAAAATATTCCAAATGTGATGAAATTGTGATAAAATTGTAATTATTTTTTGATTCATGGAGCTTTGCGAGAGTTTTTTTGCTTGCGTCGTGGAGGTGACATTTGTATTCAAACCAATTTGGTGTCAATACCACGTTTGGATCACTTTTTTTTTGCATTTTTGTTACAGGGGTGTGGCGACTGAAAAATCGTCAATTCTGGTGAATTGATTTTTATTTTTGCTTTATAGCGTTTACCATACATTTTTAATAATTATAAATAGGTCGATCTTTCATGGGCAAGGCGAAACCAAATATGATCATGTATTTTTGCGTATCTTTATTTTTAATGGGGAAAAAGGGGCACGAGGATTACAGTATTTCTTTTTCTTTATTACTTTTTAAATCTTGGAGGACTTGAACCTGCAATCATCTGATTCTTGCAGTGTATAGTAAAAATCACAGTCTCCTATCAAAATCTGTCTTAGGCTGGTTTTCAAAGAAGTTGTGTCAGGGCAGGCCACCCTTTGGCCACCCATGATCTCATTACAGGAGGAAAGAGGGGTTGGGTTAATTGGCGAGGAAAACTGCACTCCTACCCCCCAGACTGTGCACTTTCAAGGGAAACTGGTTTGCGGTCATATGGGCGGGGTTTTCGGGTGTTTGATTCACCCTTTCCTTACCCGCTGGCTGCATGCTGGCCGCAATATTGGGTTGAAATTCATGCTGTGTCCTCCGAAGTACACGCCTGCGCAAGGCAATCTTGCCTGGCGCACGCGCAGTATGCTTTGCCCAACTGCATGCGGCGGCGCACTATGTCCCGGAACACAGCGAAATACTTTCGGGACATAGTGCGCCGGCGCATGCGCACTAAGGCTTTTCAGCTTTGCCTGAAAGGGTGAATCAAACACCCGAAAACCCCGCCCATATGACCGCAAACCTGTCCCGCCAAATTCAGGTGACAAGTTCCCTTTAATAGCTGCTGTCCGTGATTGACAATAACATTAAAGGGGTTAACAGTAGAATTAAGCTCAGATTGCTACTGCTGTGGGTAGGAACTGGCAACACAGCTAAAATTTGCCAGGTACGGTGTAAAAAACTGGGAAAAATGAGCCGGAGTATAAGTTTGTATACATACAACATATAGGAGCCTGTTCACATTGGCCATAAAACAGACAAAACGTAAAATAGAAGCAAAATGAGCACATACCCTAGTGTGAGCTCAGTTCCTGAGCCCGCTCCATACAGTCACATCCAACTCACACCATATATGTATGCATGGCAAGCTGCACCACGGTCTGTGAAGAGACAGGAAGCAATAATGTCACTGTTCAACCAGTTGCTGGATCGTGATTGGCTGCAGCGGTCAGGTGACTGGAGCAGCGCTTTATCAGATGTTTTATCACAGGCAGGCTGATGGATCGGTGACATCACTGCTTCCTCTGCTGGATTAAGGTGGGTGCCGGTAGGTGATCCATTATGACATAGTTTATTATTTTTTACATATTCCTTTGGCTGAGCAAAATTTTATTTCACCCAGGCAACCCCTTTAATGGACCCCATTCTGAATTTATGAGGTCCAGGAGCTTGACAGAAAAGAAAAACACACAGAAAAACAAAGAATAATGATATAACGAGGGAAAGGTGAAAGGGCAGCTAAACTAAGCATAGAAAGAGGCTCAACCCACCCTCCGGGATGTAAGAAGACACCAGGCTTTATATATGGCATATAGTATAGTGGGGGTCGGGACATAGTTCACATTGGGATCTAGCTGCTACTGCTATAAGTCCAATATCCGACTCTGCTATAAATATACAGATGTATAGAAGAAACTCAAGATGACTTCTTGTTCTGCTACGTGACCGACGGATACAAGCGAGTGCTGAATGGACAGATGTCACACAGGACGCACATCGGGAAACATTATTTCTTGCCTGTTCTCTTGTGGAGAAAGATATAAAATGAGTCAGATCACTGAGAACTAGTTATCATCTCTGCTGATGTTCCTTGACTTTCCCTTTGAGTATTTTATAAAATATTAGCTGATACATAAGGAGGCCATCAGTGCCAGACTGGGGTGCCAAGGTCCCTCCAGTAACATTGCCTCTGTGGCCCACTGTTGAGCTACATGCCAATATCACATTACTCGCATTCACAAATTTGCTTGTTTCTTCATAAACGGGGTAGTTTGCTAAATGAAGGTCGAGATTATGCCATTTTCTGTGAAACAAATGTATTGTGCCAACTACTTCTCATATAGGTGGATTGAAGAGCCCATTCCTGAATGGGGCCCACCGGAGGATTCTCCTGTTGTCCTATGGGCCAGTCCGAGCCTGGAGGCCATTATTAAACACCTTCACTAGGAAGTCGCTCTGTAGATATGAATCCTTCCTACGTTGCTGAGCTGTTGAGTTGGACTTTTTCCTTGGGATAAAAAATGCATTTAAGGTGTGTGACCGGCAGCGTACCTACCAGGGAGAAGAGAGTGCAGTCTTTCCGGTGTAACAGGCCAGATTAACCCCCCCCGCCCAGAATATACCCGGGGTTAAAGTGGCCTAGGCCAGATTATACCCCGGGTATATTCTAGCCTAGCCCAAACTATACCCCGGGGTACAAATTGGACTAGTCCAGTTTATATCCCTCCAGGTCAGAATATACCCCAGCTACTGTAGATCAGATTTTTCAGGCTTTTGAGAACCATTGAGTGACATTCTTAATAACGGGGCCCCAGGCAGCACACAGGGGCCCCAGGCAGCACACAGGGGCCCCAGGAAGCACACGGGGCCCCAGGCAGCGCACAGGGGCCACAGGCAGCGCACGGGGCCCCAAGCAGCGCACAGGACCCCAGAGAGCCCACAGGGGCCTCAGGCAGCCCACAAGGCCCCATGCAGCCCACAGGGCTCCACGCAGCGCACAGGGGCCCCAGGCAGCACATGGGCCCCAGACAGCACACATGGTCCCAGGCAGCACATGGACTCCAGGGAGCGCACAGGCACCCTAGACATCTTAGGCTAGTTTCACATTTGTGCACGGCTGTGTATGCTCTCTGTGAATCCCCGCCCACTGTCGCGGCCACCAGTTAAGCCCCGCCCAGGTATGCATGCGGCCGCATGCGGCGTGCGTACCCTATCTTTATCATTGGGTATGCAGGCCCTGCGGATGTTTGCGTCCGCATGCATTGTTTTGACGATTCGGTGAATGCAATAAAATCCAACTTGTTGCCTTCGCCGCGGGTTGCAGCACTGTCAAAAGAATGTGGGCGGAGCTTAACCGGCGGGACGTAGCAGTGGTGAAGACTTCACTGAGAGCGTACACATGCGTACGGCTGTACACAAATGTGAAACTAGCCTTACAGGATTCAGTGATATCGCACAGACAGCATACAGTGGGTCCCAGATAGTGCACAAGGGGTCCCAGATAGCGCACAGGGTACATGCGCTCTGTCTATTTCCCCCCCTTGCGCGCTATCTCTTACCCCCTTGCTCACTGTCTCTGCCCCCTGTGCGCTATCTGGGACCCTCAGTGGGCTGCCTGGGGTCCTGTGTGCTGCCTGGGGTCACTGTGGGCTGCCTGGGGTCCTGTGTGCTGCCTGGGACCTTGTGCGCTTCCTGTGGCCCCTGTGCTCTGCCTGGGGCCCCGTGCACTGCCTGGGACCTCTCTGTGCTGCCTGGGGCCCTGTGCACTGCCTGGGGCCCCTGTGTGCTGCCTGGGGCCCTGTGTTCTGCCTGAGGCCCTGTGTGCTACCTGGGGCCCCTGTGCGCTGCCTGGGGCCCTGCGGACTGCCTGGGGCCCCTGTGAGCTGCCTGGTGTCCTGTGCACTGCCTGGGGCCCTGTGCGCTGTATGGGGCCTTGTGCTCTGCCTGGGGCCCCATATGCTGCCTGGAGCTCTGTGTGCTGCCTGGGGCCTCGTGTGCTGCCTGAGGCCCTGTGCACTGTCTGGGGCCCCTGTGCGCTGCCTGGGGCCCTGTGCGCTTCCTGGGGCCCCTGTGCGCTGCCTGGGGCCCTGTGTTCTGCCTGGGGCCCTGTGTGCTACCTGGGGCCCCTGTGCGCTGCCTGGGGCCCTGCGGGCTGCCTGGGGCCCCTGTGGGCTGAATGGGGTCCTGTGCGCTGCCTGGGGCCCTGTGCGCTGTATGGGGCCTTGTGCTCTGACTGAGGCCTCATGTGCTGCCTGGAGCTCCGTGTGCTGCCTGGGGCCTTGTGCGCTGCCTGGGACCTCGTGTCCTGTCTGAGGCCCTGTGCACTGCCTGGGGCCCCTGTGGGCTGCCTGGGGCCCCTGTGGACTGCCTGGGGTCCTGTGTTCTGCCAGGGGCCCTGTGTGCTGCCTGAGGCCCCTGTGCGCTGCCTGAGGCCCCTGTTCGCTGCCTGGAGCCCCGTGGGCTGCCTGGGGCCCTGTGGGCTGCCTGGGGTCCTGTGCACTGCCTGGGGCATCGTGCGCTGTATGGGGCTCGGTGCGCTGCCTGGGGCCTCTGTGTGCTGCCTAGGGCCCCTGTGTGCTGCCTAGGGCCCCTGTGGGCTGCCTGGGGCCCAGTGCACTGCCTGGCACCCCGTGCACTGCCTGGGGCCCTATGTGCTCGC